>NC_081415.1:397082343-397682343 GCF_030272615.1 Cryptomeria japonica | reverse complement strand
CCCTCCTAGAACCCAAAATGCAGCAAGAGTTGATTAAGCTGAGAGAAGGGGGGATTATAAAGCCTATAAGGCATTCTTCATGGGTATCAAATTTAGTGTCTGTCAGAAAAAAGAATGGGGACATAAGGCTATGTGTGGTTTTTTAGGAACTTGAATGTTGCATCCCTTAAAGATAATTACTCATCCACAAACATGGAAGCCATGTTACAAAGGGTAATTGGTTGTGATTTATTGTCAATGATGGATGGATTCTCTAGTTATAATCAGGTATTAGTAAAAGAATCTGAGCAATTAAAGACTACTTTTACTACCCCTTGGGGAACCTATGCGTATGTAAGAATGCCATTTGGTTTGAAGAATGTTGGTGCAACGTTTCAGAGGGCTATGGATGTATCTTTCAAGGAATTTATTAATATCATAATGGTTGTTTACCAGGATGATCTAACATGTTTCTCAAAGAAGGAAGATGATCACTATGGCTATTTAGAAAAAATATTTAGTAACGCCTTAGAATTTGGTGTATCTTTAAATCCAAAAAATTGCCACTTTGCTGTAATTGAATGAAAGTTACTATGACACATTTTATTCAAGGAGGGAGTCGAGATTGACCTTGAAATAATTGAGGCTATCAATAGGGTGCCTCAACCAAAAAATATTAAAGGAATTCAGTCTTTTCTGGGTAAAGTGAACTTTGTCAGGAGATGTATTGCAAATTTTGCTGAAATTGTCAAGCCTATTGTGAAGGTTTTGAAGAAGGATGCCAAGTTTGTTTGGGATGATGAGCCAGCACTAGCATTTGACAAGATTAAATAGGCTATTCAGGAAGCCCTAGTGCTTAAGTCCCCTGACTATAGTAAGCCTTTTTCACTATTTTCTTTTGCTTCATATCGTACTATAGCAGCAGTACTATTACAAAAAGATGGTGAAGGTTATGAACATTCGATTGCCTTCTACAACAAATCATTGCAGGCTGCTAAATTAAAATATGAAATTATGGAAAAATAGGCATATGCTTTAGTCAAGGCTGTTAAAGTATTTAGGCCTTATATGGTAAATGCCCAAATTGTAACCTATGCACCACATGCAGCTGTAAAAGACATCCTGTCCCAGTCTGAAGTAACTAGAAAAAGATGCAGATGGATAAGTAGAATACAAGAATTTGATCTTGAGATCAAAATCACAAAGCTGGTAAGAGATATAGGTTTAGCCAAGTTAATGACTGAGTCAAACTTTAAGGATATTGACATAAATAATATTGATATTGAAGAGGTTATGGTTACTAGTATTGAGAGGCAGCCATGGTATACTTCTTGAAGAATGCCTCATGTCCAGAAGGTATGACACACAACCATAAGAGAAAACTAAAGTTAAAATCACAAAAATATGTTTTGATTCAGGGAGACCTGTATTGGAGGAATAGTGATGGGATGCTATTGGTTTGTCTAGACAAATTCCAAGCTGAGAAGGTTTTGAAAGAGATGCACAATGGGGTATGCGGAGGCCACTATTTAGCTAAGACTACTACCGGTAAGATAATCAGAGGAGGTTATTATTGGCCAACTTTGTTCAAGGATGCTCATAAGTATGTTAAAAAATGTGATCCTTGCCAAAGGTTCTCTTCTAGACTAAAGTATGCTGGTGCTTTGCCTTCGAATTCTGTTACATTTGAAGCCCCTTTTGTTCAATGGGGCATTGATTTTATTGGAGAGATAATAGAAAAATCAAGAAGGGGTCATAGATGGATCTTGGTGGCTACAGATTATTTTGGATTGAAGCCACACCTACCAAACATGCCACTAGTAGAGTGGTCACTAATTTTTTGATGGATAATATAATGACAAGGTTTGGTGTGCCAACTAAAATAGTTATGGACAATCCCATGTGCTTTACGTCTGAGGAGTTTGCAGAGTTATGTGCTAATTATGGGATTATTATGTCATACTCTTCACCATACCACCCACAGGGAAATGACCAGGAATAATCAAGTAATAAAAGTCTCCTCAATATTATCAAGAAGATCCTAGAGGAAAATAAAAGGTCCTGGGATCAAAAGCTCAGGTTAGCTTTATGGGCTGACAGGGTGACTATAAAAAAGGCCATTGGTACATCCCCTTTTGAGATGGTTTATGGAGTGAAAGCCCAATTACCTATGAAAATTTTTCTTCTAGTTTACAATTTTTTGCAGATTGAAGAATTAGAAATGTTCGAGCCCATGGAAGAAAGAATGATTCAATTGGTAGAGCTGGAGGGAATGAGGACTGTAGCACATAAAAGGAATATGAAACTTCAATTACAGTCAAAATTCCTTTTTGATAAAAGGACTAGTATAAGAAAATTCCAAATTGGTGACATGGTACTACAATGGAATGCAAGAGATCAAGAAAAAGGCAAGCATAAGAAATTTAAATCACTATGGATAGGCCCTCTGATCATTTTGATGTCAATGGAAAAGATTCTTATTTCCTTCAAAGATTGAGTGGTGAGTTACATGAACTACCAGTGCATGGACAGTTTCTAAAACAATATTTCTCATGAGTTTTCCATGCACAGTAGTTTAGGTTTTCTTTTGTTTGTTCTTCTTTGTTTTAGTTTTCTTTTGTTAGGGTTTTGATGGTCTGCATTCCAGAGTTTTTGGTAAATTCTTGTGTTGGTCTTGCATCCAACCATCCCCAGTCAGAGCCGCTGTTATCACTGTTTTAAATGTGTTGGAAGTCTTGCCTCTTATTTTTGAAAGTCTGTCAAAATTCAGATTTTGGTCCTTGTCTGCGAGTCCATGGCCAAGAGGGTTTAGGGTTTTATATTAAATTTCATTTTTTTTCAAAACATAAACCTTTGTGTCACTTTATCTCCAAATACGTTTTCCTCCCATTTCTTTTTCCACGTATGTGGAAGGGTCACCCTATCGTTGAAAGGGGGGCCGCTTTGTGTTTTAGGCTTAGGTGGGTTCTATTAATTTTAAAATATTTTGATTTTTTTTCCTAAGTCCTATGTCTTTTTCTTATGTATGTGTCAAGTCCTTAAAGATCATGTATGTTTCTATAAATCTAATGGTTGTCGGTACACCACAAGGGGAAGGTGCGTGCTGGTTATTCCTTGCGACCCAACAAAAAACCACTAGCGGCAGGCCCAGACAAAAGTTAAAGTAGAAAGTTAAGCGAGACAGTTAAGTAAAGGTGGCTAGGTATCAAAGAAGTTTAAAGATCAAACGATCAGTTCAAAATGATCAACAGTTGTCGTGATACCATGATTGAAAGTTGCATGATGTTTTTTCTTTGTGGATCGACAACTAAGTGGAGCCAAATCCTAAGTTGGGTCTGACGGTGCTGACATGGTGGGTGAGTTGGCAAACAGGTGGATCTGCTAGCCAAAGCCTAAGGTGACACGTGGTAGAGAAGAGGGCATAAAACCAAGGTTAAAAGGTGGGTCTGGCTCAAGGCGAGGTGGCAGACAAGTGGCGCCCAAATAAAATTCCAAGACAAATCAAGAAGTGACACATGGCAGGGGTCTGTAGACAAGTGAATGAATAATGGGCCCGCTTTGAAGGTTAAAATGGTTAACGACCAGAAAAATCTGATGCAGATCAACAACTATCGCTATGCCCTGAAGGGAAGTTGCACAATGGTTATTCATTGCAATATAGCGACAAACCACTAATGGCAGCGGTTAAGGCAAATGGGAAGGCAAGTGGTTATGGTGAACAATAAAATAATGGTGGTTAGGTGATAACGAATCATAAAAATCGTGCAGTTTTGAGCTGATCTCATGGCTGTCACTATATCGCAACATAAAGCTGCACGGTGGATATTCGTTGTGACATAGCGACAAACGGTGGGGTCAGCTAGAAATGGGTGGCCAAGGTGTGTTAAAGATCTGGTAAGATAAGAAAATATCAACGATGGTCACTATACTGTAAAGGGAAGATGCTCGACTAATAACCTTTGTGGATCAACAACAAAGAGTGGATAAGTGACCAACTGATGGACCCACCGTGGAAGTTACTGTTGTTAACGAGTGTGTTAGTTTGGCATGAACTGATGGTGGTCGTTGTACCATAGTGGAAATAGATCTGAACTTTAATCATTGTGGATTAGAGACTAAAGGAGAAATGTTCAGAGGGAGCCCTTTTGGGCCGTTGGAGCCAAATTTTTGAAATATCAAAAGGTTTAATTGCAAAAGTGTGAGGCTTTATGAATCGGTAATCAATGCTCAATCATTGTTAAGGCTCATTGATAAGATACCATTCAAAATTTAACATAGAAAAAGGGCATTTGAAGAGATTTTTTTGAGAATAGGTGTGCTGTCTGAATTCTCTCAAGCTGCAAGTAAGTTTTTTTGTGATCTGCTCTGTATCTCTTTCTCTTGTGGTGCTAAAAAATTCATAAGGAATTATCAAAAATAGTGATTAAGGTAGGGATAGTTTTTAAGATGGTACTGCGAAAGGAACCCAGAGGAAAGGTGGATTACCAAGAATGAGCTATCTATGATGATTTCTTGGAGAAATTGGCTCAATCCACCAATAGTGTAGCCAAAATGAAAGAACTTGTGCCTAAAGCTCTCCGTCTGAAAATTGGTGATGAGCTATATGATAAAGGTTGTTGGTTCAGGGATGCTCAGATAGGCATTACAGGTTTAGGACTATTCAGAGTAAATTTTGTTAGTGAAACTCACCTGCTCCAATTAACAATATATGGGAATTAGATGTTGGAAAGCTTGTAGTGCCTAGAGTATTCATGGATGTCGATCTGTTAACCCAAATTGCAAAAAGTTATGACCCCATTACTAAAACTGTGAGAAATGTAAATGGGGGGATCTCTAATTGAAATCAATGATGATGAATGTAGGAAAGTCTTTCGACTAAGTGAGGTCTCAAACTATTTAGAGCCTATTGATTTTGACATGCTTAAGGAGGTCTATGATGCACAAAATGATCACCTTAGGAGTGGGTCATTGAAAGAATTATTTGCAAAAATAGGAGGATTGACATTAGTAGGCCCAAGCACAGTGGAGCAAAACTTTCCCTTTGAATTTATTTAGTTTGAGGGATAAGGGAATATACTAGTCTTTATGTCAAATTCTTGGGGAAGATGCAGAAAGCACCATGCCAAACCACTACATGCTTATGATGGCACAAATTTTGAATCCATCTCTGGCGGTGACTTATGATTTTGCACCTTACCTTACTGATGCCATTCATGCAGGCCTAATTGGGATAAAAAATGCTAAGATAGATAGACCTTTTGGATGGTGTTCCCTGCTTATGCATATGTTCTTGTTTAAAGGTGCTGAATACTTTGCAAATGAGATGGACTTGTTAAGGGAAAAATATGGAGAAGAAATGTCTGTTCAGTTATGGAGTTCAATTTTGTCTTGGGAAAGGGAGGATGCAAGTTATCTGAATTTTGATAGATACTTTGCATCCAGGCTCATAATCCTTTTATGCTAGGAAAACCCTAGGATTCCTAAGGCCCTCTTAGAATTCATTAGACCCAAAGAGTTTTCTGAAAGTATTAAAATTGTGCACAACTGGGGTGACATAATCTTGTACCCAGTCTCTACTATTTTTAGAGTATATGGTTTTAGAGGAACCACTCATTTGCTCCCCTACCACGTCCCTTTGAAGATAGGCATTGCTGAAATCTTAAGGCAAATTGGGGGTCTACAAGAATCAGAGTTAACAAACAAACGAATGCGGACCATTTTCCCAACAATCATTGTGGCTAATTAGTTTGTGATCACCAAGGGTGGCTGGGTACATTTTGAGAATTTTCTTCAACCATACAGGTTACCCATTGTAGTTGCTAGGTTTGTTGATCCAGAGGACTTCTTCAACATTATATTTAAGAAGAAAGTTAGGTGTGGGGGTAGAGCTCATCAGTTTCAATTTCTTGAAGACTTCATAAGGAATGAATTTAATCTAGATGAACAAGAAGTAAGGAAGGAGAAATGGTTTGCATTCAAGAAAACTCTAGATTTTATTCAACACTTTGATAGAAACTATGATCCCTTGGCTAGTTTTAATCCTTTTGAAGAGAAGATTAAGTTTTTGGTGGTCTATTTTGAGGATCTAATGCATAATTTAAAAGAGAAAAGGGAGGTTGTAATAGGAGCTGATCCTGAGAAAGCTAAACTTGTTTTAGCTAAGCCTGGTTATGCCAAGGTGGTTCCCCTGGGTGAGTATGTGATGTACAAAAGATCAGGGTATAATATAGTAATGCCCAAAAGGGATGATCCCTCCACTTCAAAGGGAAAAAGGACAATAGAAGATGTCAGTGAATTGCGAGCTTCCCCAAAGAGGCAAAGGTTAGGGAAAGAAGTGCAGTCAAACAAGCCCTTGTATTCTCCTTCCCAATCCCGAATACACATAGGAGATGAGCATGCAGTAGCTGAGAAGTTGTTGTAATTAGGTAGTGTTGGAGAAATTGCATGCACCTATGGAGAGTTGCAAGAGTGAATGCTAGAAGAGCCAACAAGTGCCAAAATGGACTTGATTGTTTAAGAGTTTGCAGGCAAAGAACTGGACCCTACCATTAAGCAGGCCAGTGAGGAATTTTTGGCAGACAATAATTTTGTGAAACAAGAGCATTTTTACAATTTGTTTGGAGGAAACATATAGGGCAATTCAAGGAGAGGTGTGAGAAAGGGAAGATTGAACATCCCCTCAAAGATGCATCTGTTATTGAGGCAGAAGTAAAGAAAGAGATGTTAGCACAATTTGAGGCAATTACCCTTGAGCAAGGGAGGAAAATGATTGCAAAAGATCGAGTTTTGATTCTCCCTAAGTGGGATATAGTTGATGCATTGATTCTTGATCTAGTGAGAAAAGAGACTAGGCCTCTAGCAGGGGTAACTTACAACAATGACCGTGTGGCCTTAGTTATGTGGTCATTAAGAAGAGAAGAAAGCATGATTTTGAAGAGAGTGAAGGACACAGGGGTGGTAGAGGCTATCAATTCAACTTTAGAATCTGCAAAGTTTAGTATAGCTGTGGCTGAGAAAGAAGCCAAGGAGAAAGCTAATCTTCAGGTGAAGTTAGAAGTAGTGATGAAAGTCTACAACGAAGCTAAACTTGAGATAGCTCGTAAGGACAACACGATTGCCAAGCTGAAGAGCCAGATGGTAGGACAACAATAAAAAGGCGAATCTACCAGTTTGATGATTGCCTCTTCTTCGACCAGACCTCCTCCTACTAGCCCAATTATTGAATTCCCTCCTTATCCCGAGACTCCTAGTTTTCAATCTACTGAAAGTATCCAAGATGAGATGGAAAGATTGAAGCAAGCTCAGGCGATTTTTTCAAGTATATATGAAGAGAAGATGAGGGGCACAATTTTGAAATTTGCTGATACAGTCGGGGCTTCAATTGTGTATATCTATATGAACATAATTGTGAACCTTTTGAATTCTTTGAAAGAGGATAAGGCTTTTTTGGAGCATATTTTGGATAAATGGATGGCTAAGGAGACTGATTTAGAACTTATATACTTATCCCAAGAGGAGGCAAAATCTATTGCCACTATTAAGGCTACTTATGAGCTGGTAAAAGATATGTCTAGGTGAGTAGAGGGAAGGGTCCATATAGAAAGAAAGGCAAAATTAAATAGAAAAGAATATGTAGACCAAAAGCTTGATTTGTTCCCTGGAGGTTTTGTTAATAATGATAAATTGAAAGATAAAGAGGAATGGCTTGGTGATTTAGGCCATAAATTGTTACAGTGGATAAACAAAATCATAAATGTAGATGATATTTTCTTCTTTATTCAAACTATTGAGGAGATTGAAAAAATAAAGTCACATTATGGTTTTTTGGAAAAGGAAGTTAAGCAGCTAAAGAAGATGTTGAAAGATTTAGACAAGTTGAAAAAGAAAATTGTTATCTTTTCTTGGCCAAGTGATGACACTTTTAAAGAATGGGAAGATAAGTAGGCGATGAAAGGAACAAAGGCACAAACAGAATCAACTGACATTCCAGTAGTTGGTGATCCCGAGGCAACTAGAAGCGGTTAGTTTCTCTAACGGGCATTTTTCAGGGATTATTAGATTTGAAGAATTATTGACATGAGGCATCCAATCTGCAACACATTGAGAAAGTCAAGTTGGCTTGTTTCCAGCTGGCTACCTTGTCTATTAGGCTCTTTCTTCATTTGTGAACAATGTAAGTCTTGGGGGGAATTGCGGTTAGGATTAGAACATTTTTTTTCTAGGGAAGTCTGAAGCTTGTCGCATCCATATCTCTATAAATGGATACTAGGACTACTTAGAAAGGGATCACAATAATTTTGTAGCTAAACTCTAGCAAAATTAATACAGACCATTTTCTTAAGCAATTTTGATTGAGATATGTCAAACTTGTAATCTTTTGATGGAGAAATAAAAATACAGTCCAGAGGATTTGAACTCAGACTTGTATTGTCTCTATGTCATTGTAGTGGTGTTCATTTCATTTAAGTAATCAAGGATTGTTTATCTAAATGATTTGTTAGGCATTTAATGAAGTTGTTTTAAGTCTTTTTCTTAAGGAGGAAATATAAACGTACTTTGAACAAAGTCATTGATATCAATATTTTGGTGTGGATTTGATAATGAAGTCTGGTGAAGATTAGTACTCTGTATATGTCAGGCATATACATAGTTGACAGATCACGAACTTGCGACTTGTGTACGAGTTCCTTTTGTCAGGTTGCAGTCTGTCGTAGATGACTCTATTGCTCGGATAAGGCACTGGTTTACCTGTTGGTTTTTATTGCATTTTGTGATCCAATTCAAAAGTCAAATAAACTTTCCATTTTATGTTTAGTCATACCAGTCCCAAGGAAAGTTTACAGGAATTTACACTAGTTTCTGTAAACTTTTTGCTATTTTTGTAAGAAAGTAGTCATAAAAGGGTCTACTTGACCAGGCTTTTTAAAAGGTTTAAAGTGTAGGAGGTTTCCTCAATATGAACCTCATCTTTTTGTCTTTATTTCAAAGTTTTGTTGCTCTCTTCCATTTCAGCACAAAGGCAGTAACTTTCACTTTTTAAAGAGAGGGAACATAAGTTTTCAAAATGGAGAACAACACGTTCAAAGCCCTAAGTCAAATGGGGTTGAAGAAGAGAAAGGAAGAGGTGAGGGAAATAGACCTTTAACCCCTAGGTATAGTCCCCCTCACATGAGAAACATGGAACACCCATTTAGGATCTTTGATAGTCCATTGTCTGATGTTTTGGATAGTAATTGTGAAAAAAAGGATAAATGGAAAAATATACCCTACAATGAGAATAAAAGCCAGTATAATGATAGATAATGCAATAATCGCAATAGTGAAAGAAGAACTAGCAAAGAGGGAAATACTAGTAACTAGAGTAATAGTAATAGGTGTAATACCCTAAAAATGGTGATCTAAACCATGGGCTCCTAATCTCGACAACATCACCAAGGTCCTAACCAAAGGCAATTAAATCAATCTTGAGCACACAATTAATTAATTCTTCAATCATCAAATATTACATGGCAAGTGAATAACTCAATATTAATTAAATATTTATTTATTTAATTAAATCATTCCAAGAAAATCATTTTGATCAATTATCCTATTTAATTTATTAAATATCCCGACATATTTAATTAATTAATAAATAAATTTGCCATTAATCATAAAAAGGAATTGATTTATCACAAAAGAGGAATTAATCACAAAGCAAGAGTTAAATTGAAAATAAAATAAAAGAATTGAATTGAGAGAAATCAAACTTGAGATATTCTTCTAAATTGAGATTAACTTGAAATCAGAAAAGTAATTAATTGAATTATTAATCACTCTAAAATTAGAACTCAAAGCTTTTGAGAAAAGAAGTTCAGTTGCATTGAAAAGACTCTTTTCTTGAATAAATCAAATAATTACCTATTTTTATCATAAGTGCAGGGAATTGATTGAATTATATCTCTAATGCAAAATCAAACTTCTTTTCTGAATGCATTTCAATTAAACTATAATTGGAATCTATCTCAAGGTTAATTGAATCTGATTTCTCAATTATTTCAATTAATCCTCAATTGTGCTTTTTCTTGATCTCTCTTGTGATTCTCTATAAATTCAGCCTTCATCTCTCATTCAAAACACCCTGAAGATTTATTATTATACACTTTTTGCTTTGGAGTCATTGAATATATTGTGCTTGCTTTTTTTAGCTTATTTGCATATTTAGTTTACTCATGATTGCTTGAATCCATATTGCTTGAATCTTTCATCCATCTTGCATCCATTTTAGCTTAATCTCATTCTCATATAAATTAAATCCTTTGTCTTGGTGTAGTCTAGTCACTGGTATTGCTTATACAAATCTGAGAGCAATCTTATACTTGCATCTTTTAGAAGGCAATTAGTCGATTTGCTATGGTTTTATTATTCATGCTTATATCTGCCTAACCATACATGTAATGACTTAATTGAAGTGTTGTGCCCTACAACTTACAGACTTATTTCACTTTTTCACACACACATTTTTGGCACCCACCATGGGGCAAAAGACTACATTTTTCGGCCTCAGAGAGTAACTTTTTTATTTTTTTATTTTTCAGATTTTTCATCCGTACAGTTTCTGTGAATTGTCTTATGAGTTTTCCCACAGTGCTGGATGACAAACCACAATTATCGTATGATCCTGTATGAATTATCATACGAGTCGATGAGAATTCTCATACGGATCTATATTTCTGGGTTAAAAAGCAGATTTCTTTTGTCAAGTTTTCTCATTCAATTTTTATCATACCGACGCTAACCCTGGCTTGTTATCTGTCTATCTGAGAAATTTTTACAGCCTAATCAGTTTTTTTGTAGAACACTTGTTGAAGACTATGCTTGTCGCACAAAGATAATATGACTATTGATTTGTTGTCTTTGCAGGTTGCCTAAGGAGATTCGAGCAAACATTGTGTATTCATTAAATTCATTTTAGGCACCTAACTTGATATTCGGTTAAAGAAAAAATTTGTATTTTGTGTTTTAAGAAAATTCTGAGAGGTAGGAGAGTATGCTCTTGTCTGTATAGACAATCAGAAATCCAAACCCTTGAGGCATTTTCTTTAAGTTTGAGATTTGTATATCTTTAGTGGGCCTACCCTCCCGAGGAGCTAATAACTCTATAGCCATTACGGTTGGTGAGAGGGGCACAACCCAAGTGGGAATGACTAAACACCAAGTACTCCAACCCACTATAAAACAAACGTGATTTGATGAAAATCAAGTCAACGACAGTGCTCGGGAATAACTCTCCTATGTACCCTCGAGTATATTAAACCTTGGTTTTTAAAGTTGGGAGACCTCTTAATTGAGTTTAACCCCGACGCACCAAACATATCCCTTACTAGTTCCAATTAAAATTAGAAGCTACTTGGTTCACCTCCGAAAGGGAGGATAATCTTTGTGCAAGAGAGATAGCAACTCTCCCAAGATACTTGTCATTTCTTGCCCCCATTAGCATTTGGAGTCGGCTAATACAACATTGAGAATCCATTGCGTGAGACTCAGTGACCATATTCTGATTAGCTATTGGGTGTGTACCTGAGTCTACAAGAAAAGGTTTTCTTCTCTCACCAATTTTCGTAGGGTTTGCATGCTGTGATTGGTGTTATTATTCATATTATGTGTTTTCTGTGTTTTCATCCCTCAAACTAAAACTGGAATACCAAAATTGGAGAAAACAAGAAACAAACTCAGTGATCAAAAACTCTGTCCGTGTCAAAACTAGTCTATCCTAGTCGAAACTTTGTCCGTGTCAAAACTAGTCTATCCTAGTCGAAACTCTGTCCATGTCAAAACTAGTCTATCATAGTCGAAACTCTGTCCAAACTAGTCTATCCTAGTCAAAATTGTTTGTGTCACAAACTAGTCTATCTTAGATGTCAAAAACTCAGTCCACCTCAAAACTGGTCATCATCAGTCAACGATCAAAACTCAGTCCATCTCAAATCTGGTCATACTTAGTCATTAAAAACTCAGAGTTTTGCCTCTGTCCAGTAAATAGTCATACGAGTCTTATGATTTATCGTCTTGCTTCATATCTATGTCATACAAAATTACATCAATCCTAATAGTCTGTCATTTGAGCTTGCATTTTGTGTCGTACGAGACCTGATTATCTATCCTCCTATTTAGGGAATTGTCTTTTTTGCTTGCATCCTGTGTCATATGATAAAACATTGCATTGATCAGTTTGTCATTTTAGACATACCCATTTGTTGTACAGTCTTAGGTAGAAAATTGTACGAAACACTATTGCCATCGTCCTGAAGCTATTATACTGTCGTCTGGTCCTGTAAAACCTGTTGTACGAATATCTGATTTTGTCAGTCCTGAACAGTCAAACTTGCCTAAAATAGTCTACATCGAGCCTAAAACTAGTTATCATCACCCTGAGCATAAACAAATCAAAACAATGTACCTCTGCCATTTGTGTTGTACGATTTTTTCGATCATCTTTCAGCTAGTTCAACCAACCATTTATCAAACTTAAGTCACTTAGATAACGTGTTACACAGGATAGATAGTTCCTGAAACTAGACCGAGTCTTAGTCACTTCTCTCAAATCAACTTAGATAAATGTTACACATGATATATCTTTCCTGAAACCAGACTAAATCTTAGTTGCTTCTGTCAATCAATACGTTAACCGAACAACTAGCTTTAAATTTAATCTTGACTTCTACATCACAAACAACTTTAGGTCACATTAATCAATAAAAATGCCTATTCAAACCAGAAGTTCTTGTAAGAAGGCTACCAAAGGCAAAGGGGAATCCTTTTCATATCAAAATAATCCATTTTAGGTAAAGGATCCTCTCACTGATAAGACTTCAACATCAGATGTCCCAATTTATGATCAGTCCTTGTCTCCCGCTATATTTGGAACAAGACAAGAAAGAAAAGCTACTAAACATAAAACTTATGATGATATCATTATCCACGATACCGACAGTGATTCCTCATCAAGTGAATCTGAAGCCTCTGAACCTCCATAAATTGATATACATAAATGTCAAACGAATAAAGATTTCCAAAAAATGATGAAGGTTATCATGGCTAGAGAAAAAGAAGAATATTTTCTAGAGCTAGCAAAACAAGGAGCTAACTTCCTACTGGTTATGATGTTGAGACTCTCATCACTAAAGAAGAAGAGACACCCTTAGCAATGGTAAAAAAATAGTTACAAGCCTTACGGACTGAGATCACAAAATTGAAAAGCAAGGATAAATCACCAAAACAATATTCTCTAGATACAATATGCCCGTTTCCATTTGACAAAAACATTTACATGCCTCCATTTCCTTCATGAGTGGAGATCCTAAAATTTAAAAAATATGATGGCAACTCAGATCCCCAAGACCATATTAGAAAATTTTGTGCTTTATGTATGGAGTTCATGCACGACCAAATGTATCTCATGCACCTTTTCCCGAGAAGTTTAGGAGGACAAGATATGGAATGGTTCTCAAGCCTACCTATGGGAATAAAAGCTTTTGAGGAATTAATCCAACTGTTTCTACAACAATAATCCTATAACATTCGTCATCCAGTCACTATGATAGAGCTTTGCAATACTAAACATAAAACATGAGAGCTCTTTCTCACTTTTCTCCAACGATGGAGAAAGTTGTTCTCTAGATATTCACGACCTATTCTAGATTCTGAGAAGATGGATATCTTTGTCAACAACTTAATCCCTAAATTGAAATACAATATCCAAATGCAAGTGCACCCTTAATTTAAAAAAATGGTAGATAATGCCCTCATGATGGAAAATGTACTTATAAAGAAAGGAGATATCTCACCTTGGAAAGAAACACAACCAAGATCTAGCTCTAAAGAAAAGAACAAGTATTGGAAAAATGACAAATACAACAACAAGAATGTTGTTAATGATGGAGTGGTAGACACTGTTAAGGCAAAAACAAAATCCATGATATTTAACTTGGCTAGTGGCATGCAAACACTCAAAGTAGCTGAAAACACAACAGAAAATCCTCTGAAGAAAGTAAAAGAGTGGTTCAAAGAGAAACCTTGGCTTTCAAAACCTAAACGTGACTTCACTCCTCTAGAAGAATCATACAAATCCACTTTCAAAAATTTATTGGCAAATGATCTGATAACCTTACTAGACAATTCTAGGCCATATGATCTAGAAGTCAAACCAAAATGGTGGAGAGAAAATGAATACTACGACTACCATCAAAACAAAGGTCATAACACAAACAACTGCATGAAGCTCAAGCATGAGATTCAAGATCTCATAGACACTGGTAAAATTGTTGTCGGGAATCACCCAACAAATGCTGAGCACAAAGCATTTAAAGATCCTTTACCTGTTTACGAACAAGTTGATTCCTCAAAAACAAAAGGAGGTGCCAAAGTAAATTATGCTTATACCAGTAATGACAATGTCATCAACATGATTGAGTCTTCCCAACCTAAATATTGCAATGTGATTATAATCAAAGACAAACAACCTTAATAACGACATGCAAATGCTATGACCTATTCTCAAAAGAAAGTAATTGTCCAAGGAGCTAGTTCTGCAACTTTGGCTCAAACACCATCAAACCTACCAACCTCATCAAACAAACAAAAAGAATCAACATTTGATAAATTTAAACAACTAACTTCATCATCATCCTCTAGATATAGCATTGTTGACCAACTGAAGAGGACAAATGCTCAAATCTCCATCTTTGAATTGCTTAAAATCTCTTCTGCTCATAAAGAGATCCTGGACAAAGCATTGCTCACCACAATGTTCCAAAAGATTTAGATATTGATCGGTTTTAGTCTATGGTGGGTCATCTGACTTCACCTTACTATCTGAGCTTCTTTGAAGAAGATGACAACTCGCTAAATCATCCATATAACCAGCCATTGCATATTGAATCCATGATCCATATACATAGAGTTAAATGTGTTTTGATAGATGGAGGCGTGGGGTTGAATATTTGTACTTACAGTCTACTTACACAGCTAGGATTTTATGAAAAATGTCATTGATCCAGCCAAGAAAATAAAAATTAAAGCCTATGATGAAGAAGAAAGGACCTCTAAAGGTCTGGTATTATTACCAATCAGGGTGGGACATGTAGAAAGAGATGTCATTTTCCAGGTACTTGATCTTCCTCTGTCATACAATATCTTATTGGGCAGGCCATGGATTCATGAAATGAAGGTAGTTCCATCTACATACCATCAATGCTTAAAATTTCCTTATAACGGAGTTGAAGTCAACATCCCTGCTGATACAAATCTCCCCTATAATGCATTGACAAAAGTTGCTAATACCTTTGTGCCTCATAATAGGACAACCTCTACAAATGAAAGTCCAGAAGCTCTAATGAAGGACGTAGAAAAGAACTTGAAGATTACAAATACTGGCATGGATGGATACAAGAAAGAACCGATACTTTCATTAGTCTCTCTTCCTCCATCGCTGAAACAGTTGGGCAAACCATCAGAGGCTATGAGAACACAAACTTTAACTCTGAATTTCATATATGATGGTCTTTTTGTACAGTCTTCTACTTCCCTAGTAGATGAAATAGAAGAGGATGCTGTTCTTAAGTGGCTTTTCAAGGAAGATAGTCAAAATGAGGAAGTATGACATTGTGAGATTTCCCCAACCCAATATGGTCTTGACTAAAAAATGATTCAACGCATGGGATATTCAGGTACTGGTCCCCTGGGAAAACATCAAGAGGGTATTATTGAACTGATTTAGCTGCAAGCAAAATATACAAATGATAAGGCTGCACTGGGATACAATCCAAAAAAGACAACATATCAAAAACATGCTTCTAAATCTAAGTGGAAGAAAAGGATATCGCCTTCAACATCACAGGAAGTTGACGCTCAACAAACTCAAGCTGAGTGTGGAAAATAACAAGAGGAACTACCAATCAAAAGAGAAGAAAGAGTCAGTACTCAAGTTCTGATGGTGTCAGCTACAACAATGCAAGGAGTTGAAGTTCCAGAAGATATGAGAGATGGAGTAGAAAGAATCAGAGAATTGTTTGCACCCCTGAAAGTTACAGTCACATACACTGGTAGGCAACAAGTAGAAGATTCAGAGACTGACTCAAACAAGTATGAATGGGTTCCAGACCACCTCTTCGATACATCCATTACAGAAAATCTAGAAGAGTCTGGTGATATCACATGACACTCAAGAGGTGATGCACTTAAAGATAGAAAAGGAGATACATGAAATCGGACTAAAAAGACAACAAGACTATGAACAAGGGCTAAAAGAAGGAAGAATACCATAAAATTTTTCATCTATTATATACCCCTCTAATAAGACAGAACAAATCAGGTATGAGACTACACAAGAAGAATTGGAAGCTATAGAAGCAAAACCAGTCATTAGTCCAGAGGAAGTTGAATGGAGTAGATGACAAGGACTCAAAGAACCATCAAGGTTATGTCAACAAGTATGTCACATACAAATGATAAATGAGCCAAATCTTGAAGGAACTTGGAATATTAAAGATGCAGATGTTGATACCATACATACATTCACTCAATCACTTGAAGAAGACTCAGAAACTTCATCCGATGACTCTGACAACATTCCTATTTATGATAATATCTACTCATCATCAAACTTTGAATCATCTGATGTAAATGATGAGAATCTGTCTACTGATTTTGTTACTGTTGAACCACAATATGAAGTCGAGTTTGGCACAGAGAATGATGCTACAAGTAGGTCTATTGGATTAGGTCAACTAAATATTAACGTGCACTTTAATAATCATGTTCTGACTCTTCCTGGTCTTGAGACATTTATGCAAGGTGGTATTCTAGAACTTGACTTTTCGATTCATAGTTGTGATGACAATACCATGAACTCCCTCGAACCTATCCACACTCTATCCTTGGTACATCCTGAATTAATTGACTGTAGTCTATAAGAACAACCCATGAATGTACCCACTTTTACCAATGACTACACGCTAGCCTATTACCTCAACACAGTTGAACCCATGTACTCTTCCACCAGTGAACAGAGTGAGAACATGAATGAAATAGATATCAAGTATCTTAGTCGCAAAAAGTAGAAAAATAAAAATAAAAGATCTGATGGTGAAAACCACATTGTGGCGGTGTTAGAATCTAAAAAAGAGAAAATAAAGGATGTACTTAAGAGTGAAAACCTCTCCAAGGCGCCTGAAGGTGAGATACTTGATATACTGCCAAGTCATTTCTAGGAGAGGTCTTCTATATTAATCGAGCCAACTCAGCTAGTGAACATTGGGAGTCAAGAGACACCACACATCATTCATGTAGCTCAATCATTATCAACAAAAGAATTGAAATATTTCACTCCTCTTTTCAAAAAAGAAGATCAATTTTGCATGGATGTACTCTGATATGCTAGGACTAGATCCTGTTCTTATCATGCACCATCTTTCTATCACACCAGGAGTTAAACCAATCAAGCAAAAACTCTATAATATGCACCCTCATGTGGCACTGCTAGTCAAGGCTGAGCTAGAAAAACTCCTAAAAGTTGGATTTATCAGAGCTATAGACTATGCAAAATGGATTTCAAACAAAGTACCCGTGTCAAAGGCAGACAAATCTATTAGGGTTTGCACAGACTTCAGAGATCTCAACAAAGCTTGTCTGAAGGATGACTTTCCATTGCCAAACATTGATATGATAGTCGATATGAGTACTGGGTATGAGATGTACTCACTAATGGATGGATTCTTCGACTATAATCAGATCAAAATAGCTCTTGAGGATCAAGAAAAGATAGCTTTCACCTATGCACGGGGAACCTTTTGCTGGAACGTCATGCCATTTGGGCTAAAGAATGCAAGAGCAACTTATCAAAGAGCAGTAACTACTATCTTTGATGATATGATGCATAAGAATATGGAAGAATATGTTGATGACACTTTAGTGAAGACTATGAAGAGATCCACACATATTCAAGAGCTAGGCCCTATACTAGATAGAATAGAAAAATTCAAACTCTTGCTAAATCCAAAAAAGTGTGCATTCAGAGTGACATCTGGTAAACTACTTGGCTACATCATTTCAAAGAAGGGAATCGAGGTTGATCCTAAGAAGGTCCAAGCTATAATGGAAATGCCGCCTCCAAAGAACATCAGTCAAATGAGAAGTTTACATGGACATCTCCAATCAATCAGACTCTTTATTTCTCAGCTAGCAGACAAAGCTCAACCTTTCACAAAAGTATTGAGGAAAGGAGTAATATACAACTGGGATCATGAATGTGAACAACACCTTCAGCAAATGAAAGAGTACATGTCCAATCCACCAATATTGATGCCACCAATTCAGGGTAAACCATTGATCTTATACATATTAGCCACTGATTCATCATTGGGGGCACTTCTGGTGCAATAGGATGAAAATAAAAAAGAGAGAGCTATATATTACATCAGAAAAACATTGATGTCTTATGAAATGAACTACACTATAATAGAAAAAGAATGCTTGGCATTGATCTTTGCATCACAAAAATTGAGACACTACACTATAATAGAAAAAGCATGCTTGGCATTGATCTTTGCATCACAAAGATTGGCTAAATGAGTCATGGTTCTTACAAAGTTTGATATTGAATATGTGGAATGCAAATCCATCAAAGGACAGGTAATTTTAGATCAACTTGCTGATGCTCCACCTGAAGACACTCAGCCGCTGCATATAGAATTTCGAAATGAATCAATAATGCACCTTACTCAACAATCATGGAAGATGTTCTTTGATGGGTCTTTCACTCAACATGGTTCTGGTGATGGAATAGTTTTTATTAATCCTCAAAAGTATTCAATCCCGAAGGCTTATAAGATTCTTTTCCCTTGTATAAACAACATTGCAGAGTATGAAGCTTCAGTAAATGGGATCAAGCTGGCTATCGAATGGAAGGTTATGGAATTACACATCTATGGAGATTATCAGCTAATCATCAATCAAATCAATGATACATATCATACTCGAGATGAGAAATGGATGTCATATAAGAGAATGGTGGATGATCTCAAGAAATATTTTACTTTTGTATCATTTCAACAGATTCCCAGATCTGCAAATAGAGCAGCAGATTCTATGGCCACCTTGGCATCTATACCACAATTACAAGAGTCTAATTTTTGCTTTGAATTCCTGGTGGAAGAGTTACATTACCCTACCTATGATTCTCTTGAGTCCCAAATGGTCTATTCTATTATTGGACATGACTCATCTTGCTACAACCATATTTACTATTATCTACGAGACCAAATTGTCCTAGAAAATCTTACCCGTAATGAGAAAAGGAACCTAACCTGAAATGCTTCACGATACGCCATCATTGCTAATGATTTGTTTAGGCGAGGTTTGGATGGTACATTGCTTAGGTGTCTAGAAACTGAAGAGTATAAACATGCATAATTGGAAATCCATGAAGGTATTTGTGGATCTCATTCGAATGGTCTTACTTTAGCTCAGAAACTACTAAGGGCTAGCTACTACTGGCCAGACATGGAGAAGGATGCTATAAAGTTTTCTAAAACTTTTGAGAAGTTTCAACTACATGGAAATCTCATACATGCTCCAGCAAGGGATCTCATACCCTTCATCAAACATTGGCCTTTTCAATAATGGGCGTTTGATCTCATTGGTCAGATATATCCTACATAATCCAACAAACACAAGTTTATCATAATTGCCAGTGAGTACTTAACTAAGTGGGTAGAAGCGGTTCCACTCATCAAAGCAACTGGTAAACAAGTAGCTCTGTTCATCCTAAACCATATCATTTGCATGTATGGGATACCTTCGTCCATCATGACTGACAATGGAGGACAATTCAAGAATAAAGATCTAGATGAGCTCTGTGAGAAATTCAAAATAACAACACTGATCATCTATATATTACCCTCAAGGTAATGGACAAGCTGAGGCATCTAACAAAAACCTTGCTGACTATCTTACACAAAACAATGAACAAATCTGGGAAAGATTGGCATCTGCAGCTCAATCCTGCATTATGGGCTTATAGAAGAAATATCATAACACCTACTGGGGCTACACGTTTTTCTTTGTTGTATGGATCTGAAGCAGTATTACCTATTGAAGTGGAAATACCATCTCTAAGAGTTTCTTTGTAAGGTCTTGTTACAAATGAAGACTACATAATATCTAGATTGCAAGAACTTGAATTGCTGGATGAACATCGACAAGTGGCATTTGATCATTTGAGAGTGTATCAAAAGAGAATGTCCATAGGATATAACAAGAAGGTTCGACAAAAAAAATTTCAGGTTGGTGACCTAGTTCTGAGAGAAAACTCTAAAAATCAATAGTTTCGAGACAACAAAGGGAAGTTTGAACCCAACTGGATGGGTTCCTACATCGTTACTGCAATCTTTGGCTTTGGTGCCTATCAGCTCTTAACATCGGAAGGAGAATAACTCCATGAATTGATTAACACCATCCATTTGAAGAAATTCTTCACTTAGCATTCTCTACTCCAATAACCTGTACAGCTGAAAAATGTCCTGAAAAAAAAAATCATAAAAATCATAAAAATGTCTTGAAAAAAAATCATAAAATGTCCTGAACAAACTCCTAAAAATCATAAAATGTCTTGGACAAAATCCTAAAAATCACAAACTCACAAAATAAAAAAAACTGAAAAACTGAAGCAAGAAAGCATAGACTATCGTTCGAACCAAATCAACCACATACAAACTCTCAAAGTCTGCAATCAAACTTATCGCATGTCTTGTTAATCAATCTATTAAACTCTATCAAATATCAACATGTCTTATACAGGGAAGGGTACAATCAAAACCAGATAGATCGGTCTTATATGAGGTACTTACTCTTTAAAACTAGACATTCCTATCAATGATCATCAAATCAAAACAATGACATAGATCAGTATGGCTGCTGAATTTTGTCCGGGTTAGTCTTATCTCCTGTACTGAAGTGCTTCATCTATGCTATCGCTTGTACATATTTTAGTCACTTTTGTGACATCCTGGTTCTTTTAGAACCTTCATGGCTTGAAACTGATCAATGTCCTAGTCTTAGGGTAATCAACTGAGCATTTTATGTAAACTAAGCAGTATCAACCAAGTCATCATTTTATCAGTGATACGCGGTCATCCAATCTGAGTCAGTCACCTATCTCCTAACTACTGAAGAGTTTTATCACTGAGTACACAAGCAAAACAACATTACGGAAAACAATCACTAAACAATTTGAGATATGAATGAAAATTTTCTTTGTGTTATCTTTTATATTGGTTTTCGATTATTATTCCCTCTTAACTCGACTAAGTCTATCTTGACTAAGAGGAGCAAGGATTGGAGGCATAATATTTTCTTTGTTTTCTTCTTGTAGGAATGATTTCGATGATTTGGAAACATCTAATCAACTGGGTGTTTGTGATAAGAGCCTTCACATTAAGGTGAAATCGCCACACATACCTTGACTCCGCTTATTTGTATGCTATAGGGAGGTTCTCATCATTTATTTGTATGTTCCAAGAGAATTTCTTTCAATGTGCAATCCGGGTCCATGCGTAATCTGTCCAAGAATATGAATGAAAAAAGGGTCATTGCAGACAAGATAATTAATATTGCACATGAAAAGGAAGGAACTCTAATCTGTCTACTATGTTTGTTAATGCTCAGTGATGAATATTAAGCATTTCAAATCTAGTGACTAGGTTTAGGTTGCATTTCATTTTTCATCTCATTTTGCATTTCATTCTGCATTTTGTGAATTTAGAGTGATTTTGGTATGGTAATGGTCTCTTTATCTTCTGAATGAGAGTTGGAAGCATCATCATTCCTTAGCTAAGTGGTCTCTTTTTCATCATTTCTTTGATCGAGTATTTATGTATTGAGATGTTAGCTACATACATAAGTAGCTTATATAGATTCACACATTTCATTATCACTCATTTTCATTCATCTTATTGCATAGAAAAATAAAAATTTGCATTACTCATTACTCATTTTCATTCATTTTATTTACATATGAAAAGAAACAAAAACAAACATCCATATTCATTTGCATTACATCTATTCTGAAAAGATATGCATACATATAGAATAAAACATATAGAAAAACATCTCATAAATTGATCGACACAAGTACAATGAAGACAAATCAAGACCTTGTATATATAATGATAAAGTCTCAGGGTACAAAATAATGTCAACTGACATATACAATCTCCCATCGGAGCAAGAATCGTAAGGGCTACAAAAAATGGGTGTGTCTACAAAAGAATCTAAGAGCTACACAAAAAGATCTAGCTCTCTGCCTCTCCCTCATTGCCAGGTGGTAGAGGAGGTGGAGCCTGCTGACCTAGATCCTGACAAGGTGCCCGAGCTCCCTTAGGATGAGCCATATACTGAGAATAAGGTACAACCTACTGCGCTACTAGAACCACTACGCTATATGCTGCAACATAGTAGGCTGCCTGACTCATCTGATGGAGTACCTCTTGCCGCAAAGCGTTTCGCTCTACCCTCATCTCTACTAGCTGTCGGTCTCACTTCGCCAGTTGAGTCTGTACCACTGTCAATTGTGATTGTAGACCCGCCAAATGTGCTCTCATTGACCGCACTGCATCAGCCGCCCCCTGCTCCCTGGCAGGCTCTCGCCTCCATCGCCACCTCTATCTCCACCTTCAGCTCCACCCTTCTCATCTCTCCTCTATCTCACCTGTCTAGGAGCTACTCTCTCCTCTTCTCCTCCAACCTCCATCACCCTAGCTCCACCCAGTCTCATGCCAACAGCCCCTAGGGATCCACCCTCTCCTCTCTGATGTTGCCTAGCACCAACTGGCACCTTACTGCTGCTAGTGTCAGGATCACCACCAGTCTGCCTTGGAGCCTCAACTCTCTATCCCTGCCTATGTCCCTATCCCTATCTCTACATGGGGGCATCATCCTCAACCTCCTCTATACGAGGTGCCTGCTCTGTTGGATTAGTAAATCTTAGGAAAGGGTGCTGCTGAAACCAATCCCTGTACTGGGACAATACCCTCGCAACTGCAATATCCTCTAAATAGTCCCACCTGAGCTGCTGTAACCCAGTCAACTCCTGCATGCCTAGAGTGTATGATAACCTAGGTCCCCACCCCCATCTCTCCTCCTCTGCATAACGTGCGTATGCATTAAGCTCCTATGAGATCCCCTAAGGTCTACCATACCACCTCATCACTCGAGTAACAACAAATCGCTTGACCACTGGCACTGATCTACCTATGAGAGGCCGGGTCATGAATAGGTCCCTATGAACAACTATCCAATCATCCCAAGGCTCCAAACCCCTGTACGGTCTCCATATCATGACTATCAAGTCGTCCAGCTACCGTCTCTAATAATCTATCTTGCCCAGATGGGCCTACATAATATATCCAGAATATTTGTAAACAATCGGCTTTTGTGGATCTCTAGCATCATCCACAATCAGTCTACAAACTGGGAGGTGCTCCTAGGTCCATATCTGTAATATCAAAACACCTACAACCATATTATTCCCCTCTCTATAGATAATCTCATGCATCTCACGATACATGTGTGCTAGAATACAAGAACCCCATCCTAATCTTTGGCGGTGCTTCACAAGCCTCTCTAGCATCTTGCCCCAGCCGCATAAGAAACCCTACTATCCCCTATCTGGCATAAGGAAACAACCGATGAACCCCACTAAGACGTATGCTAGTGGAAACTACTCACAGTACCTAGCCATCATGTCATCCCAACTGATAGACCATGTCAGAATGTCTGCATCATAGAATACCTGCCTAAGAGCTAATAGTCCAGGATGCTGTGCTGAATCATAATCCACCTTATCCCCAACAAATGGAATCCAGGGAATCCTATATACATCCTCGGGAGTGATAGTCATCTCCCCAACTGGAAAATGAAATGTGTTATACTTAGAATGGAATCTCTCTACAAGCGCAGTGAGCATCCCGTGATTCACATAGACATTTGGCATCTATAAATGGTGAGTCAATCTGCACAAATCAATATGTGCTCTGTCTATATCTGATAACTCATGCACTAATGTCATGGTTGATAGATAGACACATCTGAAAAGAATGTGAGGTAGTCAAACCTGCAAGAATTAAACAACAGATCATCAGACAACATTTCAAATCATGCTATAAGAGAAGTAAAACATCACACAAATCCAACAAAGTCAATTGAAAAATCAAAATTTCAAGTTTGCACCCTCAAAAGTGCTCACTGTTTCTTAAACGACATAACACAACAGAGACAGTAACTCGTACGAGCTATGATTGGGCATAGAACGACAAAACAGTTTGATACGACACAAGATTAGTTGTAGGACGACAAAATGGGCTTTTATGATAGACCTCGTATGACAAACCTAATGACCTCAAATGATAAAAGAAATTAAATCAGTTTGTTATACGAGACAAGATCCTGCCTTGCACGACATGACCTGACTTTTAAAAGGTGAAAAAATGAAAAAACAACAAAAAAATTCAAAAATGAAATAATTAAAAGGCTTAAGATTAGACACTTACCACTGGCTCATAGTTCCAAGGTCGATTATGTCATCTCTAGCATTCAAATCGATGCTCCTATGTGGGAACCACCATTTTTCTTCATAGAAGGTTTTTTGAATTTTCAAACTTGAAGGGTTAAAATGAATTGAAAATGACACTTCCACCCCTTATATATCCAAAACCCTAATTTTTCAACTTGCTCCGATGGACATGAAAATTGTACCCTTAGCTAATTTGCCCATCCTAATTCCATTTTTGGGATCAAAATCGAAATTCGAGATCATTTTGCTAGTCAATTTCATAAAATTTGGACCACTTAGAGCTTTAAAAAAAAAAAGCTCATTATTTCTCCAATTTGCGCTCATTTTCTAATGAATCAATATTGAATCTCAATTTTATTCTATAAATCAACTTTGCGCTCAATTTCACATCAATCAATGCCAAATTTTCAAAAATTCCTTTGAACCATTTGTGCTCAAATCATTATCATCGCCAACAATTGCTAAAAATCATCATGTACCCTCGCTATCTTTTGATTTCGCTCCTGAGGGGGCATACTCATGACCTTATGACCTCACATCTTCAAAGTTGAGAAAATTTTCAAATCTTCATCAAAAGTTGAGAAAAAATCTTTTTCAACTAAAGAAAATCAAATTATTATTGCTAAGGGGCATCTCAAATTCATCGCTTCATATCAAGTTGAGATCTCTCAATCATCTGAATCGAATCAATTGCTAGGGGCATATTAGTTTCATCGCTTCAAATCAAGTTGATATTCGTCTTCATCTGAATCAATCTCTTAACGTTAATTAGTTTCATCACTTTTCATCAAGCTGATTATTCATTTAAACTCAATCAAAAGTTTAAAGAGTATATTTGATCACACGCTTAATCTAAGCAGGTGTTTAGTTTTATCGCATCAAATCAAGTTGGATAGTTTATCCTTGTTCATCATGTCTTGATCCACCAAGTTAAAGATCAATTTTATCTTTGCTCGCTATGTCTAGTTCAATCAAGTTCTAGGTCAGTAAGATCCGCTTCTTGATCAATCAAGTTAAAGTTCGGTATCTTTTCTCTCTATCGTTCCTAGTTCAATCAAGTTTGGGATCGATATCGCTTTAATCAACTCTGTTTAGCTTCATTGCTTCAAATCAAGCTAAACACCTTTCTCTTCATCTAGTTCATGATCAATCAAGTCCAGAACTAGTATCTCCTAGACATCAACTATTCTTTGAACCAATGCACTGCTCGCACATTAATTCAAAGAGGGACAAATGTAATACCCTAAAAATGGTAATCTAAACCATGGGCCCCTAATCTCGACAACATCACGAAGGTCCTAACCAAAGGCAATTAAATCAATCTTGAGCACACAATTAATTAATTCTTCAATCATCAAATATTACATGGGAAGTGAATAACTCAATATTAATTAAATCTAAGAGCAATCTTATACTCGCATCTTTTAGAAGGCAATTATTCGATTTGTTATAGTTTTATTATTCATGCTTATATCTACCTAACCATACATGTAATGACCTAATTGAAGTGTTGTGCCCTACAACTTACAAACTTATTTCACCTTTTCACACACACAATAGGAGCCACAATGTAAGTAATAATAGAGGTAACATTGGTAATAATAGAAATAATGGCAATAATGGTAATGGAAACAATGGAAATGGAAATAACAATAATCAAAATGGTGGTGGAGGCAACAATGGAAACAACAATAACAATAGAGGAAATGGAAACTATCAAAATAACAACTATGGTTGCTGACCACCTATGACCATTGAAAGGTATAAATAGTTGGATTTCAGTGGGATAGTTGGATAGCCAAATCGGATTTCAAGTGATTTAAGGTCAGCCATCCCTAAGTTCACAGGTAATAGAACTGATTCTGTAGAACAACATGTAATAAATGTAAAAAATACCATTGAATAATTTGAAGTCCCTTATGAAGATGTTTTTATGAAATTGTTTGTTTAGTCTCTAACAGAGGATGCAGGTGAATGGTACAAAAATATTCCTGATAGGTGCATTGGTAGCTGGTAGGAGTTTGTGACACAATCCCTGGAAGAATTTGGAGACCTTAATGATACTTCATTTGCATCTCATGAATTGACAAGCATAAAGAAAAATCAAAATGAATCAGTCTCTGAATGTAATAAAAGGTTATTGTTAGGTCCTGGAGATAACTGAGAGGGGGGGGGGGGTGAATCTGTTGTCTAATAAATTCAAACCAAAAACTTATTAACTGACTTAATGCTTAATACCGGTGAATCAGTTAAGTATACCGGTAGACAATGTTAGTGGTAAATTGCTATATCGGTAGGAATTAATGCATGAAACATAAACACAAAGTCATCCACAACACATGACACCAATATTTGTACGTGGAAACCCTGTAAGGGGAAAAACCATGGTGGGAAACCTTACCCACAATCAGATGATACTACTGCAGATAGTAAGTGTACAAAAAGGGGTTTGCACATGTAGAAAGGCCAATAGCCTAGAGCTCACTACTCAATCACAAATGGGAGTCACACTGACTACAGTTGGATGGTTAAATCCAATAAGAATGTACTGCACAAAATCGCATCTTCATATGCTGGATTCAGTACCAGTGTAACGCTGATATGCTTCTACAAAAACCTAACTTCACCTTCAAATGATGTCTTCGTGTATGCCTCTGCTTGATCTTGCATATACCTTCACTTAAATCTTTTTTGCATTCCACACTTGATCTTACAAATAAGATCTTACATTTATACCATACCCTAAGACCAATTTTAGTAGGTCGGCTCTACAAGATATTACAATAAAACATTTTACAAATAATATAGTATCCGATGCAATAACCGATTAAACATGTTGGCTTAATGCATTTACAACAATAATAAATCATCTCCATAGCGTGCCATGTTGATCTGGAAAAGATAAACCTGCTAGTGTAACCCTAGATAACTTGGACCTATTTGCCGATAAAAGAAAATATGCAAATATGAATATACCAATGATTATTACTTCAAAATAAAGTGTCCACATGATATATTCGACATTACCAAGTGTCTTCCATGTCATTTCAGGTACCGATGAACATTATATCCTGCCGGTTAACCATATACCAGTAACTGTTGCACAGATTACTCCTTGTCGGTGAATGTTGCTGGATCTCCAAAGTAGGTGTATTCGGTAGGTGTTGACATCAATGACAAAACCATACCAAAATACCAACAATCTCCCCCTTTGGCATTGATGGCAACACAAGATGGAAAAACCATCACAGTGCCAGAACAAAAGTGCCAAATAATATCTCCATTTCTCCCCCTGGGAGTAACAATACCAATTTCTCTTTAGATGTTTTCAAAATTTCTTCCTTAAAAAATTCTTTTACTAAAAGATAATGTGTTTTTCCATAGATATCTCTCCCCCTTTGACATCAAATGCCAAGGTCACAAAAGGTCAAGTTCATACAAAATACCAACCAATTCAATATACCAACTACTCCCCCTTTGAAGTAGCTTCCTCATCAAATACCGGAATAAAGATTTGTCCATTTAATTATGCCGGTTGATGACAATCACCAACTGTCTAAGTCTCTACCGGTGGTGGTATGACTCCGAGCTGATCTCTGAGATACTCAAAAGTTTCCTTAGGCAAAGGTTTTGTGAAAATATCTGCAAGTTGTTCTTTAGTATTCACATAAACTAGTTTTATCTCTTTTTCTTCAACATTTTCCCTTAGAAAATTCAGTTTGATAGAAACATGTTTTGTATTAGAATTTAATATCGGATTTTTAGATATATCAATTGCTGCAGTGTTATCATAGTATATAGTAATAGGTTCCTTGCATTTTACTTTTATGTCTTTCAACATTTGCTTAAGCCAAAGTACCTGTGTACAATTTGTTGCTGCTACAACATATTCTGATTCTGCTGTTGATAAAGATGTACAACACTATTTCTTATTCAACCAAGAGACTAATCTTTTTCCAAGAAAGAATGCTCCTCTAGTGGTGCTTTTTCTATCATCTACATCTCCTGCCCAATTTGCATTTGTATATGCACATAGATCAAAATTTTCATCTTTAGGATACCATAATCCAAGATTTGTTGTGCCTTGCAAGTACCGAAAAATCCTTTTCACTACTGATTCATGATTTTCCCTAGGATTACTCTGAAATCTAGAAACTATACATACTACATTCATAATATCAGGTCTGGTTTGTGTCAAATACAGTAAACCTCCTATCATAGATTTGTATCTAGTTGGATTAACAGGTGTAGATTCATCCCTTTGAGATAATTTGTCATTTGTAGTCATAGGTGTGCTTACCGGTTTAGAGTTCTCCATCCCAAATTTCTTAAGTAGCTCTTTCAAGTACTTGGATTGACTCAAAACTATACCTTTATCAGTCTGGAAGATCTACAATCCTAAAAATAATTTTATTTCTCCAATCATAGACATTTCAAATTCTTGCTGCATTTCAAGAGAAAATTCTTTGCATAATCCATCTTCTCCTCCAAAGATTATATCATCAACAAATACTTCAATAATCAAGATGTCATCATTAGTTACTTTGTAATATAAATTGCTATCTGCATTTCTTTTAGTAAAACCAATCTTTAAAAGATACTTATCCAATCTTGCATACCAAGCTCTTGGGGCTTGTTTCAATCCATACAGAGCTTTTCTTAATCTGCAAACCATATTGTTGTCATCTATCAAAGAAAATCCATCAAGTTTTTCAATATAAACTTCCTCTTCAAGATCTCCATTCAAAAATGCACATTTAATATCCATTTGATAAACTTTGTAATCCTTGTGAGCTGCAAAAGCCAAGAATAATCTAACTGCCTCAATTCTGGCTACCGGTACAAAGGTTTCATTGTAATCAACTCCTTCTTTCTGAGAATATCCCTTACACACTAGTCTTGCTTTATTTCTGACAACCTTACCATCTTCATTAAGTTTGTGTCTAAATACCCATTTGGTTCCAATTACATTTTTATCTTTAGGCCGGGGAACTAATGTCCAAGTATTATTTTTCTCAATTTTTCCTAATTCTTCTTCCATAGCTTTAATCCAAAATTTATCTTCACATGCCTCATTGATAGATAATGGTTCAATTTGAGAAATAAGACATACCTCTTCATTTGCCAATCTTCCTCTTGTCATAACTCCTTTAAATTTGCTTCCAATTATTTGATCTCCAGAATGATTCAGTCTTACATACCTGGGTGTCTTAGTCTGTTGTTGTTCTTCAATTACTATGGAATCCTCTGATGATACTGAAGTAACTGGATCATCATTCTGTACCAGTGGATTCATTGTAGGTTCATTTGTCATAATTTCTGTTTCCGGTTCAGAGTCTATATATCTTAAAGTTCCTCTGAATTGTTCATCAATCTTTACATTTGTACTCTCAACAATTTTCTGTAATCTTTTATTAAAACATCTATATGCCTTTCTTTTAGATGAATAACCAAGAAATATTCCTTCATCACTTCTAGGATCAAATTTGCCAATATACTCATCTCTTCTAATATAACATTTACTTCCAAAAATTCTGAAATACTTAAGAGTAGGAATATTACCAAACCATAGTTCATGAGGGGTCTTACCAATTTCACCTTTGATGTGAACTTTGTTGAATGTATAGACAACAATGCTTACTGCCTCTCTCCAGTACACATGTGGTAGATTTGCTTCTGATAACATACTTCTTGCTGCATCCAAGATAGTTCTATTTTTCCTTTCAACAACTCCATTCTGCTGTGGTGTCCGAGGTGCTGATAACTATCTTTTGATTCCATTCACTTCATAGAATGTATTAAAATCTTTAGATGTGAATTCTCCTCCTTGATCTGATCTTAAACATTTGATTTTCTTACTGGTTTCATTTTCAACCATTGCTTTGAATAGTTTGAACTTCCCAAGTGCTTCTGATTTTTCTCTGAGAAACGTAACCCAACACATTCTAGAGTAATCATCAATAATTAGCATGAAATATCTATCACCTTGTAAGCTTTTAGTTCTAACTAGACCACATAAATCAGTGTGAATTAAATCAAGAGCATTATTGGATTTTTCTGGAACACTTTTAAAACTAGCTCTAACTTGTTTTCCAAATTGACATTCCTTGCAAATTGTATTATGAGGTTTCACAATTTTAGGTAGATCTCTAACTACCTTAGAAGTACTAATTTTTACCATGCAATCAAAATTTACATGACATAGTCTTTTATGCCATAACCAACTTTCATCTATATGTGCAATTAAGCATGCCTTTTCACTGTTATTCAAATGAAAGATATTACCTCTAGCCTGATTACCGGTTGCAATTTCCAAACCAGTTCTATTCATGATTTTGCATTTTCCATTTTTAAATTGTAACTGAAAACCTTTCTCAACTAATTGACCAACACTTAAAAGATTATGCTTTAATCCTTCAACATAGTAGACATTGTCAGTGTTATGTTTACCATCAAGAGATATTGAACCCTTACCTTTGATTGAACAGGCTTTGTCATCTCCAAATCTTACTAAACCTCCATTGTATTCTTGAAAGTTCAAGAATTTACCTTTGTCTCCAGTCATATGATGTGAGCATCTTGAGTCAATAATCCATTCATCCTTTGATTCAACTTTAGCTACTAGGGCTTGTTCTACCGGTTGAGCAGTAGGTGCCAGTTGATCTTCTGTTATAGCAACAAAAACCCATCCATTGTCTGTTGGATCCTCATCAGAATCATCAGTCACACCTTCATCAACAATGTAACATGATTTATCTTTGTTTTTCTTAAATCTGTATATCGGATATTCAGGATTAGGCTTGTATGATCTTCTAGCTTCTTCTCTTAGTCTAGCATGTCTATCAGGGCATCTTGAAGCCATATGACCAATCTTATTGCAGTTAAAACATTTAAAGGGTGCTTTACCTTCATACTTACTTCCAATTGGACCTTTTGGCATTTTTCTTGCAAATAGTGCTTCAAGTTCTTCAAGCTCTTCATTCTCCTTCTTGGTTTCTTCAAGTTCTCTTGCATAAAAGGCTCTCTAGTCTGATTTGTCAAAAGATGGAGTAGATGATGTTGATGCTTTGAAGGCCAAATCAGTCTTTATAGTAGCAACAAGACCAAATTCCTCAATTTCAAAAGCTGAAAGTTTTCCAATCAATGTATCGCTGGTTACTGATGTATTAGGCATTGTTCTCAACTCATTTATAGCATTAACCTTCATTTTATATGCCGGTGGGAAACCTCTTAAGATTTTTGAAACAATCTCATCCTCACTCAAGGTTCCTCCACAACATTTGATACCCAAAACAATTTCATTTACTCTTTCCATAAAAGCAGAAATCCTTTCATCTTCTTCCATTTTCAGATGTTCATACCTGACTCGGAAGCTTTCAAGTTTTGCAATTTTGACTGTAGAATCTCCTTCATTCAGTGTTTCCAAATGATCCCAAATAGCTTTAGCAGTAGACCTATCTGATAATCCCATGATTTTTTGATCTGATAATGCACTCAGGAGTGCTTCTCTTGCTTTGCAATCATTTTCTTCATCTTTGGCTAGGGTAGTTGGAGCAGTCTGACCAGCTACAACAACAATATAACCATTCTTACTAACTTCCCAGATGTCTTTACTGATGCAATTCAGATGTGTCTCCATTCTGATCTTCCATATCCCATAGTTGGTTCCATCAAGTTTAGGACTGTCCTTCCTGAAATAATTAGTAGACATTGGATCTCCTCAAGTTATTAGACTTCTACAAAAAGAGGACTAGGCTCTGATACCAATTGTTAGGTCCCGGAGACAACTGAGAGGGGGGGGGGGGGGGGGTGAATCAGTTGTCTAATAAATTCAAACCAAAAACTTATTAACCGACTTAATGCTTAATACCGGTGAATCAGTTAAGTATACTGATAGACAGTGTTAGCAGTAAATTGCTATACCGGTAGGAATTAATGCATGAAGCATAAACACAAAGTCATCCACAACACATGACACCAATATTTGTACGTGGAAACCCTGTAAGGGGAAAAACCATGGTGGGAAAACTTACCCACAATTAGATGATACTACTGCAGATAGTAAGTGTACAAAAGGGGTCTGCACATGCAGAAAGGCCAACAACCTAGAGCTCACTGCTCAATCACAAATGGGAGTCACACTGACTACAGTTGGATGGTTAAATCCAATAAGAATGTACTGCACAAAATCACATCTTCATATGCTGGATTCAGTACTGGTGTAATGCTGATATGCTTCTACAAAAACCTAACTTCACCTTCAAATGATGTCTTCATGTGTGCCTCTTCTTGATCTCACATATACCTTCACTTAAATCTTTTTTGCATTCCACACTTGATCTTACAAATAAGATCTTACATTTATACCATACCCTAAGACCAATTTTAGTAGGTTGGCTCTACAAGATATTACAATAAAACATTTTACAAATAATATAATATCCGATGCAATAACCGATTAAACATGTCGGCTTAATGCATTTAAAACAATAATAAACCATCTCCATAGTGTTCCATGTTGATCTGAAAAAGATAAACCTGCCGATGTAACCATAGATAACCTAGACCTATTTGCCGGTAAAAGCAAATATGCAAGTATGAATATACCAATGATTATTACTTCAAAATAAAGTGTCCACATGATATCTTCGACATTACCAAGTGTCTTCCATGTCATTTCAGGTATCAGTGAACATTATATCCTGCCGGTTAACCATATACCAGTAACTGTTGCACAGATTACTGCTTGCCGATGAATGTTGCTGGATCTCCAAAGTAGGTTTATTCGGTAGGTGTTGACATCAATGACAAAACCATACCAAAATACCAACACATTTGCATCTCATGAATTGACAAGCATAAAGAAAAATCAAAATGAACCAGTCTCTGAATTTAATAAAAGGTTTAATAAAGTGCTTAATAGAATACCAAGGGATATTAGACTCGTCGATTCATTTTTGATTGACTTTTATTTGAGTGCTTTTGACAACAAGACTCACTATGAGATTTTATCTCTTAGGCCTACCACCTTGCAACAAGCATTTAAGACAACCACTACCATTGAAAATAACAAAAAAGATGTTGGGAGAATTGGCAAGAGAGATTATGCAAAACTATATAATCCCAGAGCTACAAAGAAGGATGAGCTTAGCCAAATCATGGACATGCTAAAAGTTATGAAGGATAAGCAAAACCACAATGAGAAGAACAAGTCAATGAATTACAATAGGCCAAGATTGCACGACATGGCATATAACACAAACTGGAGAGACAGTAAGCCAGTGAAGCCTAATCTAAACAAGGAAATTCCAGATCCATTGGAAAAAGCAAACAATTTTGTGGAGGAATATCCATGGTGAAGTCTAAAATCTACCCCATGATGCAGAACAATGTATGATTTCTCAAGGTTTAGTAGAAGAAAAGAATCATGAGGAATGAACCCACAGTGAATGTACTTTCATTAGATCCATTTTGGGGTTGGGAAGAGGATTCATCCGAGGAGGAGCAACCATCAGATTTACAATGGAGGAGAGAGAGCCAACAGTATAACATGCAACAAGTTTTCATTCATGATGATGATGAAGATACCCCGAGCTTGAGGAGATTGTTCCATGATGAAGAGCCAATGCATTCCTTGAGAAACCTAATAGATGAAGAAAAGAAAGCTTATACTGCTATAGTAGTAGCACAGGCAAAAAGAAATTATTAGCTAAGGAACATAATAGTGAACCCAGAGCAAGGTAAGCCATCCAGGATATTTGCAAAGGTTCCTAAAGCTAGTGGAAACAAAGACACCATCACCGAGAAGGAAAATGAAGGTACAACAAAAAAGGTCAAACAAATAGGACTTCATAAATTGACAAAGCCAATTGAAAGGAAGAAGATTAGTAAGCCAATTTCAAATTGTGGATCATTTATATCTCAGGCTTTATCGTAGGTGAAAGTATCTCTGCCCTTTCTTGAAGTGATGAAATTCCTTGATTATAAAAATGAAACAATCAAGATTTTGTCTAATGTTGGTGAAGTTAATAAAGAGGATCATAAGCCAAAAGATGAAGATCCACCTATTGTCTATTTGGGAACTTCTATCCCCAAGAATCCTACCCAAGTTGATCCCTTTTATCTGGCTTTGTTGATTAACAATAAAATGGTTAAGAATTGTATGATAGATTCAGGTACAACCGTGAATATAATGCCAAAATATGTCATGAAGGAACTTGGGATGCATGTAGACACTCCCTATGGGAAATGTTATGCTATATATAATAGATCAATCCCAATTGTTGGAATCATGAAGGATGTGGAGTTTTGATTTCTAGCATGCCCATATGCATCATATAAAACAAACATCACAGTTGTTCAAGTGCCTGCCAACTATGGGATGTTACTATCAAGGCAATGGTCAAATTTGGTAGGGGGATACATTCAGTTAGATCTGTCATATGCAACCATCCTGGTAAAAGGAACAAATGTAAGGATTGATAGAGAGCCAAGATCATCCTACCCGATAGAAGAAGTTGATCCAAACAAAACAACATGTTATCTTCAAACAGATATGGATAACTTTCAGGTAAGTATTTCTAAACCCATTTGATGCAAAACTAATAAGCTTGAAGACACTATTAAATAAAATGAGGATAAATTTGGAAAATGTACTTTGATGGTGCATGCAGTTTAGAAGGAAATGGAGCTGGTGTGGTTTTTATTTCCCCTAATGGGAAATCTTTCAAATATTCTTTCTTGTTAGCCTTTGAATGTACAAACAATGTTGTTGAGTATGAGGCACTCTTGTTAGGTCTTAGAATAGAAAATAAACATGGTATCAAACTACTAACATTTTATGGTGATTTAGAGTTAGTTGTATCCCAAGTAAGGGAAAAGTTCGCTACTAAAAATGTAAGGCTTCAAAGTTACAAAAATGAGGTATGGGACTCTATTGAACTTTTTGGTGCATTTTCTATAACATGGACTGAAAGATCTAACAATATTTTAGCAAATTTTATGGCTAACCTAGAAGTTAAACATAATGATATTCCTTTTGATGACATTACCCCAGTTGAAATAAAAACTAGACCTGCAGTGCCTAATAATATATAGAACTGGCAGATATTTGATGATGACAGGGATCTTCTAAAGTTCTTATTTTGTGAAGATCAATATGAGGGCCAACATGTGGATTGGAATGCATATGTGGAAGAGGAGAATGGTAAGGAGTCTTGTTTTGGAAAAGACATTCTACAACTTAAAACAAATAAGATTCCAAAAGGGTTGGTGGAACTAGAGAGGATGTTTGACAATAAGGATATGGCGAATTTTAAGCCCAACACTGGAAGTTGTGAAGAAGTGGAGAAAATAAACTTGGGAAGTGAAAACAATCCTAGAGAGGTCTACATTGGGAAGAAGCTTACACCAAAAATCAAAACTGCATTGATCAATCTGTTAAGAAAATACATACATGTTTTTGCTTGGTCATATGATGACCTTAAGGCATACAGAGAGGATTTATTCTAGCATGAAATCCCACTGAAGCCAGATGCAAAACCATTTAGGCAAAAGAAAAGGCCTATAAATCTCACATTGGCTCCCAAAATGAAAGAAGAGTTGATGAAGATGAGGAATGTAGGGATTATAGAGCCTATAAGGCACTCCACATGGGTATCCAACTTGGTGCCTGTTAGGAAGAAGAACGGTGATATCAGATTGTGTGTAGACTTTATAAACTTAATTATATCATGTTTAAAAGATAATTATTCTCTGCCTAACATGGAAGCTTTGCTGCAAAAACTAACAGGGAATGAGCTACTCTCTATGATGGATGGGCTCTCTAGTTACAATCAAGTGAAGTTCAAGGAATCAAAAAAATACAAAATAACTTTCACTACACCATGGGGCACATATGTGTATGCTAGGATGCCATTTGGACTTACCAATGCTGGAGCTTCTTTTCAAAGGGCCATGGATGTAGCCTTTGAAGGCCTCATCAATTACATTCTAGTTGTATACCAGGATGATATGACAACATACTCCAAGAAAGAAAAAGACCACTTTAATGATCTAGAAAAGATTTTCATCAAGGCACTAGAATATGGTATTTCTCTAAATCCAAAAAAGTGTCACTTTGGAGTCACTAAAGGTAAATTTCTGGGTCATATTGTATCTAAAGATGGAGTAAGGATTGACCCTGAGAGAATTGCAACCATTGGTAAAATTCAGATTCCTAAAATAGTCAAAGCCATTCAGTCATTCTTTGGACAAATTAATTTTGTGAGAAGGTTTTTGTCAAATTTTTCTGAAATTGTAAAACCTATTGCAAAGATGTTGAAAAGGGGTGTAGAGATAAAATGGACTAATGAAGCAATTGAGGCTTTTGTTAACATTAAGAGGGACATCAAGGAAGCACCCGTACTTAAATATCCTAATTTATTTAAACCTTTTCAAGTGTTTTCTTTTGCTTCATTTCATATTGTTGCTACGGTTATGTTACAAAAGAATAATGAAGGTCATGAACAACCAGTGGCATTTTTTAGCAAAACACTACAAGCTTCTAAGTTAAATTATGATATAAATGAGAAGAAAGCATATTCCCTAGTAAAGGCTCTAAAATCTTTTAGACCATATTTAGTGGGAGCTAATGTCATTGCCTATGTTCCTAATGCAACAGTCAAGGATATTATCAAGCAGACTGAAACTATTGGGAGAAGATGCAGATGGATCAATCAAATCTAGGAGTTCAACATTGACATCCAGATTTCTAAATTGGTTAGAGGTCAAGGTTTGGCTAAATTGACGATATAATCAAATTTGGAGGCAGCACATATAAATTAGATAGAGTTGGAGGAGGCTCAAATAAGCATTGAAATGTGTCCTTGATATAAGAATATTATCTATTATTTAAAACACATGAAGTGTCTAGAGGATTTAAATGATAGCCAGAAAGGAACACTTAAGCTTCAAGCATCTAGGTATGTATTGCTTAAGGGTGATTTATATTGGAAAAACAAGGATGGTATCCTTTTATTTTGTTTGGCTGTTCATCAAGCACAATCTGTTTTAAAGGAATTGTATGAAGGTGTTTGTGGGGGTCATTTTTCAGCAAACACTATTGCCCATTAAAAATTTAATGCCGGTTACTATTGGCCACAAGTCTTTAAGGATTGTCATGCTTATATTAGAAAATGCGAGGCTTGCCAAAATTTTTTAGGAAAGCTTAAATATAATGGAGCTCTTCCACTTAGACCCATGCAGACTGAAGAACCTTTTCAAATGTGGGGTATTGATTTCTTAGGTGAAATTGCAAATAAATCCAGTGGAGGGTAAAAATGGATTTTGGTAGCCATTGACTACTTTACCAAATGGGTAGAGGCAATTCCTACAAGGTAGGCTATAAGTAAGGTAGTGACAAAGTTTCTTTTGGAGAATATTTTGACAAGATTTGGGGTACCTCACAAGATTGTTGTAGATAATGGGATGTGTTTTAGAAAAAAAGAATTTGCTAACTTTTGTGAAAGTTATGGAATCACTCTGTCATATTCATCACCTTATCATCCCCAAGGGAATGGACAAGCAGAATCTAGTAACAAAAATCTATTGAAGATCATTAAAAGGATGTTAGGTGACAACAAAAGGGCATGGGACTCAAAGTTGAATTTGGTAGTGTGGGCAGATAGGGTAACAATCAAGAAGTCCATAGGGTTTTCTCCTTATCAGCTTGTTTATGGAAAAGAAGCAAGGTTGCCTCTAAACAACCTGCTCCCTGTGTATAAATTTATTTTAGAGGGATATCTATAAGAAGTTAATTTCATGGAAAATAGGCTGGTCCAGTTGGCTGAATTGGATGAGTATAGAAGAGAGGCCCATGAACAAAATATATAGAGGCAAAAAATGGTAAAGCCATTGCATGATAAGAACAATTGTGACACAACTTTTAAAAAAGGAGAGTGGGTGCTCAAGTGGAATGCAAAGGACCAAGACAAGGGTAAGCATGGGAAGTTTGAAGCACTCTGGCTAGGACCATACATCATCATGTATAAAGGACGAGAAAATTCATACTTTTTGCAAAACATTGATGGTGAAATTCAAGAATTTCCAGTCCATGCACAGTATCTCAAGCATTTCTTTTCTTAAGGAGCAGGGAGTGTCTTTGTACTTTAGTAGTGTAGCCTTTATTTTTTGTTTTTGTTCATTTTTTTTTATTGGTATGCTTTCTAGAGATGGTTGAGATCTTGCTATGTCCCTAAAAGGAACATAGATCCCTAGAAAGAGCCACTATTAGCACATATTTTTATGCTATTTAAATGATGCATTCTATGTATATTTCTATCATAAGATCATTTACTGCTGGGTAGTATATGCAGGAGCTATGTTGCAGCATGAGAAAAATCTAATTGTGACCTATTTCTTGAATGGACAAGTATCACTTGGGCATGTTAAGGGTTGGCACTGAGTGGGACTACATGAAGAGGTTTCATTATGATAGTATTGGGATCCTTATAAGAGCATTTTTGCACATGACAAAGATTGGGCCTATGTGATGGAATCTGACATTTTATTAGCACATATGAAGTCTCCACGGAAGATCGAAAGCATCAACATTAATGAAGAGGAGCTTAATTTGCATGATTTTAAAATTTGAGTTATCGACACATGTTACCTTGACAAGACTGCTTAGTCAAAACAATGGAAGGATCTATTGGCGTAACCCGGACCGAACACTCTGAAGGAGAACTAAAAATAAGTTCATAATGGAGGGTTCATCGGCATAATATTCACTATCAGAGGCATGAGAAAAGTCTTATGCCGATAGCCGATGAGGCTATCGGTATAACTTACACCGATGAAGGAGAATGCGAAGTGGATACTTTGTAGTCATCGGGATATCAGAAATTGTTAAAAATAACTATCCCCATACCCGATAGAATGGATATAATGGTGGATGGAAATGAGATTTCATCGGGATATCCTATAACAAAAGAAGTGACTAGGAAATTAACAAGGTGAAGTCATCAGGATAATATTGGCTAATCGGAAGAAGACATTTCCTGCTATGTCGATACTCGATGAGGAAGCTGAGGTAGTTGCTAAGAAGGAGACCTCATCGAGGGAACATATGTTGATAGACCAAAATAACATAAAGATAGACAACCTGGAGCCCGATCTCATCGGGTCATTGGAGAAACATAAGATAGGTTGTCCCGACACTTGATAAGCTTTGCAACATGATGAACAAGAAGCAGGATTCATCGGGATAGGTTAGGTTCAACAGAATGAAGAAAAACGGCTATGCCGACGCCCAATGGATTGATCGGGGAAACCTATGTTGATCAAAAAGATAGAAAGCCGCGTCATCATTGCCTATCATTTGAGGAATTGGAAGAAGAATACAAAACCATGGACACGACCTATCAAGGATGGAACTTAGTCATCCACAGGGTGGAGAAAGGGAAGCTAATTGATGAAGATGGTCCACCCTATGATGTAAATATTTTTAGATAGGTAGGAGGAATGGAATCTCTAGATGTAGCATGGATGGGGCCATTGGTTCTTATAGTAGACATTCAAAGGCATGAACCAAGACAATTTGATTATGCAACCTATCTGGTCGACAAACTACATGAGGGTTTTCTGAATCTTCAGAATAACCCTGACAAGTCCTTCAAGTATTATTCACTATTGATGCATATTGTGTTGTTCTATGGAAGATTGAAAGGACTATGGCCAGATGGCTTAAGGGTAAATCCTTAGGGCAAGGATGGACAGGATCAACCTATACAGTTGTGGGTGTCACTGTGGGATTCAAGGTATGATAAATCTCATTATGTGAGATTTGAGGATTTTTTTGTTAAACCACTATTCAGGGTTTATAATGTTCCATGTGAAGGGTCATTCTCAGAAGCGATTAAAATATTTCTTAGGCCACATGAATACAAGGATACCAAAGTCAACCATAATTGGGGAGATTGGTATACTTGCAGAGACTTCACATTTTTTAGGGCTTTTGGATTCGAAGGTGCTCCCTATGTGCTACAAAAGCCTATGATAGACCAAATTGCTTACTTGGAGATTGTGAGACAATTGAGTGTCTGTAATGCACAACACTTTGGGGGTGCCCACAAGCAATTCTTCTTACCTGGGACTCTTTAGTTTGGAGATTTCAGAATAGTCTCTACCAGAGCTTATGAAGCCATAAATAAGAAGCTAGTGGATGAATTCAATCTATATATGCACACGCCAAGGAAGAACTATGACCCAAAAGGTTACATCCACATGAGCAGAAAATGACAAAACCTGGGAGATTGTCTCCATGAGTATGATGACTATGAGGACTTGTGCAAGAACAAAGAGTTAGAAGAACTTGCAAATCTTGTTGTTGAGTTGGAAAGAAGATTGGAAGAAACAAAGCAAAGACTTGGGGATCTGGAAAGAGAAGAAGAATAGGATGTGGAAAGTGATTCTGGAGAGAATGAAATAGTTTCTAAGCTTCAAGTACCAGAAAAAGAAGATGAACCAGATGCTCAAGACAAAATTGTAGCAGCATTGAATATAGATTTAGATGCTAGGCTAGAAGAGCATACATATTTTGTATTAGATGATGAATTTGTTAAGTCGAAGGAGTTTAAGTCCTTTTTGTATCATTTTAAAGGAAAGAAATTGAGAGAGGCAATGCCAGATGTGACACCAGAGAATGAGGTAGAAATGCTCAGGAAGCTGAAGGTAGAGATTAATTCTGAGTTAGAGAACATGACCCCTCAAAGGGGAAGATAACTTCTCATAGGGGCAGGAATCATTCTTTTTCCAGGCTGGGACCTTAGTGCATATTTTATTTTTGATAGCTTGTTGCATTCATATAAGAAAGATTTTAAGTTAGACATTTAGGGTGTTAATGATATTTTTATTGGATCAAGATATGATCCAGATGATGAGGCTATGCTTTTATGGGCCCTCTATCCCCCGAATAAGAGGCCAAAGATTATAGATGTTGACAAGGCCTTTGGCCATATGATGAAATTAAAAGTTGGAGAAATAGATCCCATGGTCACAACAGAGATGGGGATAGATCTTTCAAAGTTGAACAAAGCTCAGATGAAGAGGGAAATAGTAGAAAAGGAAAAAAACAAAGCTTTATATGAAGAATTATTGAAGAGAGGTGGTCATCCAGTGCCACATATTATAGATGGTTCAAAGATAAAAAAGAGGTATGATGAATTGTTACAGTAGTACAATAAGTTAAAGAAACAGGTGCGAACTGTCAAAGCAGATGCATCATGTCATGTGTTGATCACTAAAAGATATGAGAATTTGCAAAAAGTATTAGAGGAATTCTGGACTATTTATTAGAAAAATATGGATAATACTGTATCACACCAGAGAATTTATGATAGTTTAAATATGTTATTGCAAGATAAAACACAGAGTGACAAAGTGGTCAGCAAGGTCAAGAAATTGATTGATGCTCATGAGAAATTTACAACTGAATTCAAAATTGAATGAGGAGTGTCAGGGGATTATCCAACATGGATTCCCAAATTATGTGGATGATACAAGGATGATAAAGGATAAAGGGCAATGGATTTCTGATTGTAGATCACTACTTAGTGCAACCCTTAACATTGCCCATGCGGATACCTTGGACATGATTGAAATAGGGGAACACATGGAGAATTTTGTTACATTGGAAGTGGAAGTTAGAGATATCATCTTCAATGCTTGCACCTACAAAGATGAACGATATCTTTGGCATATTCAGAAGTGCGGTTAGAGGCTAGATAGGAAAAGTTAATTTGTGTCATTGTAATATGTTTTATAATGTCTTTGGTTGTCATATCAGTTAGGGAGTTATTAGTTAGGTTTTTGTCAGTTTTTAGTTTATACTGATGAAAGGGTGTGTCCTTTGATTTGTGTCTTTTGACTCACATATGTATAAGGAGTCATTTTGTATGTAGAGGGGGTTACGATTTTTCACATTGTTTGTTGGGAATACTAGTATTGTGTTAAGGCAAGTCTATAGGAATGAAAAGTTATTTCTGTGCAAGCAAGAACATAATGAAGTACGTGTGAGTTTGCAACTTTGTACATATTTTTATTCCAAAACTAATATATAAGATCCACTTTTTTTTATCTTCAGATCATTCTCTGTTACATTGTGTTGATGAATCAAGTCCTTTGGATAAATCTAATTTAGATTTTCTGTAGTGTGCCATCACATGTTGTTGTATAGGAAACATAATTGTTTTTGTTTTTCTCGCAACACATAATGAAACCATTATAGTGAGTCTTACATATTGTGAGCTTTTCAAACTGTCTCCAAAGTTGATTCAAATATTTGTCCACTAAGTAATACATTAATTGTCAGATAAGGCACTAATCTATTATTAGTACTTGTGAGTAATTATGGTGTGCATAAGGTCCTCATCAGGGAAACATACTTCTTATTCTTATCAGTATTGTTCTTTCATAATTACTTAAAGTTCCAACAACATTCTCTTACAAATATTCAGTTATAATCAAATACACTCTATTTTTCATATTTAAGCAATTAAAATCACACAATAGAGCGAAGTTGCAGGTTAGTTTGCCAAGCCTATAAACAACTTATGCATTAAGTTTAAATTCACTATAAAGAAGTCTCTTTGTGCTTTGGAGTTTAAGGTATACCGGCCTAGGTCTAGTGGAGCTTGAAGTGCAAAGGAATTTGGTCTTCGACCATTCTTGTTCATTGGCTAGAATTGATTGGATCAGTGAGGAATTTGGCAAGTTCTTTTTGATTTCCAATCTATGATTTTGGGAACCAACACGAAGACTTGTCTTCATTATCATCATCCTTCTTCAGAAAATTTTCATATCATTGCAAGTTAGCCTATGCTTTAGAGTCATCTAGTCTCAGTTTTTGGAATTTGGCATCTGGAATGGAGCTGCGATACTGAATTGAAGAATCCCCAGAGTTAGAATTTTTTGACATAGTAGATAAAAAATTGCAAATCGGGGTTTAAAACCCATTTTGCAACAAAAATGCGTCAAAATATGCAAATCAGGTTTCAAAACCTAATTTGCAAAAAAAGGTTGGCAATACAATGCAAATTGGGTTTCAAAACACGATATACACTTAGGTTGGATAAATGTGCATTTTGGGTTTTAAAACCCAAAATCCAAGTGACGATGCATAAACATGTCATTCGGGTTTTAAAACTTGATGTGCAAGTGACAAATGCAAAGTGATATAAATCAGATTTTAAAACCTGATTTACATGTGTGTGAGGAAATGCAAGGAAAGTGCACATCAAGTTTTTAAAACTTGAAGTGCATGTAGGACAAAAGAGAAATATGCAAATCGGGTTTTAAAACCTGATTTTCAATTTGTGCAACATGGTTGACGTGTAGCTTGGGTTTTAAAACCCAAACTGCACATAGGATGGACTTAAAAAATATACTTCAAGTTTTAAAATCCACTGTGCATATGAAGGTAGCTTTATTGCTATTATGCATTTCTTCATTCATTTGTCTTATACGCTATATTGGTAGATTAATTTTTTTTTTATGAATTATAGGGTTTAGTGGTTAATCATTTGATAGTTCATTCTATTTTTATTTTTGATCACATGCTTGATATCTAATGTTTTTGTGGAAATTATGTGATTTGAAAAGCTACAAGACCTTTCAATGCAATTAATAGACTATTTGCAACATATAATAAGTTTTTAAACATGCCTATTAGGGCTTTCAAAATTTTGTGCATTTTCTTGTTTTGTAGGGTTCATTCTTGATGTGTTCCTAAAACTTTAAACCCTTTAGCTTTTGTTTCATTTTTCTTCTATTTTTGTATTGACTAGTTGTTGCCCATTCCCAATAATGTAAGTTATAACTTATGCATTTAGGCATGTCATCATGATCAATCCCTTTGTCTTAAGTATTCTAGTTTCCTAGTTATTTTAATTTTTCCTAAGTTTTATGTTTTATTTCCTATGGTTGAATTCATTGTAGCCCTTTAGTGGTTCCCTATTCCTAGTTGAGCTAAAGTCTTCACATGCATAATTGAAACCTTAAGTTATCTTATTAAGAATTTTGATGGGTGGGACCAAGTTTCCCAGTCAACATTTTCACTAAGATTTTTCCCTTCATTGAGTCTCCCCTAGTCTCTTAGAAAAGTTGCAAAACATCCAATTCGGTGGAGCATTCATTGACTATTTGGGTTTTGCTAAAGGCATTGCGCTCACCCAAGCTCTCTTTGTGCTCTAGTAGAGTTTTAAGGGTGTCTTGGTCAAGAACTACTATACAAATTATGTTTCACAAGGACATGCTCCTTCATTGTAATGTTTTTTTTTTGGGGGGGCTTGGCAGAACTAAAAAAGAGGACTACATGTTCAAGTTTTAGGTGATGCCAACATTCAGTGGAAGGTAGTAACTTCATTGGAATCTATTGAAAGATTCCATGAATGGTCTAAGCTAAGAGAGGCATTTGATGTGGCTAGTCAATGTAAACAAAATAACATTTTGCAGGAAGTGTGTCCTTCACTCAAGAATTGTGGCTATTCCCACAATATTGTAAAAAATCACATGAAAGATGTCATGTCAGGCTCTATTGACATCAAGGCTTTTCGCCATAGTTTGTACCTTCATTGGGATATTCTTATGGTCCCAACAATTTAGCGAATGCACATGTGGCTTACGTGTCAAGTAATTGAATTTTACAAAATTCTCCACCATCAACAAGGGTTGAGTATCATGTCTGATAGAATTTTAGATATACAGGAGGGATGCAAGGACACCATACTCCCAATCTAGGGATATGCATTATTTAAGTACCATTTCAAGAAATTCTTGAGAAAGATGCCTGTATGTAACCCTTGGAGAATAGGGTTAGCAAGTCTAGTGGTGCCAAATGTTTTTATAAATGTTGATTTGATAATAGCACTAGCAAGAAATTATGTCAAAAAAAAGAAGACAACTTATACTAGTGATGGAGATGAATTGGCTAAGTTGACAAGGGACTTCATCTACAAGGTTTTCAATCTTAATCCAAGCGCTTATAGGTCAATTGATATGGGAGAATTTATTAGAAAATACCATAAATTTCAGTATGATTATAGAGTTAAATGCCTCCCAAGTCATAGATGAAAGGTGAATAATAAAATGGTAATATTCACAGATACTAACAAGTAGTCATTTAGATATGACATATTTGAGGACTATTTACATAAGACTTATTTTATTTGGTGTCAAGTCCTTGGAATTGATGCCAAAATATACGTGCCTATAAACATCATGGTATTAATGGAGAACATTCAGAGTTGGGAAAAAATAGACCTTTTGATTATGCCTCATTTATTTAGGAGAAAATTTATAAGACCTTAGCAAATGTGGAGAAAGATAGTTCTATTGTTCATTTCAAATGGTACTCGCTATTATGCCACATTTTTTTATTCAAAGGCATATAGGCATGAAAGTCCCCTCTAACATTAAGGGTGAAGGATAAACAAGGTAGATGGCTACTAGCCGAACAATGGGCTTGTATTTGGGATAGCAATTATCCACAAGCAAGCTATTTGATTTTTGAAGAATTCTTTGTTAAGGTAGTTTATAGGGCTTTGGGTTACCCAACAAATTGGAGATTTACTCAGAGGGTCATGAAATTATTAACATGTAAGGAAATGCAACCATAATTACATATCAAGCATAATTGGGGGGACTAGTATATTTTTGTGTAGGTTATAGTCATTAGAATATATGGATTCAAGGTTGCACCCCATGTGCAACCTAGACTAGTTTCAGATAGAATTTCCTTCTTAGAGATTGTATGACAAATGAATGAGTTTGATAAGAATAATTTTATATTTTTCAAGAAGAAGGCTTCTCTTCTTCCTTCCACCCTTTCCTTCTCTAACTTTTAGATCATGTTAAAAGAAGGTTTTGAGCTTGTTGCTTCAAAGTTGGATTACTAAAAGCTACCATTGGATAAGGGAATAAGATGCATGATCAAGAAGGTTTCATACATAATGCCAGATTATCCAACAAATCTAAGGCATATGAGCATGTTTTTAAGGTATAGGAGGATTTTATAATAAATTGCGCCACATAGTCTAAATGAGAAAGGAGATTATAACTTTAGGAGAGGATCCAAGTAGTAGAAATGATAAGGAAAGAAGGAGATCCTTCTTATGAACCGACTTATATAGATATTGAGGATCCAACCCGAAGGGCCAGGGTGATACTCTAAAATGAGGCAAGATTGTTCTCAAATGTATTGAGAGTTCAAAGGAGTACACAAGCTCCCTACACAACAAACCCTTCTTTACCAAGGTAAATTATTAGGCCTTGAAGTCCAAGATGTGTTACAACTTTGAATCATGTGTCCCCTCAACCCACTCATGCTCCAAGTTTTCGATTGATGAAAGTGAAGCAATGGACACATTATATGTAATGGAGGTCATGCAACCCCATATAATTGAAGTGGTAGATCCTCTTATAGACAAGGTGGTTATAAGCTTTGAAAATTCTGAGAAACTCTCTAATTATGTAAGAACAATAGCTAATGACAAGTCGATGGATGATGAAACTTTTGTAGATACTAGAGAGTTTAGAGATTTTTTTAATATGATCAAATTAGAAGAATTCCAAATGAAGATAAAGAAGATTACTCAAGAAGATAAGAAACAAGCAATTGCTGATTTCCAAAAGGAGGTGCGAATAGAAATGGAAGGAATGACTCTTGAAAAGGGGAGAAAATTTATTAGAGATAGTGGTTGCTTGTTATTGCCAAGATGGGACATTTTATTTTCCATCACATTTGATATTGTAGCATCATAAATTGTAACCGAAGGAACACAAATGGATCACTGAGAGGGGGGTGAATTAGTGGTAATAAAAAAACTTGAACTTTCTAAATGATCTAAGATTAATACCATAAATTAGGAAACTATGAGCAAAGATATTAAACATAATTGCACACACACAAAAGGAAAACTCATAACACAAGATCTATGAGGAAAACCCATAGTGGGGAAAAACCTAGGTGAGAAATGTTGCTAGAGTTTACTGCTCTAATCCAGCCTCACAAGTGAAATGTCTAATTATAATGTTTATGGGTACCAACCCAAATGAGCACCAACCCTTGAAGTTTATGGGCACCAACCCCTGATCTGAGCACTCACTCAAATGATTACAATAAGAGAATTTTTTATTATAGTTAGACACCTTGTTAATAATAAAATTTTGCAACTCACAATTGTATTCTATACTTGAGATTGACTTGACTCTTCTTCGCTCACTTTTTCTATCCTCTGCTTTCTAATATCAATTGTCAATCCCCGCTCTCTACCTTTTGGTTTTATCTGACTTCTTCACCAGCTCTCTGATATCTGCCCTTATCAGACTTCTTTCTCTTCCCCCACTCTTTGTGGATAATGTTCTATGTTTTCTGCCTATTTTCTCTACTCTTTGGTCTTTGATGTCTACTCTCCACTTTTGTGCTCTTCTCTATCCTCTCTTTTCTCTTGGCTCACTTCTCTGAAACCTTTGTCTTCTCTCCTCTATATCTACTTCACTCGGTGTGAATTACCTGTTGTGTTTATTGCACTCTCTAAGAAGTTATCACTCCTTTATGCCTTCAGGAATTCTCTTTTGTTTATGTCCTGCACTCGAGTTCAACACCTTCTCTTCTACTCTTCTTCTTTCTTCTCTACCCTGCTTCACACACACTTACTCATTCACACCAATCATCTGCCTACTTTCTTGTTACACTTAGTAGTCATCTATGTACACTCAAGATTTTCCTTCCAAAATCAAAGTTCAAAATTAATCTTCTCGAGCCTATGAGAAATCTACCCTACGGGCTGATTGGTTGCCGTCATTCATTGCCTCTTCTTCTATTTTTAGATCAATCTTAGAGTTTAGATTACTATCTTTAGTTTCACCTACCTACAAATTTGATTTCTTATTGATTGGAGGTTTTCTGATATTCTCATGGCTATGATATCTCATTGATAGAAGATCTTCTAATCTTTTTGGAGCCACTCAACCATCTACAACTTGTTCTCCATTAAATGAAACCATCTCGCATCTCTACCTACGATCATTTCAGATTGGATGGAAAACTACCACATTTGGCGTGTGCAAGTATCTAGTCTTTGTCTACAGTACCTCTCCTTCATCAAAATGAAAATTTATTTGTCTACTATCTCCACATCCTTAGCCTCTTCTTATATGTCATTGGGTCAAACTTGGTCAAACATCCACATGGAGCCACTTCCGAGTCAACATTGGATGAACATCCATCGCATTCTCTGCATCACAAAATGTACCTGTGGGATGGTGGGACTATGCACTATATTCCATCTTCTTATCTCGTGAGATCATTTTTCATCAGTCTTCATCCCTATAGGCTAGTGAGATGCGTGTTTCCATATTGTGATAGTTACCCCACAGAGCCTTTAGTCCTCAGTCTTCTTTGCTGAAGGATGGCAAGATTCATCAATCATCTTCCCTCTTGTTGCCTCGCAAGGTGCTTTTCCTCCAATCTTCCTAGTTGTAGTGTCATAAAATTGTGACCCTATTAATTTTTGACTGCATTAGGGTCCTCATGCACATGAGATCTAATCTCCTAACTTGATCGGAGACTGGAGACTGCTCAACCCTTAGAAACAACTTCTTTCTTGGCCTCTGCAGCATCTCGTCCACACTTTGTCCTGGAGAAAGGGGTAGGACAGGGGCGTGGTGCCACTGTCCCCCCTCGGAAAGGGGCGTGGCACCCTTGTCCTCCCAAGATAGGGGCGTGACACCCATGTCCCTACTCTATTTTGGGGAAGGACCTTTCTTGAACATGCATTGTTGGTTGTGCATTAGGTGGGAAACTCCCCTGATGTCGGCCTGTGACAAAAAACAAATCCACTAACATGTATTTAAGGGTCATCTGTCCTCTCATTTGCATAAGGTTCAAGAAGTTGAGGCTGGATAAGATTGGAGTTTGTCAAGTTGCATAAGCAATCGAGCATTCAAGCATTCTTTTCCAACATTGAGCATTATTAAGTCCCCCTTGAAGGCTAGGTGTTGCATTTAAGTCAAGGATTCAACCATTGAAGAGGAGATTGATTACAACTTTCAATTCCACACAAGCATTTCTATCAACATTGCTATCACAACCTCCCTTGAGGTGATTTACAATTATGTATTTTATTTACATCTAGTTGCAAGTACGTTCTTTCATTACTTGGTTAATTCCAAAACTAGGGTTTGACCTAAAGGCAAACGCCCAATCCCAACCCATTTTCCTCTCTTTTCTATGTGTAGGTTGTAGGTGCCCAGCTGTACTTTCAGATTTGGGCTTCATTTGTCGAGGCAAAAAAACCCTTTTCATTTCGTGGATTTTTTGAAGGACTGTGTATGTTCCCGCCATGGTTCGAGTAACTTTTCCTCAAATTCACAGGGCGACTTCATCTCGATATATTACTACCAGATCTAGGTGCACAACTTCATCCCATATTCTAATCTCAAGTAATAATCAGTTCTTTGTCACTTTTGTACTACATAATTCAACCAATTCCTTTCCATTTCAAATAAGGAAGAGGGGATCAACTTATTATTCCTATTTCATTCAGAATTCAATCTTCATCCTTGAAGGTTGAATCTAGTGAATCCTTATCTCCTCTTTCGAATGTAACATGGTGAAATTTTTTTGAAGGGTAATCAATAGTGAAACTCTCATCTCTTCTTGGAGGGAAAGGGTAGTTTTTCTCTTGATCCATCATTCACCTTTTTCTCACATTACATTTTGGTGAACCCGACGTCTTGCATGCTTTCCATTGAACACAATTGCATATTTTTCATTTGCAAGTTTAATTTTTCTACAAAATTAGTGGTTAAATAATTCAAAACCCTAGTTTTTAAAATTATAATTGAACTTGTGATTTGTAAACATTGCTTCTGGTTATCTTAGATCTGAAAATTGTCTTGTTTATCAAATTCAATTTCCTCATTGTCTTGTTCAATTTGCAAATCAAATTTATAAAATTAAGAGGTTATTTGTTAAAACCTAATTTTCAAAAATCATCTTGAACTTGTGCAAAAAATGGATTTACATTTAATTTTCAGATCTCTGTTTGTTCTCAGACTTGTTTTCATTCTTACAATTCAAATTTTCAAATTTCCTCATTTTTCCCAAAATTCAAATTTTAAAATTAAGTGGTTAGGTCATAAAACCCTAATTTTCAAAATTAAATGGTTAGGTCATAAAACCCTAATTTTCAAAATTAATTAGATTTTGTGCAAATTTCAAATCAATTTCATTCCAATTCAGATTTCTAAACATTTTCCAAGGTGTCCCTATCCATTAGGTTTGACCTTTTTCAAAATTGCAATTCAATTCCTTTTTTTCTTCAAAACCCTAATAGGGTCCCATTTTTACATTTGTGCCTTCATTTTGCCCATCTAGAGGTCGTAGAATTCGTCACTTTTTGGGGGTTAGCTTTGAAATCATCGTAATACTCATCCTTGAAAATTTTGAAAATGTTCATCGGGCCATGTGCGTTCTCACCATGGTCCTCAACTTTTTTCCCAAAATTTTGGGAGATTGTTATGACTATATTTAATAGCCTAAATCTAGAAGATTGGCTGATTTTGTCGATTTTTGATCCCTCTAGAATCAGAAATACCTCCAAAATTCAACATTTCAAATTTCAAGAAATTTTTTAAAATTAAGAGGTTAATTATAGTTTGCCCTGATTTTAAAAATTTTGATTTTAAAATTAAGTGGTATTCCCTTGGCCCTAATTTTAAAATTCCAATTTCCTTTCATTTTTGGAAATTGTGTCATCCTCTTCCTCCAACAAAGTTCAAATTGTGTAATCATTATTTTCTTAAATTTTGCATTAATCAATTTTGTAAGCTTTGTTCCAAAATTCAAAATTCAAAATTTCACTCTGGTGCATGAGTTTTACCACTATTAGTCCTACCCATCCTATCCCCATTAGACAAAGCATTAGAATTAACGCTTCCCAAGGTTTAATTACCGAGGAGATGGAGCCTAATTTGGGTGACTTCTTTAATGAGGATCATGCTAATTCTTCCCATCCTAATCATGTGCCTATTCACGCTATTGATGAATCCCATGATGAAGACGAAGCTTTAACTAGGGTTTATTTAGATCAACTTTCTACATTGGACAATTAATTTGATAACTTTAAACAAAGGATGTCCCAGGAATACCCTAATAGTGAAGCTCCTCCATTAATTGAAGGCCTTAAGCACACGATTCAAAGTGATAATAATGGATTTGATATATTGCGTGGCATTGTACATATTGTTGATTCTAATGTCATGCCTATCAAGAATTATGCCGAAACCCTAGGTTATTCACAACCTTCAACACAAGTCAGTCCTTCTATTATTTTGACTACTCTTAAGATTAGTATTCCTACTTTTACCTGCAACATCATGGCTACATCAACTCAAAATGTCATTCCTACAACCATTGGTCATGGGGGCAATCCCTCCTCTTCATTTAATCCTCCATATTTACCTATGTCTTCCACAAGTATTCCTATTATCCCTCAACCAATCAATGTGACACAAGGAGACAATTCCTTCAACAACTTTTTTCCTCCTTTAAGTGTCCCTGTTCCTCCCCAATCATCACCTATGCCTACTTATCATAATGTCCCACCACCTTATTCCCAGTCCATGCCTTCTTTCAATAACATCACACCACCTTCTCAATCAACTATGTCTAACATCAAGTCTTCTACCGAGATGACAATTAACAATCTTGCCCACTTTCTTTTGATATTGTTAAATTCATGCCACCCAAACATGTTGAGATCCCTCAATTGGAACTCTATAATAGAAAAGGTGATCCTCTTACGCATGCTAAAACATTTCAAACCTTGTGTACTGATTTTTCTTATGATCAAATATTGCTTGTAAAATTATTTACAAGAACACTAAGAGATAAGGATTTACAATGGTATTTCTCTTTGCCTTCTTATTCCATCACTTCTTTTCAACAATTAGCAAATGCTTTCATCCAACAATTTCAAAACAACATTGGTCCTAAAATCATTTTGATTGATTTAATGCATTGTAAACAAGGTGTTAAAGAAAAAGTGACTGATTTCATTGGTAGATATAAGTATTTGTGTGCTCAAATTTCTTTTCCATGTACTTGATAATGATATTCAAAGAATTTTTATTTCTAATTTACAAAAACATATAAGTGAAAAGCTTCTTTTGTCTGAGTTTACTTCCTTTCCACAGTTGTGTGCAACACTCCACAATTATCAATTGGTTGTGAGTCAAATGGAGCAATCTACTCCTATGGCTTTGAGTGATAAGGGGGAGAGTATTCAACAACCGTTTGTGAAGTTCAAACCAACAAAAAGTTTCATCAAGTTCAATGATACAATCAACAAGCACAATGTGAATGCTATAACATGTGTGCCTTCTATTTCTATTTTTTTCCAAAGAGAAAGACAATTTACTCCTTTGAGTGAATCTTTACATAGTATTGTGTCTCAGTTGTTGCACATAAACGTTATCAAACTTCCTCTTATAAAACAAATTGATCCTTCAAAACTTGCATCCCCTTATTTTGATAACAACTCCTTTTGTCAATTTCATCGTTAACCTAGTCATGATACTGAGAAATGTTTCACGTTGAAAAATAAGATTCAAGACTTGATTGATAATAATACTATATTTGTGGAAGGTGTGAATGATAAAGGGAATAAATCAATAGCTCCTCCTAATCAAAATCTTAAGATTTTCATTGATCCCTTGCCTTCTCATACCTCTAACGTTATTGAGATTGTGTCTAATTCTTTCTCTTCTAAAGAATTCACCTCTATGGCTCCAAACTTGGTTAATATGGTAGAAACACAAGATACGCTTAAGGATCCTTGTATTACATTTGACCCTAGTGAGACCATTAGAGCACTCGAAGGCCCTTTATACATAGTTGTGAAGGTTAAGGATATCCCTTTCCGTGGTGCCCTTATTGATCCCTCTTGCATGGTTAATGCCATAACTGAAGAGTATCTTTTCACTTTACGATTGCATAAACCAATATAAGATGCTTCTAATGTGGTTGTGAAGTTATTCGATGGCTTCTCTTGTCCTACCATTGGTTCTATCACCCTTCTTGTTGAAGTTCATGCTAAATCCATGGATGTTGACTTTGTTATCATACCATCTTTTGAGCAATTCTTTGTGAAGTTGGGCTATCCTTGGCTATCTTCCATGAAGGCTATTGCTTCTCCAATCCACAAGTGTCTGAAATTTCCTCACAATGGAGAAATAATAACCATGAACCATAGCTTATTTCATCCATCTGAAAGAAGCCCCAATGTTCCTATTGATTTCTTTTGGCCTAAGCAATTTCAATCTCTTCCATCAAGGAGTGATGCTCTTTTTCAATCTTATAAAAAATGGAAGAACGATATGATCATATCCTTAAGTCAACCTAGATCGCCAACACTTGACATTCCCATTATTCTTCAAGATGAGGTTCTTCCCCTCATGGATAGAACTAATCTCCCTCCTAAGGAAAATCACCAACTTATTCCTATGGATATGAATTTACATTCTCTTAAGGAGAACAACAATATTCCTCCTAAGGTTAGACCTATACCTCCTCCTGATGATGGACCTGGTCTCTTTCCTACACATAATATTCCTCCTTTTTATAGCGCAGTTCCACCTCCTTCCTCTTATTGAGAGAAGAGGCCTACTTCTCCTCTTGTTCAACGTAAAACACCACAACCAAAAACTTCAACTATCAAGGAGAGAAAATTTCCTACTTTTTCAAATGTTCCTCCTCCTTCTCAGCCTTCCACTAAGACTCGATGAAATCGTTGTGCGAGAGAATGCTGACGAAGATGCTGTGTTCGAGCTCATGAAGTGGTACCTCAAAATAATGAATCTCCTAAGAATCCAATAGTTGACATGATTCCCTTTTATCCTAAGCAAGATGTTCAACCTACATCTCCAAATCATAAGTTGCACAAATCATGTGATGGTTTTACTCCTATTAGTGTTCATGCTCCTCTTTCTCTCTTTGATAAAGAAATGGGTGAAAATGTTATTTATAATGGCAATAAAACTCCTAATGCTTCTGATAGTGAGTATGAGTATGTTGATGTAGACAAGCATTTATCGGATGAGTTTTCACAAACCTTAATCCTAGCTCCTAGAATTGAACAAAGTGACTTACCACATGAGCATAGTCCTTTTTTGGATCTTGTGATAGCTCCATTTGCTATGCTCAATGTTGCTCCTCTGGCATGTTTCTCACCTTCCCAAAATAGTGATCGGAAAGATTGGGAGGTGGATATTGTGCTAGATTAGCAATATTAGTACTGTAGATATTCTCTCTTTCTCCTTTCTTTCTCTTTTGTGACCCTTCTTCTATGTGTATCCCTGTTCTTCTATTTTTCCCTTAATTTCTACTTGGGGATGATGCAAAGCATTGAGATATTTTCTTGGTCTCTTTCATGTTGACTCAAAAGATATCCTCTCTTCCCTTTCTTCCAAGGTAGTGTCCTTTGGGGAATGATGATTATTATATGCATATACATACATGATATACATGAGTTATCATACAACATACTAACCCTGAGGAAAGTGACACTACCTCATGTTTTGTGTTCATTATCTTTGGGTTTATTCCTCAATTGGGGGCTAATTCCTTGCGATAACATGCTCCCTCCTTCTATCTCTCTTGGGTGTATCCTACCTTAAAGAAATAGCTCCCGATAAGGTGCACGCGATCGCTTTAACATGGGGACATACACTCTACTCATATTTTTCCTTCTTGATACTTAGAATTACTTAGTGAACTTTGTTTTGCTTTATAATCTTTGGTATCCTTGCTTTCATGACTCATAGTGAAGGGAAATTTTCTACTTGCAGTTACGGTTCTCCCCTTCTTGATCTTCCCTTTTACTTTTTCAATCAAAGTTGTAAGATCCTAAGCCCACTGGGGGCTTGGCACATCTTGCCTCCTTGATGTGGTAAAAGTCTGTCAATCTTGTTTCCTTGTACTTTACTAGCAGTATTGGCGTACACTTATAATCCTGCTAAAGTGGGGGCTAAATGTAGTATCATAAAACTATGACCCTAGCAATTTTTGACTACATTAGGGTCCTCACGCATGTAGATCAAATCCCCTAACTTGATCAGAGACCAAAGACTGCTCAACCCTAAAAAAAAGCTTCTTTCTTGGCCTCCGCACCACCTCGTCCACACTCTGGCCTAGAGAATGGGGTAGGACAGGGGCTTGCAACTCTTTTTCTCCCAGGACAGGGGCATGGCACCCCTATCCCTACCCTATTTTGGGGCAATATCTTTCTTGAGCATGCATTGTTGGTTGTGCATTGGATGTGAAACTCCCCCGATGCCGGCTTGTGACAAAAAATTAATCCACTAACATGTATTTAAGGGGCATTCGTCCTCTCATTTGCATAAGGTTCAAGAAGTTGATGTTGGATAATATTGGAGTTTGTCAAGTTGCATAAGTGATCGAGCATTCTTTTCCAGCATTGAGCATTCTTAAGTCTCCCTTCAAGGCTAGGTGTTGCATTCAAGTTAAGGATTCAACCATTGAAGAGGAGATTGATTATAAAATTCAATTCCACACAAGAATTTTATCAACATTTCTATCACAACGTCCGTTGAGGTGATTTACAATTTAGTCTTTCATTTACATCTACTTTCAAGTACTTTCTTTTATTACTTGGTTAATTCCAAAATTGGGGTTTAACCTAAAGGCAAACCCGCAATCCCAACCCATTTTACTCTCTTTTATGTGTGTAGGTTGCAGGTGCGTATCTATGCTTTTGGATTCGGGCTCCATTTGTAGAGGCAAAAAAACCCTTTTCGTTTCATGGATTTTTTGGAGGACCATGCACATTCCCACCATGGTCTGGGCAACTTTTTCTCAAATTCGCAGGGTGACTTTGTCTCAACATATTACTACCAGATCCATCATTCACCTTTTTCCCACATTACGCCAACTATGGGATAGCAGGGAGCCTTAATGTGCTTTGCCTTTTTGTTTCCCCGTGAGGTCATTTCTTTTTAGATTTTGTTGGTTTGTGATAGTGAGGGACACCTCTTCCTTCATATTTTTGTTACCCCATGATCTTTTTCTTCCAACCTTCACATCACAGGATAGCGAGGTTCCATTTTTAATCCTATGACGATCTCCCATAGAGTCTTCCTTCTCCAGTCTTCTCGGCTAAAGGATGGTGAGGCACTATTTGTTCATAATTTACTATTGGTGGTATTTTGTCGAGGCTTCGCATCCATCATAGTGAACAAAACCATAATCACAACAACTCCAAAGGGCCGACACGAATCAAATTGTATTATACCAAAATGCTAAGTCACACCTAAAAAGAAACATTAGCAGCAAGACAGGTTCAATGTTACATCGAAAAGATTCATATTGCTACACTTCCAGGGGTTGACATGAAGCAAAATTTTTTTTGCTGAAACACAATGTCATATTGAAAAGAAACCATTATTGACAATAAACCTTGCACATTGCAACATAAATAATCATGTCAGTATAGCATCGAAAGGCCCCCAAGAACCAAAAAGTGTTTTGTCATAGAGAAAATTCTCTTTGAAAAGAAGCATGTTGATGAGACACATCAATTGTCAGAAGGAACTCGACAAGACATAGGAGATCTAAAATGACCAAACTGGGCCTTACCGAAATGCAGAGTCACACTGAACAAGACACCGTATTGACAAGACTGGTTGACTGTCACACAAAAAAGGGGATATTGATATGAAACTAAGAATTTCCAAAGCTTGGAAAGGAGTCACAATGAAAGGCAGGATCATGTCAAAATACATATCAATAAGATGCATCTAAAGTCTCTCTAAAATGAGGATGTTGATATGATTCTAGGTGTTTTCTTAATCTGAAAGAAGTCACACTGAAGGGAAAAGTCACAATGAACTGCAAGGGTGTTGAGGAGACTTGAAGGATCTCACACTGAAATGCTTCATGGCTATGGATTTTCAACAACATTCTTCTGATACGTGATTGACAAGACTCAATTGATCTACAAAATAGTCAAGGCATCTTGCCAAAGTGAGATCTCACATCGATAAACATAGGCGCACATTGAGTGGCGACAATGAGAGGTGACAAGAACATTGTGTAGTTGACAATACCAAATATGAACCAACACATCTCTTCTGCAACTCACTTCTGCAACTCACTCTTCTTGCATACTTAACTAGATTGACTTTGCCAACCTAAACTTATCTACTCTTCATCAACACCACAAAAACACCACTTTAGCCAATCTGATCTACCTTAGGACGTGCATTACTTTAGAGCACTCATTATTTCTCAACATTTCCTACTTGAAACAATAGCATCTCAACCAAACTTTATCTTCATCGAGGGCATTCACCATGTTGCATCTCTGTATTTATGTCCAATGGATGACCCTGCATGCCTTGCATCTCTGTGGCACTTAACATCTTTGCATCTCTATCCATTGCATCTTCTCAAATATTAACATCAATGACAATCTAATGACAACAATCTCCCCCTTTGGCATTGATGTCAACCATTCCCAAATTCTCCCCCTTTGATAACAATGGCAAAGGGTGGGATAACCAACTTTCAACTGCACATCTTTTGCTCCATTAACCTTCTTCACTTAGCTGAAAAACACATTTCACTCCCCTTGTGACAACTGAATTATGCATGTGGTCAATAATATGGTGTGTCCATCAACTAAACCTCATCTTCACCCCCTTACGCTATTTCATTTTCACTTTATTCATGAACATTGCTCTATGCTTTTTTTTATCTTGCTTGCTATTCTTTCTTTTCTCTGCTGCAAAAATTCTGATCAGATTTATTTTTTATTATTCTTTCATGCCTTGAACCAATCACTCTTGTTGGCTTGTCCTTAGTTCTAGTAAGAAAATAACACAACATAAATAGTTCCATACAACCAACCATTTCACCCATGTGCACTGTCCTTTCAGTATCAATATGCGTTATATTTTCTTCTTTTCCTCTTGGCTATGATTCACTTATTCACAACAAATGGTCAACATAAAGATCCTCCATCACTTTGATTATTCTTTTATTCCAACTTTGATCTAAGTAATCATCCCATCCTAATACACTCCTCTCCTCCTATGTTATTGTTATATAATTTCTCATTAACCTCATGCTATTACTTCAATCATTTCACTTTTATGTTGCATCATCCTTATCATTCAATTGATCCAATGATTTATATCCTTCCTTGTTGAAATAGAGTACATTGCCACTAAGATTTGTATGAACAACCTACATGCTCAACCTTTTCAAACCTAAACTCTTAATAGTGATATGAAACAATTCCTTTATAAATGAGCTCTGTTGTAGCATATTGTCTTCAACCACTCAACCATTTTCATAGTGTGGACTGACTGTAAATTATCTTTAGTACTTACAATGGTATTCAACCTTATATATTCAAAGTATGCAACCACAATAAATTTAATTTTACAATAAACTATAAATATATACCAACAATGTCAACCCTTGATATGCCACCAAGGAATAAGCTTCTACAACTCCAACAACTACAACAAACATACAAGTATTTTTAACTAACTCAATATCAACTAAAAATACACTTAAACAATTGTTATTCTCATCACCTTCCTTGTCACTAGTTCTAGTCCTCTAAAACATTCTTGTCTTTTATTCTTTTCAAAAACTTTGGGGGTGAATGATATGATTAGGTTTAGCTCCCCCTAAGGTTCTGCTTCTCCTTAATATTGAGGAAATACCACATGTGCGTGGAGTGCACAATCTTGGATAATGGATTCATTCTTGCATTTCTCATCACCCGTGTTCTATTTTCTTCTCAAAACTTGTTTGATCTCCCTCCTTTTCTCAATTGCAACTTTGGAGAAACATCTATCTTCTTCTTTTGATTGGCAACCTCTATTCTATAGTATTTTGCAATATGGACAAAATTGTTGCAGTTGTAACACACCGTTCTCTCATTAAACAAAGGAGTAGAAGGGTTTTTGGCCAAACTAATTTTTTTTCCTTCTCCAATCTATATGTTTGTAGCTATTTGAAGAAACAATAGAATTTCTAGACACTCCAAAGATACTTCTATGTTTGTTCCATGCATATATATGTCCAACACATGTTTTACGTTCTCTTTCTCTATGATCATAGTTGTTGCAATTCACATTTTTTTTGAAAGAGGAAGTGGAGGAGCTGCCACTTGAATAAAATGTTTTTCTTCTACATTCATAGCTCTTATGACCAACTTTGTTACAATTATAACAAGCAACATTCCTATCTCTTAGGAAAGCAAAACCATTCTTGCTCTCATAACTTGGAGTAGATCTATGCATGAGTCTACAATTTGAAATTGTATGTCAATATGCATTACATCTTTGAAAAACTACATTTTTATTTTTAGAGAAAGAAAATTGACTCCTCTTAGACTCTTTTCTACAATCACTAGCTTTATGCCCATAACCTTTACATGAGTAATAATAACTAGAGAAGACAACATTGCACTTTACTGAATGATTTTGTGAAATAGGTGGAGGTCTTGTGGACTTATTTTCACTATTTCTTCTTCCTCTATTGCAGATCTTGATCTGTTCATTTGCAACAATCATTCCTTTTGATTTTCTCTTGTTCTCATACTTGTATGTAGCAACATATTTTGGTCTTCCATTCCTCTTTCTTGTGTCCATATCTCTGATGAAACCATCTTCATTTAGCTTGGCCTTGCCCTTTTTATCAGCATTACCCTTCCTTGTAGCAATAGCCAGCGTCTTCAGACTTTCAACAGTAGTATTTAAATCTATTTTCTTCCTCGAAGCATTCTTGACTGTGAAGGTTTTCCCATGACCATTCAATTTTGAAGGTACAAAGTTTATGTTATCTTTTGATGACTCCACATTGGTAGAGCATTGTCCAGCCTTAAATCCTAATCTAGTAGAATCCTTATTTTTCTTTTTCTTACTCATCATATCATTCAGAGCATTGGTGCTACTTTCACATTTCATTCTCAACTTGAGATCTTCTTTACAACTCTCAAGCTCTTTTCTTAGATTTGCCAGTTCATCTTCTAGCTTCTGACACTCCTTTTCTTTGGTCCCCTCTTCTGATTTCAACACTTCACTTATCTATCTATGTTCTTGATTTATCAAAGTCACCACTTCTAAATCTAAATCCTCACACCTCCTCTTCTTGGCATCAAAGTCTGATTTTATTACTTCACACATCCTTTTGGCTTCTTTTAGCTGAGGTGTTATGGCGTTGATATTCATTTCAGACTCTTCAAGTCTCTTGATCAATTGTTTTTGTTCCTCTAAGGCTCACTTCTTGTATTTTTAATATTATTTCCTTATTTTTTCTAGTTCTTCAAGGGAACATAATAATTCCCCTTCAAGATACACCTCAACATCAATTTCACCTTTACCTTCTTCATCACTATCAAATAAATTTGATCTTGATGTTTATGGGAACCAACCCAAAGGAGAACCAACCCATGAAGTTTATGGGCACTAACCCAAAGGAGCACCAGTAGCCTCTAGATTTATGTTCACCAACCCAAAGGAGCACCAACCCTTGATTTGAGAACCCACTCAAATGATTACAATAAGAGAAAATTTAATTACAATTAGACACCTTGTTACAAATAAAATTTTGTAACTCACAATTGTATTCTATACTTGAGATTTACTTGACTCTTCTCTGCTCACTATTTCTATCCTCTGCTTTCTGATATCAGTTGTCAATCCCTGCTCTCTGCCTTCTAGTTTCATCTAGCTTCTTCAGTTTCATCTAGCTTCTTCACCAGCTCTCTAATCTCTACTCTAATTAGACTTCTTTCTTTGCCCCCACTCTATGTGGATGATGTTCTATGTTTTCTGCCTCTACTCTCTACTCTCTAGTCTCTAATGTCCAATCTTCACTTATGTGCTCTTCTCTATGTACTCTTAGCTCTCAACTCACTACTTTGAAACCTTCATCTTCTCTCCTTTGTCTCTACTTCAGTTGGTGTGAAATACTTGTTGTGTTTATCACACTCTTTGAGAAGCTATCACTCTTTTGTGCCTTCAGGTATTCTCTTCTGTTTATGTCCTACACTTGGGCTCAACACATTTTCCTCTTCTCTTCTTCTTCTTTCTTCTCTACCCTGCTTCACACACACTTAATCATTCACACCAATCATCTGCCTACATTCTTACTGCACTTAGTACTCATCTACGTACACTTAGGATTTTCCCTCTAAATTCAAAGTTCAAAATCAATCTTCTCGAGCCTCTAAGAAATCTACCCTACGGGTTGATTGGTCACCATCATTAATTGCCTCTTCTATTTTCAGATCAATCTCAGAGTTTAGATTACTATCTTTAGTAATATTCACCTACCTGCAACTTTGATGTCTTGTCGATTAGAGGTTTTCTGATATTCCCATGGCCATGATATCTCATTGACATAATATTTTCTGATCTTTTTGGATCCACTCAACCATCTACAGCTTGTTCTCCATTAAATGCAGCCATCTCTCATCTCTACTTGTGATCATTTTAGATGGGATGACAAACTACCACATTTGGTGTGTCCAAGTATCCAATCTTTATTTGAAGTACCTCTCCTTTCATCCAGATGGAAATTGATCCATCCAGTATCTCCACGTCCTCAGCCTCTACTTATATGTCATTGGGGAAAACTTGGTCAAATGTCCATGTGGAGCCACTTCTGAGTTGGCATTGGATGAACATCCATCGCGTTCTCTGCATCACAAAATGTACCTATAGGATGTTAGGACTGTGCACTATCTTCCATCTTCTTATCCCATGAGATCATTTTTCTTTAGTCTTCATCCCGACAGGCTGGTGGGATGGCTATTTTCACGTTGTGATAGTTACCTCGTAGAGTCTTTAGTACTCAATCTTCTTTGTCATAGGATGGTAGGATTCATCAATTATCTTCCTTCTTGTTGCTGTGTGAGGTCCTTTTCCTCCAATCTTTGTAGCTGTGGGATAGCGAGGAGCCTTAATCTTCTTCGCCTTTTTGTTTCCCCATGATGTCATTTCTTTTTGGCTTTTCTCGACATGGGATATCAGGGGACACCTCTTTCTTCATATTTTTGTTACCTTGTGAGGTTATTTTTCTTCCAATCTTCACATTGTGGGATAGCAGGGTGCTAGTTTTAACACTATGGTGATCTCTCACAAAGTCTTCCTTCTCTAGTCTTCCTAGCCATGGGATGGCAAGGCACTGTTTGATCAAACTTTACTATTGGTGGTATTACATTGAGACTTTGCATCCATCACAAAAAATAAACCATGTCACAATAGCTCCAAAGGGCCAACAAGAAGCAAATTGTGTTCTACTGAAAAGCTAAGTCACACTAAAAAAGAAACATTATTAACAAGACACTTTCAATGTCACATCGAAAAGATTCATATCGCTACACTACCAAGGGTCGACATGAAAAAATAATCATTTTACCAAAACACAATGTCATATCAAAAAGGAATCAATATCGGCAAGACACCTTGCACATCACAACAAAAAGAATCACGTTGGTATAGCACCAAAAGACTGCCAGGAACCAAAAAGTGTTTTGCCAAAGAGAAAAGTCTCATTGAAAAGAAACATGTTGATGATACACATCAACTGTCACAACAAACCTAACAAGACACATGAGATCTACAATGATTGAACTAGGCCATACCAAAATGCATAGTCACACCAAACAAGACACCATATCGGAAAGACCAATCAACTTTCACACCAAAAAGGGGATATCGGTATGACACTACGAATCTGCAAAGCCCGAAAAGGAGTCACACCAAAAGGAAAAATCATGAAGAAATACATATTGACAAGACACATCTAAAGTATCTCCTAAACAAGGATGTCGATATGCTTTTGGGTGTGTACTAAACCCGAAAGAAATCACATCGAAGGGCAAAGTCACAATGAACTACAATGGTGTCAAGGAGACTTGACGGATCTCACACCGAAATGATTTATGATTGTGGATGTTCAACAACATTATTTTGATATGTGATCAAGAAGATAATTGATCTACACAATAGTTAGGGCATCTTGTTGAAGTGAGATCTCACATCGATAAACACAGGTGCACAATGAGTGGCAACAATGAGAGGCGACAAGCACATTGTGTAGTTGACAATGCCAAATATGAACCTACACATCTCTTCTGCAACTCACTTCTATAACTCATCTCTTCTTGCATACTTAACCATATAGACTATGCCAACCTAAACTATTCTACTCTTCATCAACACTACAACAACACCACTTCAACCAATCTGATATACCTTCGGGACATGCATTACTTTGGAGCACTCTGTTGGAATCAAGGAACACTGAGAGGGGGGGGGGTTGAATCAGTGTTCTATCTGTTATCTAATTTTCTAATTTAACTTTAAGCCATCGAAAGCATAAGCATAAAAATAAGATGTAGAAACTTAAAATAACCAACCACAAAATCATAAAACCAAGATTTTTACATGGAAACCCAAATGGGAAAAACCACGGTGGGATTTGAACCCACAATATTACTCCAGTATGGCCAGTAGCAAAACAATATTATATGAGGGGTAATGTACAGGCATTTAGGCACAATGCCTAGACCTCACTTCTCAATTACAATAAGGGCTACAACCACAGAAGGCTCACTACCTTATTGATCAATTACAATGATGAAATATAGTAAAATAACTCTAAAATAGCATCTAACAATGCCTGGATGAGTTCTGGTTAAGTGAGAAATACTTTGGCTATATCACCTTTGTTGTTCTTCTCTATCTCTGTCTCAGTCAGCTACCAAATCAAGAATGCGGATGTGAAACTGTGCCAAAACGGATTCTTGATCACCACTTGCTTGCATGCAATCATACTATACACAAAAAATAAATTCTACACTAGTCTTATATATCTGTAGTCACAAAATAGATCATTCACCAAATCAGCCTACTAATGTAATGTGTAGTCATATGTCAGCTTGACCAGATCACCAAAGATAAATGTGGATCACCAAAATGATCATAAATGTCTCTATGTTGGACCAATCATCCTATACATGTTTCACAATACCACAATCACTGAAAAGATTTCGGATCAAAACTACTTTGTTTAACTTGAAATATCAGTTAACTGGATACCGGTTGACATCTGCTTCCAGATATCAAGATCCATGATTACAAGATAGGAATCTCAAGAAGAGTTTCCATCAATAACAACCCTAAACCATTAATCAAGCATTGATAACCACTAGATGAGTGTCAATTTCCAACACACTCATCATTGCTCAACTTTGCCTACTTGAGACCACAACATCTCAATCAAGCCTGATCTGCATCTGGGGCATTCACCATGTTTCATCTTTGTATCTATGTCCAATGGATGACCCTACATGCCTTGCATCTTTGTGGTATTTATCATCTCTGTATCTCTATGCATTGCATCTTCTCAACTATTGACATCAATGACAATCTAATGCCAATAGTAACTGGTACAATTCACACCTCATATTTGTTCTCCTACCTTAGTGTGTCCTATTTGCATCCCCCCAAGCCCACTTTGGACCTCTTTATTCTAAAATTGATGTCATTTATATACATGGTTGAGTGGACCCATGCAAAGGCTATGTCCCCTCCATTTAATGGCTTCTTGTCTTGCTTTTGGATGACATGGGTGTTATGGCACTCTTGTCTAGACCATCACACCATGGCACCCTATTCCTCCTTAACCAGTATCCATTATAAATATGGGCAGGCTCTCCCCCTCCCCAATAGATTTTGGCCCTTGAGCCTCAATGTGATCATTGCAGGTTGTTTTATGAACTCAAAATCTACATCAACTTATAAACTCTTGCCCTCAAATGTAAGTTTAATTTCTTGAAAGATGTAGGAAACCTAAACCTCAAGGCTCGAAATGTCTTTTTTAGAATTTGTGGTTTAAATCAATAGCATGCATAAACTATTTTCATGAGGGGATTCCAACTAGTTTCTCTAGGGTTTATGTTACACCCCATTTTGATATTACTATTTAGTTTTAGTTATAGCACATGAATATGCTTTGAATATATTTGGAAATTGGATGAATGAATGTGAAATCATTCTTATATTTTGAATATTTAAAGATGGAATATATGATGTTTTAATAACAGTTGACTACTATTGCAATTTGTTGAGTTGGATACAGGAAATGAATGATCCTCTAGAGGGGAGGAAGAGTATCGCTCAGGAGACGAATTTGGTTCAGTAATCTTAATATATGTGCCTTATTGAGTTGTCACACACTCACAACCTAGTTGGCCAAGTTGAGTTGGATTAGTTGGGTAGAGATATGATGCCTTTTATCAAGTTGGTTATGATTAAGGGAAGTTTTGATATGTCTTGGTTTGTATATCCTTATTTGAAATGTTGGATCAAATATCTATAATATATTTTAGTCTTTATAGTTTCATATCTATCTATCGATATAGTAATCGATGAATGTATGTATATATGTATCGACTAAATAACAAATTATATGTGTACGATATATGTATATATATATGAACTATATGTAAGGAAGTAAAGTAGCGGAAACAACTTCCTACACTAACCTTGAGAGGAGGGTAATGCAAAACTTTTTCAGATCATTACAACAGTTACAGAAAATAGAAATAGATATAATAGCAATCATACCACAACACAGTGATTTACGTGGGGAAAACCCTTTCGGGAGAAAAACCCCACCCTCCAAAAGCAGCTCAATATTTTATTCAGCAATCAAAAACAGATTACAACATACTTGCAGAGCAAGCTCTTCGCAGGAGTAGCACAAATCAGAGATTCAGAGGCAACTCAATAGCCATGAGACTCTTACACACAACCTCTATCTCACACACCTCATAAATAGGAGATACAATACAAGAAACCGTCAAACGGTATTACAAAACCATGGGCTAAAACCACCCAATAAGGTGTAGCCGACCTTATCTCCCTTCTATGACATGTTAAAGCACACATCAACACGTGTCGCTCCCTTTTACAGCTCATTTATGTATCCGATACAAATTATTTTTCCTATTTCAGGAGTACAAACTTCCGGAGGCCATAACTTGAGAACCGGGTGTCCGATTGATGAACCGTTTGAAGCGCCGAAAAGCTTGCGAAGTGCTCTATCACCTCGTAACCAGCTTCACCAGTTACGGCCACTTTTCAGGGTGTTTCGAAGCCTCTAAAGTCCCCAAAATTAAGTTTAAATATTTTATTGCACCCCTCCAAGATGAAAACTTTAATATCTTCAAAACTAGCTGTGACCTTGCGACGCAACTTTACCGGAATGCTTATCTAACCAACCAGAAGCTTCAGGGAGAGTTTCGCACCATTTCGTGCTCAAATGAAAACTTACTATAAATAGTAACCTCGCATAAATGTAAGGTTGAGACACCATTTTTCCCAACAAATCTCCCACTTGTCGAACACCTTGCATGAGCGGAAGGGAATGTCAACACAATGAATCAATTGCTAGGGGCCATAAGGCCCATAGACTCTGAACACCATCTGAACTTCTCTGTGCTCACAGCCTTAGTTAAAGCATCTGCAACATTCATCAAAGTTTCCACCTTAACCAGCTTCACCCTACCATCTTCGACCATATCTCTAACAAAATGATACTGAACATCAATATGTTTGGTCCGGGCATGAAATGTCGGGTTCTTAGCTAGGCTAATTGCACTCTGACTATCACAGTAAACTGTCACTGTACCTTGTTTTATTCCAATATCCGAACACAGTCTCTTAAGCCAAATGGCCTCTTTACAAGCATGAGTAGCTGCCATATACTCTGCTTCAGTAGTGGATAAAGCAACCACAGCCTGTCGCTTACTCATCCAACTAATTGCACCACCAAACAAAGTAAACACATAAGCACTGGTGGATCTTCTACTATCAATATCACCTGCCCAATCTGAATCCACATAACCATGGATATCAAGGGAAGTCATGTCTCCAACTGAATTACCATGATAACACAAAGAATACTCTGAAGTACCCTTCAAATATCTGAAGACTCTTTTGACTGCATCCCAATGAACTCTACCAGGATTAGACATATATCTAGAAAGTACTCCCACTGCTTGGGCAATATCTGGTCTAGTACAAACCATAGCATACATCAAGCTTCCAACTGCACTCTGGTAAGGCACTCTGCTCATGTCTTCCATCTCCAATGGGGATGTAGGACAATCTGAAACAGATAGTTTCATTCCAACTGTAAAAGGAACACTCAATGGTCTACAATTCTGCATGTTGAACCTCTGTAACACTGAATTCACATACTTACTCTGGCCTAGCCATAGCTTTCTGTTCACCCTATCTCTTCTAATTTCCATCCCAAGAATGTGCTTTGCTGCACCAAGATCTTTCATTTCAAATTTAGCAGCGAGCTGAGACTTCAGTTCTGAAATCATACCTTTCCCTTTACCAATGAATAACATATCATCAACATACAATGCAATGAATAAGAAATGATCACCATAAGATTTATAATAAACACAGTGATCTGATTTAGAACGTTCAAATCCCAAACTCAACACATATGTATCAAATTTCTGGTACCACATCCTAGGACTTTGTTTGAGGCCATACAAAGATTTCTTCAATTTACAGACCAAATTACTTTTGCCTTTCACCACATAGTGCTCCAGCTGTGTCATATAAATATCTTCCTCCAAATCACCATGAAGGAAAGCAGTTTTCACATCCATTTGCTCAACCTCTAAATCATAAGCAGTAGCAATAGAAAGCAAAAATCTAATGGACGTCATTTTTGCAACAGGAGAAAATATCTCACCATAATCAACACCCTCAACCTGAGAGTAGCCTTTTGCAACCAACCTTGCTTTATACTTCTCAATGCTTCCATCTGAACCAATCTTTTTCTTGAACACCCATTTACAACCAACAGGTTTTCGTCCTTCGGGCAATGGTACAAGATCCCATGTATCATTCTTTTTCAAAGCTGCCATTTCTTCTTCCAGAGCAATCTTCCAGGATTCTGCATCATTCATACCTAATGCCTCTTCTACAGATTTCGGTTCATCCACACTAGTATTCAGAGCAAAAATACATCTCCACTCATCAGGTGAATACCTTTCAGGTGGTTGTCTATGTCTTGTAGACCTTCGAACAAGCTGAGTTGGAGGTTCTTCCTCCTCTTCTGAAGATTCAGAGCTAGACGAGCTCTCCTCAAATTCTTGCCTATCTAGGGGTCTCGATTCAACTCTTTCAGGTGTAGAAGGAAGTTGAATCACATCTTCCTTTTTAGTCTGTTCTGGCTGCAATGCAACAGAAGGAGACTTAATTTCTCTAAAAATAACACTTCTACTATGAATTACCTTTTGTGCAACAGGGTCCCAAAGCTTGTATCCTTTCACACCATAACTATACCCGATGAAGATACATTTCACAGCCTTGTTCTCCAACTTTGTTCGCTTCTCCTTTGGCACATGTGCATATGCCTCGCAACCAAAAACTCTAAGATGTCTCAATGAAGGCTTGTGACCTGACCATGCTTCCATAGGCGTTTTATCAACAAGAGCTGATGTAGGAGACCTGTTAATCAGGTAGCAAGCAGTGGCAACAGCTCCAGCCCAAAACTTTTGTTCGAGACTAGCACCACTCAACATACTTCTAGCCTTCTCCATCAGTGTCCTGTTCATTCTTTCTGCAACTCCATTCTGCTGTGGAGAATACGGAGTTGTCTTCTGCTTGTTAATTCCACAGTCTTTACAGAATCTATCAAAATGATTAGAGCAAAACTCACCGCCATTATCAGTTCTCAAACATTTTATTTTCTTTCGAGTCTGCAACTCAACCATTGCTTTAAATTCTTTAAAATGACTAAAAACTTCAGATTTACTCTTTAGAAAATAAACCCATGTCCTTCTACTAAAATCATCAATAAATGAAACATAATATGTGGATTTTCCAATCGAAGAGACATCTACTGGACCAAACACATCAGAATGGATAAGATCCAAAACACCACAAGTTTTATGAGAACTCGAGTAAAACTGAACGCGGTTTTGTTTTCCATAAATGCAATGCTCACAGAAATCAAAGTGAAGGTTACAGTCATTCAAACCTTCAACAAGGTTTTTATTTTTCAAGGTCCTTAGACCCTTTTCTCCAATGTGGCCAAGTCTCTGGTGCCATAACATAGTCTTCTCTACAGGTAACTTTGCTTCAGACGAAAGAGCACCCTTACGTACCCAAAAACCATTTCCATCTGCTGAAGGTGAAACCTTCAAATCTTCCAGTGAAGTATCCACAGATTTGCTTTTTACAGAAGTGCTATTACACTCAACAGTGTATGCTTCAAGCTTATACAAAGTGCCAAACCTGACACCTCTAGCAACTACCATAGCACCCTTAATCATCTTACATCCTATTTCAGAAAAGACTACCTGCACACCCGCATCTATCAGTTTGCTCACAGATAACAGGTTTCATTTTAATCCAGGGATATGCAGCACACCATTAATCCCTTTTATTCTACCATCAGAAAACTTGATTCTAACCTTACCTCGACCAACAATGTCTAGAGGTGAATCATCACCCAAGTACACCTTACCTCCATTAAATCCTTCATATTCAGAAAACCAATCTCTATTGGAAGTCATATGAAAAGATGCACCTGAGTCAATTAGCCAAGCATCATTACCTGCATGAGTCGCCAAAGCTGCAATAAATGCATCGCCATCTTCCTTGTCGGACTCAGAATCAGAATCGAACTTTTTCTTTTTCTTCTTCTTTTCTTCTTTGCAGTCCTTACGGATGTGACCCGGTTTACCGCAATTCCAGCAAATGACTTTGGACTTTCCAGGAGATTTCGATCTCCCTTTGGATTTGGACTTGCCGCGCTTCTCATTCTTCTTGCCTTTCTCCTTAGGTCTTCCACGAATGGTTAGGGATTCCTTTGAACTGATGGATACCTTCCTTTGTATCTCTTCATCGAGTAGGGCACCCACCACGTCTTCAGATTTCAAAACAACAGAAGTACTACCGATAGCCATAACAAGAGAATCCCACGAATCAGGCAAAGAACAAAGCAAGATCTGACATTTCTCCTCCTCGTCCATCTTAACACCGACGGATACTAATTGAGCCACAATCATATTGAATGCTTCTAGGTGGTCTACAATTCGTCCACCCTCTTCCATCTTCAAGGAATACAATTTCTTTCTTAAGAAAATTTGATTTAATAAAGATTTCACTTGATACATCTCACCAAGCTTAGTCCATAGCTTCTTTGCAGAGTTCTCTTCATGGACATTGATTAGAACAGAGTCTGCCAGGCACAGTCTGATTAGACCCTTGGCTTTTCGGTCCATAACATCATACTGAGCTGCCGCAGTAGGATCTGAGGGCCTTTGGACATTCGCATCAACAGCATCCCAAAGATCTCGATCTATTAGCAGATCTTCCATCTTCAGCTTCCACATCTCAAAATTACTTCCATTAAATTTCTCCACCTCTATTCTCCCTGACGAACTCGCCATCTGAATATTCCTGCAACAAGATCAAAAAGTGTCTTCTGCACAAGCTCCCACTCAAATCTAGATTAGTTCAAAAAACCCAACTGCCCACAATTGAAACCAAAGGTGATCAGGCTCTGATACCACTTGTAAGGAAGTAAAGTAGCGGAAACAACTTCCTACACTAACCTTGAGAGGAGGGTAATGCAAAAATTTTTCAGATCATTACAACAGTTACAGAAAATAGAAATAGATATAATAGCAATCATACCACAACACAGTGATTTACGTGGGGAAAACCCTTTCGGGAGAAAAACCCCACCCTCCAAAAGCAGCTCAATATTTTATTCAGCAATCAAAAACAAATTACAACATACTTGCAGAGCAAGCTCTTCGCAGGAGTAGCACAAATCAGAGATTCAGAGGCAACTCAATAGCCATGAGACTCTTACACACAACCTCTATCTCACACACCTCATAAATAGGAGATACAATACAAGAAACCGTCAAACGGTATTACAAAACCATGGGCTAAAACCACCCAATAAGGTGTAGCCGACCTTATCTCCCTTCTATGACATGTTAAAGCACACATCAACACGTGTCGCTCCCTTTTACAGCTCATTTATGTATCCGATACAAATTATTTTTCCTATTTCAGGAGTACAAACTTCCGGAGGCCATAACTTGAGAATCGGGTGTCCGATTGATGAACCGCTTGAAGCGCCGAAAAGCTCGCGAAGTGCTCTATCACCTCGTAACTCGCTTCGCCAGTTACAGCCACTTTTCAGGGCGTTTCGGAGCCTCTAAAGTCCCCAAAATTAAGTTTAAATATTTTATTGCACCCCTCCAAGATGAAAACTTTAATATCTTCAAAACTAGCCGTGACCTTGCGACGCAACTTTACCGGAATGCTTATCTAACCAACCAGAAGCTTCAGGGAGAGTTTCGCACCATTTCGTGCTCAAATGAAAACTTACTATAAATAGTAACCTCGCATAAATGTAAGGTTGAGACACCATTTTTCCCAACACTATATATATACATATACATAATTACATATATTTTTATAATATTTAATTGTATTAATTAATTCCTTATTTTCTTTACATATATATATATATATATATATATATATCTAATTGGGTTGCATTTTATTATGTTTTACCAAGTCCAAGGGGTATATTTACCTTAGCGTGATCCTTGTGGTATGCATTGACCTTGTCAATAGGGAAGCACTATGTATTTATAAGTCCACCTTTAAGATAGGGCCAACATCTATGTATAAGCCTCCATCCTTTCTAGCATGTGGGAGAGTATGGGAGGGGAGGTACCCACCAAGGAAGGTGACACACCCTACTCCAAAGGGGGAGGGCGGTAATACTTAAAACCCACCACCTAAAGTTAATGCCTCCTTTTTGGTAATATGTGGGGAAGTTAGTGCTGAGCGCTTAGAATCGAAAAGCACTAGGTAATTATTGTTGCCATGTGCACCCCATTATAATGGGAGTGTATTCTTAGAACTCTACCACCCTATGTGGGGAGTATTCCATGCATGACATACACCAAGTCAAGAGAAGCAAGCGCTATGCTAGGTGCTAATACTTTATCGACCCCCATTTCACTTCTTAAGGAATGAATTTAAGGGGTTCGATAACATCGAACCACCTCATATTTAATAGGAATGTAGGTATCGACCTATTTAATAGGAAATATTATTTTCTCATTGGAAATTACGAGTTAGTAATATAATAATAATTTAGTGGAAATGCTAAATATAAGGGAAGACCTAGTCAATAGGCATATGATAATTAGAGATAGAGATCTATTTGCATTTGGCAATTGGAGTTAGTGATAAAGTTCTAATTATATAGGTAAGTGTTTTTGATTAAGGAAAATCAGGTTTTAAGGGACCCAAAACACACTTACATAACGAAAAGATAAGCAATAGAGAAACTAGAGAAAACAAAACAAAGAGAGAAAGGTTGCAAAAGAACATCATAAAGGACAACAACCAAAGTAAAGAACAACAAAAGGCCAACGAGAGACTGGCACACCTAAAACAAAATTACATTTTAGGTGAAAATCTTTATAGTCTCTTCCGCATCATTGACCAACATCATCATCGCATTAGCTACTTCTTTCAGGTCTTTATTTTCTTGCATATGTTGATTGCCTTTGGTCTTCAGCTCCAGCTCACTTGCATTTTTCCTGGTTCTGCGTCTGGAGGAGTGTTGAACAAAACTAGAAGTTGACTCGTCATCAATAATCACAATTTCTTTATTTTTCTTATCCTTCTCCAAGCAAGCAACCGGTGCATTCATGTTTTGAGAGGACACCTTCAACACAACCAAACTATGCTCCATGAATTTCTTCAAAGCACTCTCATTTTTTTGAATCCAATTGTTTATTAGACCATTATCAAACTCACCCTTATCTTTGAGAATCCTCACCACATCCTCTAGGTGCTTCAAATCTCCCTTTATAATCTCACTTTCCAGCCAGTCCAGAATTTCTTTTTCATCCTCTGCAGCACTAGTATCCTTTGCATTATCCTCTTTACCTTTAATGTTGATATCCTTAATCAAGTTTTCAATTTTAAAATCCATCTCTCTCTATTTTTCCTGAATTCTAGTGATGTTATCAATCACCCACTTCTGGAAATTAAACATTTCCAGGGTGCTATTTCTAGCAACATTCAAAATGGACTCTGTGTTCTCCATATCTGGGATAGAATCCTCAGACCTAGGGTTTCCCTCCTCCATGTTATGTTGAACATCATCCCTGCTATTTGAAACATAGGGATTATCCTTCACCTCTGACTCTTCAACATCCTCTTCTCTCTGCTCATCCCCTTCTTGACCCTCAACCTCCTTCTCCTGCTCATTCTCTGCCTCTTCTTCCACCTCCTTCTCCTACTTGTGCTTAGAATGAACATTCTCTTCAATGTCTTCTTTAGCTTTTTCACTAACCCTCGATTTCTTTTTTGGAGGAAGATTAGAAGAATAATCATCAGAATTAGAATTGTTATAATCCTCAGAAATATGGGCATTCTCCACAAAGGGATCATCCCTATTAGCCTTAGGTTTACCCTTAAGATGCTCATATATTAACAAAATAAGGCCTTGGTGAGCAATGGGGTAGGAATTAGGTTTCTTGGCATGGGCAACCAGACTATCATTAAGGGAGGAGGCCAAGTAGAAGGGCAACAATATCTTAGATCCATGGTGAAAATGGTTAAGGATAACAAAGTGGTAATTGTAGACTTTCGAAAACCTACCATCAACCGTAAGGTACTCCATTAAAACTCACAATATTTTCTACTAGAAAGATTTTACCTGGTTAGGGAGATAATAGGAAGCATTATCCTTTTTGGCGAGTTGAGCCCTTTCTTCTTCATTTTTTGGGAAATTCTTGATGGCTTCCACTAAGAACTTGCGGTCTCTATAAAACTTGATGCCATCCTTCTGCAAACCAATTACCTCAACCACCAAATCTTCATCCACTTTCCAAGTCTGGCTGAACAGAGTAACTTTATTATTTTTCTAGCCCTTGGCAAAACCACAGGAAATAGACTTCTTGCTCCCATGCAATTTCTCCATGTAATCGGTGAAGCCATATCTGTGCAACCTTCACCAAATTTTCCTTTCACCTTTCCAGTTATCATAGATGGTAGGCTCATTGCGGTTGAGATTTCCTCCCATAATGTGATGGTTGTTCAAGTTGAAACCCTTAAAGGAGCGCAAAATGACCAAATGCTGAAGAACAGAGATGCTATAATCGAAAACCAAGGTGATTTTCTTGTTTTTCAAGTAGTCTTTTAAAATATTCAAATTAACCCAACACTTAATATGATAAGGCCCTTCACACTGACACTCATTATTGTAACGTCTGAGATAGGTAATCAACTGACAATCTGCCTCACTCCAAAATCTATCATTGAAGTCCGAACCCAGAAAGGTAATAATGAAATTAATATGTACCATGGACTCTGTCATAAAATAATTTCTCTCGGACTCCATTCTTACATGATGATTCTCTGATATAATTACCATCCTCCACTAAAATGACCCCCTCATTGGCTAACAAATCAGCTACCCTGTTACCTTCCCTAAAGGTATGGGTAATAATCACACTATCATAGGCGTCTAACAAATTTTTTGCATTATCAATGATATTTTGGATATTGCAAGAAGGGGAATTAATACCTTTAATAGCTTGAATTATATTAAGGGAACCCCCCTCCAGCAAAATTCTTTTAAAATTAAATCTCTGAGCAAGCTGAAGGCATTTTAACATTGCCAGAGCTTTTGCCACACGGTTGTTTTGAACTCCAAAGGGAGAGGCAATCGCAGCAACACAAAAGCCATAAGAGTTTCTGATGACCCCTCCCCCTCCAGCATTCCCAGGATTTCCTTTAGATGCACCATCAAAGTTCACCTTTACCCAATCATGAGGAGGGAACCTCCACACAACATTATCTCTTCTACTCTTCATATCAGCTTTCAAGACCTTGTGTATCAAATTCCATTCAGTTAGAATGCTTGCCTCATTATCAGTCATATCAATATAACTACACTGTTTGTTACTTTTATGAATGGTATTGATGCTTTCTTTAATAGCCCTGCAAATCTTTTCAAAAACCACCTGAGAAGAACACTTAGTCTCCCTAAAAATTCTATTGTTTCTCTCCTTCCAAATATGCCAATAGGTCATAGGAAGGACAAAGAACCAAAGGGTCTTAATCATGGGAATCTTGGTAGGGAAAATCCATTGCCAAAGGACTTCCTTAAAACTATTCTACATTACCCAATCAACTTTCCATTGTGTCCACACTTTACCCCAGATCTCCCAGGTAAAAGAATAATGAATGAACAAATGATCCATACACTCAACCTCTTTCTAACATAACTCACACCTATTAGGAATCATGAATCATCTTCGAACCAGGTTATCAATGGTAAGTATCTTGTTGTGAGTTGCAATCCAAAAAATCATATTAACTTTAGGAATGAGGAATCTATTCCAAACTTTAGTCCATATAGGGTTACAGGCCTGAGTAGCAATTTTTTATAAGCAGAGGCAACAATAAAATTACCCCTAGGATTGATCTTCCATAAGGAAACATCATAAGAATCTTTTCTGATAGAAAAAGATAGCAAATCATGCTGGAGCAAAGAAAATACCGCATAAACAGCATCAAGTCTAACCCATTTATTCTCCTCCCAATAATTATAGACCATAGAACCAAACCTCCTTTTACAGTCTTCAATGAAATGGCTGCAATCCTAGTTAAAAAGAGGCTCATCTTTGATCCAGACATCCTCCCAAAATCTAATTTTGTTACCTTTTCCAAGGACCCATCCAGCTCTAGCTTTAGCAACTTTAACAGATTTGATCATACTATTCCATATAAAAGACCCAATAGGGATATCTTCAGAAAAGAGAAGAGAATGAATGGGCTGATTATGTATGTATTTGTCAAACCACACCCTACTCCAATCTCTCTTAATACCATATGCCCTCCAAATCTATTTGGATAACAAAGCTTTGTTGAAAGGTTTAAGAGATTTAATACCTAACCCCTCGTTGCTTTTAGGAAAATAGACTTTATCCCAGGCAACCAAAGCAATCCTTTTCTTATCTTCCACACTAGACCAAAGAAATCTTTTTTGAATTCTTTCTAAGGCTTCTGCAAATTTGGCCGGTATACTAAACAAACTAAGAGCATAAACAGGCAGATTCTGAAGAGTGGCTTGAAGAAGCTGGAGCTTACCAACCTGTGATAACATAGAGCCTTTCCAACCAGCCAATTTTTTGTTGAACTTATCAATTAAAGAATTCCAAAAAGAGTTTGGAGGAGCCAAACTAAGAGGGAGACCCAAATAAGTAGAGGGGAGCAACTCAACCTTACAACCAATTATGTTAGCAATCCTCTGTTGCCTCAACAAGGGGGTGTTGATGAAGTAAATAGAAGATTTCTTCCAATTAACGTCCTATCTAGTAGCAAGGGAATAAGATCTAAGAGAACCTTTGAAGGAAGAAGCTTCGCTAATAGAAGAATATCCCAACAATATTGTATCATCAACAAACTGTTGATGTGTGTAAAAGAAATTAGAAGAAGAGAGTTGTAACCCTTTGATGGTCCTATTCTCTTTCAACTTTTGAATCAATCTACTCAAATATTCTACTAAAATAGTGAAAAGAATAGGCGAGATAGGATCTCCTTGCCTGAGTCCCCTTGAAGATTTAAAAAATTTGGACGAAGATCCATTAATAAGAATAGAAAAATTTGGTGTAGATATCAGCTCTCTAGTGATTTTAATAATCTTCTCATCAAATCCAAAGGCTTCCATGATCCTAAAAAGAACCTACCATTCAACCCTATCAGAGGCTTTTGCCAAATCCAACTTGATGAGAAATCCCTCTTTGTTTGTAGCATTAAGAGAGTGGATATTCTCATGCACAAGAATTATAGAATCCGAAATATTCCTGCCTGGGACAAATCCTTTTTGCTCCTCAGAGATATCAAGGGGAAGAACAACCAGCAATCTAGAAGTTAGGACTTTTGAAATTATCTTGTAAAAATAATTACAAAGACTTATTGGCCTAAACTTACCCATAGAATTATCTCTAGCCACCTTAGGAATTAGAGCAATGAAAGTAGAGTTGATTTCTTTAAGAATTCTTCTGGATCCAAAGAATTATTTGACAACATTGGCCGTATCAGCCCCAATAATGTGCCAATATTTTTGAAAGAAAAACATGGGGAAGCCATCCGAGTCTAGTGCCTTATTCCCTTGAAAGGAGAAAACAACTTTTTTAATTTCGTCAGCTGAAGGGATGGTAGATAATATCTTATTCTGATTAAGTCCAATAATCTTAGGAATATTATCAACCAGATCTTGTTGCTTAACAATGTCAATTTCCTTGCTGCCTATCAGGAGGTTAGAGAAGAACCTAACAACTTCATCATCTATATCATCATCTTTGACAAGAATTTTGTCATCAACAATTGATCTAGAAATTCTGCTTGCTTCTTTATGCTTCATTGATGTCATATGAAAGAATTTAGTATTTCTATCACTAGCTTCTAACCAAATAGCCCTAGATCTCTACCTCCAGTAAATTTCTTCTCTTGAAATAGTGTTGTGTAATTTGGCTATAACCTCATCTTATTTAGCCTTGGTGAACTTCTTATAACCATCTTCCTGAATAGAGTTTTGAATCTATTCTAATTCTCCTTAAGCTTCCTCTTGGATTCAAAAATATCTCCAAAAACCTTTTTGTTCCAAATCTTAATGTTGTTTTTGATATTTCTTAATTTTTTAGCAACTTTGAACATGGCGAAACCATCCATAGTAATATTCCACCATTTGGCAATGGAAGCTTCCAAAGAAGGGTGTGAAATCCACATTTTTTCAAACCGGAATGGAAAATAGTGTTTGCCCTTAATAGAATCAGCAACAAAGAAATAGGATAATGGTCTGATCCTATTCTGTTAATAACAGACAGAGAGCATCTATACTTAAGGACCTACTCAGGAGTGATAAGGGATATATCTAGCCTTACTTGAATAAGATCTCCTCCATCCCTTCGATTAGACGAAGTGTAGGAGGCTCCAGAAAGGTCAACATCAATAAGGGTATTGGCATTGATGAAGTCCATAAGATCAATCCTGCTATCTAGTTGAGCTTGAGTTCCTCCAAATTTGTCAATCTCTTGCAGAGTGGTGTTGAAATCTCCCATCAATAGATAACTATTCTGGGAAAAAAACCCTCTTTTTTGCTAGATTTTGTCCCAAAACTTACTCCTGGTAGCTATAGAGTTTGGAGCATAAATGTTGGTGACCATCCATTCCTGCCCTTCAACAATGAATTCCACTCTCATAGAAATGATATTACCATCTTCATCAATAAGATCTCCATCAACAGTTTTCTTATTCCAAACTATGGCAACCCCACCAGATGCTCCATTAGAACTACTACCACAAACACTCCCCTGTTTAAAGAATTTTAATTTTTCAAATTTTTCCTTACTCATTTTAGTTTCCTAAACCAGGATAATGTTTGACTTATGATCTCTAATAAAATTCCTTAGCACATCCTGTTTATGGAGACCATTTAGGCCTCGTATGTTCCAGGAAATTACCTTCATTTGGAAACCTAGGAGTGGGATTCCTAAATGGTTCATTGCCTTCCATCAACTATATTTTGTTTTCTCTCCTGGCCCTTATGCCACTTCATAGCTTTATGTCCTTGTGGGGATTTGGAAAGACCAATATCCGCCTTAGACCTGTTTCTAGTTTTAACCCCATTAGAACAACCCGTGCTCTTGTTTTTCTTTTTTCCCACTCCTATTATCTCTTCATATTCTTCATCTTTATATGCAGATTACTTACTATTCCAAGGTTCTCCTTTTCTCTGAGAAGAGGGGGGAGAATCAGTTCCAAAACTCTGGAATAGAGAGTTAAGGTTAACCTGGAAGGATCTGAACTGGGGTTTTTTTTCAATGATGACATCTAGACCTTCAAAGTCCTTTGGATACACTTTATTACTTTCCTATTTTGTATCTTTTGGAGACTCATATTGTGATTCATTTATGTTTCCAATCTCACTGTCTTCAAGAATTTCTTCTATACTTACATTTTATTCCTCTTGAATCTATAAAGCTTCAAATCCATTGATTGTTTTAACTTCAAATACATTCACTTTATCCTTTCTGACTTCCTTTTGAGGAGTATCCTTGGAAGGACTAGCTTTCCTTTCATCCTTTGTTATATCTTTTGAGTTACTAGGAAGTCCAATTTCTCCTTCCGATCTACCCTCCTCATTTTTGTTCATCTTCTCTTTCCAGATCTGTTTGACATGATTATTATGCTTCTGAGCATTCTTGGGGTTACTAGGACAAGCCTTTGCCCAATGTCCAACTTTATTACAAGAGAAGCACACAAAAGGGAGGGATTCAAACTCTATAACTTGTTCCCACTTACCTAGCTTGGAATTTATTTTGATAGAGCTAGGAAGGTCCATATTCTGTGAGATATTAACACATATCCTTGCATACACCAGTCTCTTTTATGCTGCTATCATAGAATCTATAGCCACAAGCTCCCCGAAGGAATTAGCAATGCTTGAGAACACGTCCTCCAACCAAAATTCAAGTGGCAAACTAGGCAACCGCACCGAGACTGGAGTAGATTCGAAAAAGGAATCATTGAGCTCCATTTTTGGAGACTATTTTCTTAAGGATAAAGAAGATTTCCTAAGAATCCAGGGTCCTCCACTTAGAGCCATTTCCAAATCTTCCCCACAGGAGAAGGAAAAGACAAATAAACCCCTTGACAGGGCTGAGACATCAACCTATCCTTTCAACCTCCATTTTCTCTTCACAAAAGACCTAACAAATTCAATATTAGGTCTTGGTCCAACAAATTTTCCCACTAGAGAAAAAGCCATTAGAGAAATATTGTGGTCTATGACCACATCTGGTACTACAATAGCTAATCTGCCTACCTTTGTATCAGAAATATCTTCCATAGAGGGAAAAGTCGATTTACTAGTGGGCTTGTTTACAAAAAAGCTGTTCTAGGGTTTGAGAACCTTGACTTCAGTCATCTTTTCCAACTTAGCATTTAAGTTTTCAGGACCCAAATTTGAAGAATCTTCAGTATTTTTAAAGTCAAGAGGAGGGTCCCTATGCCGTGGGTCCCCATCCTTTTGACCATCCTCATCATCCACCGTAGATCCCAAAGAGACAAGATGTCCTTGAGCTTTAGAGGTAGCAAAACCAGAGGAACCAACAACGCTGTTCCCTCCATTCGTAGAATTCAAATTTCCCTTCAGCTGCGCTATTCCCCCAATTTTCTATCTTTTATATTTTTTATATAGATAAGTGTTGAGATTACTTAGTCAGTCATGATAATTTGACTTAGTAAATAGATGAGATGTAGTATCATTTTTATGGACTATTATGTGTCGACCATGGAGCTAGAGAGTAACCACATAGTCTTAGTGGTGGCAACAAGTAAGAGAGATGTGACAAATTAGAGATCTTAATTATAGCCTCAAATCTCTAATACTTTTGTATAAATAGATGAGCTCATTTGGAGAATTGTATTCCATTCCATTCCATCCCATCTCATTTGTCTCATTGCTTAGAGATCATACATCTCTTGCATTTTTGTCTCATTCCATCTTAGTTATCCATCTCCATAATATTTTCCATTGCTTATCATTCTTTGTTTCAAAGTTCTTTATTGAGAAAAGAAGATAGTTCAAGATTTGTTAGGAGGTTGGCTAGTTGTTATTGGGGAAAGCTTGGGAATGTCTGCATTAGTGGATATGTTATGAAGCTAGCGTCAATGAAGGAAGGAATCAGTAATGAATGGTAGCTATAAACTGGGCATGAGTATTCTACCTCTTTTTATATTGATATGCTATATATAGATTATGTTGTTGCATAGGATCAATTGAAGCTATGATAGGAATTGTGTTACTTGGTGTAAATGTATTCTTGAGTGATAGAAATTTGTAATGTTTGATTACATTCATGTATGTGATTAATTATGCTTTATTAAAGCAATGATTAAGATACTTATAGTATATACATTCTGGAGTTCATAGAAACTCGATAATTCTTATGGTTAGATTTACATTATGTATGTAATAGCTAAGACAAAGCTAATTTATGATATGTATCTATAGTACATAGGAGTGATTGATTTGGTTAATCCTAGGGTTAGGCTAATCCATGGATGGGAATAAACCTAGATAGTCATACTATTATTTGACCTTATGAGAAAGGTATGAGAATAGATAAATGGTCAGCTTACCATAATTATGCTATGCTATGATGTGAAAGTTGAATATAGGAAGGAATGAGTTGGTAATGTAGGGTTAGATTAACTAGGGTTGGGAATAACCTAATATTTCCTATTGGTACCCATGGGATAAATATGGGATAGTTAAATGGTTAGTTTATCCAATAGAGAAATGAAGTGGGTGGACATATGACTCTGAATCAAAGTACTAGGTGCGAATTATTAGGCCTAAGTAGTGTAGGTTGCCACTGTGATCCAGGTTTACATACTAGGCAGGGAACGCCATACATGTAGGTTGTAGCCTATGTATGACAACTCTAGTTATGTAGGACACAACACTATTCTTAGAAGGCTATATTATATTGTGTGGTTACCAAACCAAACTCTTCATCAAAGGGTCGGGCCACTTCAGTTAGAAGAGGCATGAGGGACTATTAAAGTCTTGGTTGGGTGGAAAAATGCTTTAGTGATGCTCTTCCTCATGCAGTTGGTGGCCGATATTTGAGGATGTATGCTAGGAAGGACATTTGGACCACTATGTTTTAATTATGTACTCTTTAAGCTCAGTTGAAGCTTTATTTGTATTCAAATATTCCTAAAGAAAATGGAAGTTTGAAAAGGATAATGTAAATGCATATATATTTTTATGAATATGACATTGTATATGTTTCATGATGAATGAAAATGAAAAGTGATTTATTTCAATTATGTATCTTGAATTGAAAAGGAAAAGAAATTTTTATTATTGGTATTTTGGCAATGTATTTCTTTTTACTTGTGGGTTAAAACTTGGTAAAATGAAAGGGTAGAACAAAGGGATGTTACAATTTATACATTTATACTTTTGGATTACTCATGACCATTCATACTTTTCTGAATAACAATTTAAATAAAGGAAAAAAAACATAAACAAATCTCAAATGGAAATAAAAATCCTATATCTGATGAGTTTTTCAATACATATCCCATTGAAATGATCCGTAATGATAAAGAACAATTTTATAAGTACCCAGAAATATTTTATCAATTAGCTATAAAATTGTGCAATCTATAAAAGGAATATTGTATTGAATAAAGAAAGTGATATAATACACCGAAAAGCCGCACAAAGTCATATATTTCTTTATCAAAATAATGAATTACAACCAGATTTCACAATACATTGGCTCAAAAATTTATCATAATGGTCAAATGCAATGAAAAGACACTATTGGAATAATTACCGCGTAAGAGAGTCAAGAATAAAAGCTCAGAAACATAAGAGCTTCCCCAAGTCTACAAATCTCAAAATCCTTCAAATGAGAAACAATTTTTGCCTTTATACCAAAATTTGTTGGTGTAAATAATTATTCATCTCAGATATTATTACACTTTACTTAAGTTTACTTAGGTACATGCATTTAATAGTAGTTTGGGTATGAGACACTTGGGTGTTTGTGCCACATTGGGATAGTATGTGTAGGAGAATTTCCACCTTTTATGGTGTTGATCTTATCTTGTTGTTACATTCCACCTCATGTGGAATATTATATTGTTTCTCCTACCTACTCACACCTATTTCCTACCTACCCTTGTTTCTTATTGAGCCACATGTCATGTTTGTGTGCTCACATATCCATATAGCCTTGCCTATATAAGCAAGCTCATCTACATTGTTTGTACGGGCAATTCATTGAACATCTTGTAATGATCCAGTTGATCATATTTTGCATCTTGATAGAATACAATTTATTCCTATCATCTATTTTGTTCTCTCTTATTTGTGCTTTCCATTACCTCCAAATCTTGGCAAAATCTCACATGGTATCAGAGCCATTGGAGTGCCATTGGTTTGCCAATTGAGAGAAATTTGGGGTTTTGCATTTTGGAGCTTTCTATTACAGGTTATTATTGGAGCTTGTTGGGTCAAATATGAGGTCACCATTGGATTGAGGAGGTTTGGGAAATTAAGAATCGCCTTTTGTTTCATCCAAATCCAACATCCAAGGCCAAATCTAGAGCCGTTTAAAGGTGGAGGGTGGTGACTTGTCCCAACACCGATCTGCAATTTTGGGACATTTTTGGCCAAATCCGTCATCACCATTGTGCTTAGAAGGCCCAAAAACCCCAAGATCGATTGTCATTTCATCGAAATTGGCCTCTGTTACCCTGAGTTGGAAAAAATTCCTCTCCTGGCCCACCGTATGGACTTGCAGGTATAGGTCTCAATTTTTTTATTTTTCTTTCCGTTTATTTTATTTTTGGAAAATTATAAAAAAATTATTAAAATTTTTTTTTTTTTTTTTAAGGGGGGGGCGTATTTGTTTGTTTTTGTTTTATTAGGCGAAAAAAATATTTAACTTTTGGGTAGGGGCTTTGTGCCCGCAGGCACTACGGGTACACCACAGTGTACCTACGGTCCCACAGGCACTGCAGGTAACCATAGTGTACTTGCAGCCCCACAGGAACTGTGGGTAATCGCAGGGTACCTGCGGGTCACTGCAGGCACTACAGCCCCACAGTATGCCTGTGGTGGTCCCATAGTCCTCTGTGGGCCCCTCCTCATATGGGGGGGGGGTACAAACAATTTTTAAAATTTTTTTTTTTAATAATTTAAAAAAATTAACTTTTTTTCTTATTTGTTAATAAGTTTTTTTAATAAAAAAAGATAGCTAGTGAGGGTTATGGGAAGGTTATTCTGAGGAGCAGCGGATAATTGACCACCTTAAGCGGATAAAGTTTTTTTTATCTTTAATAAATTTTTATTAAAGTTATTTTTCATTTTCAAAAAAACATTGCCTTTTTTAATATTTTTCTTTATTTTTTAAAAAAGTTTTTTTTATGGGCATAAAAATTGTTTTTTAGATTTTTAAAATCTTTTAAAAACAAAAATATCATTTAATAAGCAAAATTGGGAACACTTTTTTCTTTTCACTTCACACCTGTCTTGTAGTGCTTCCAATCGACAGTCAAGGGGGGTGGGGGTGGGTTGATTTGCTCCTTTATATCTCTTGGCCACATCCCAATCGGAGGTGTCTTTTTCTAGAGTATTCTATAGGGCTTCTTGGTGGCATCATTTTCATGGTTCTAGATTTGTACTATCATGTTGTATGCTCTTGCATGAGCAATGTTGTACTTGCACTATCATAAAGTGCCACACCTCTTTTGTATCTTGTCATTGTTGACTATTTGATGTAATCCTCTTGTAGATGTAGATTAGGAATATCTTGTGAGACTTGGTGCATGGCTCCACTTGAGACTTAGGTTGTACACATTTGTCCATGGCTCCCATGAGACTTGGATTGTACCAGTATATTTGCCATTATGAGTATCCAGATGATGCTCAAAGCAGGTTGTCTCCATGCCTGATCTTTATCATGTTGTAGCGAGTGATTCATCATCATCGACTTGGTACCTGGTTTTGTCACACTTTGACATTATTGGTGCAACATTGGCTCTCTTTCTTCCTTATGGGGAGGTATTTTGGTCAACATCTTGGACCATCCTTGCAGGAGATTCAAGATTGAGGGAGGGCTTCATGGTCTCTTCTTGTCTCTTATGGGGGGGACATATTTTTTGTTCTTCTCATTCATCATTAAGAGCATTGTGTGCTTTCATCATCTCTCTTTTGGGGGAGGGTTTTTTTCCATTGGGTTTTTCTCTCTTTCTCTGCTTTATGGGAGATTGCATTTGCATTTGTACATGGGTACCTAACATGGCCTCGTAGCCGAGATGCATCTTGCATTGCTTAGTTGCATTGTAGACTTTAGTGCATTCCCCTAAGTTGCACTTAAGGGGGAGTGTTGGTGTAAATAATTATTCATCTTGGATATTATTACACTTTACTTAAGTTTACTTAGGTACATGCATTTAATAGTAGTTTGGGTATGAGACACTTGGGTGTTTGTGCCACATTGGGATAGTGTGTGTAGGAGAATTTCCACCTTTTATGGTGTTGATCTTATCTTGTTGTTACATTCCACCTCATGTGGAATATTATATTGTTTCTCCTACCTACCCACACCTATTTCCTACCTACCCTTGTTTCTTATTGAGCCACATGTCATGTTTGTGTGCTCACATATCCATATAGCCTTGCCTATATAAGCAAGCTCATCTACATTGTTTGTATGGGCAATTCATTGAACATCTTGTATTGATCCAATTTATCATATTTTGCATCTTGATAGAATATAGTTTATTCCTATCATCTATTTTGTTCTCTCTTATTTGTGCTTTCCATTGCCTCCAGATCTTGGCAAAATCTCACAGAATTACAGGAAAATGACAAAATATTGCTAGCTCAGTATTAACTTTTCTCTTGGTCAACGTCGGACTTTTCAACATTCACTTTTGTAGTTTCCTGTTGCTGTACTAAGTACTACTGAAGATTTACTAAAACTTGGGCCTTCTTCATTTTTGGACTCTTTCACCATGGACAAATTGTGCTCTTGTACTCGACATTCCATCCGCAAGGGCTCGATATTTTGCTCTTCTTCCATGACTTTATCATCATACCGCCTCACCAAACTTTGAACTTGCCTAATATTTCCTAAAAGCCATAGACTATCATACCTTCTTGGTTCCAACATCCTTTGGTCCCATATATCTTCAAATTATTCTAACATTTTTTCTTCACCCAGATTGACCGCCTCTTCAATTAACCTTTCCATTAATATTTGGATAAGCGTTGTATTTTCATCCTGGTTGTCCTTTTCTTTGCATTTTAGTTTCTATAATTTATCCATACCTTCCCACAATATGCTTATTTGCTAAGTATTCACTCACATCCACATTCTTATCTCCAGTAGTTGTTCTGTAGTGTTGAACACAATGTACCACTGAGAGGAGGGTGAATCAGTGGTTCCTAAAAATGTTTCCTTTTAAACCAAGCCTTGAGTACCAATTAACAATCAAACCAATAAGATAAGAGTGGAAATCAAAAGAGCCAAACACACATGCATAACCCACAACACCAGATGTACGAGGAAAACCCAATATGAGAAAAACCTCAGTGAGGAATGTTGTTGGAGTCTACTGCTCCAATCCAACCTCACAATGAAACAACATATTACAATGATTTAAGGCACCAACCCAAGGAGCACCAACCCCTACACCAAGCACCAATTCGGTGTAATATAATGCAATACAATTTTAATGCAATGAAAGCACCTAGTTGCAAATGAGTTCAGAAACACTGCATAAACAAATGTCTACTGGTTAACAACCTCCTCTTCTTCACTGGTTCTCACACTACCGGTTATCAAATTACTCTCTTTGATCACTCACCGGTTACTCATAGCCTCTCTCTCTCTCTCTCTCTCTCAGCCTCACACTTCATAGTGTCACTCTTAGATGCCTTCCTAACCAATCACTCCTTACTGGTACGCTTGCTATAATAGTTTACCGATTACTCTGTCTCCACCAGTTAGACCCTCTCACCAGTTTTTCCTACTAACATACACTCTAACTCTCTGAGAAATAACCCTTAGGAAGATAGTATTTCTTCTTGCTCACACTCTCTTCCTCTCACACCTCGCATCTAGCATCAAATCCTCTTCAATCTTGAGTTGACATATTTATCTGTGAGGGTTCCCACCAAAAGTAGCATTCAAACGATGTCATGTTAGGTTTTACCTTCACCAAATTGATCTGTATTAGATCTGATCTGATTTTCTTTTCAGGAATGATGATCTGCATCACACCAAACAACACTGCCATCTCCTTTCTTTTCAATGTGCGTTTTCTATTTTTGGATGTCTACGACATGTTTTTCTGTGTTTCTCTATCAATCACCATTACAGGCTTGGTTGTTTGTTTTGGCAAACATGTACAAAGATTAGATCATCTTGCAAGGTCAGTTCAATCACCTTGCCAGCTTGTCTTCCTCGAGCCACAAAATTCTTCCATTCTCCCATGATTTGTGGTTCTTCATTAGAGCCGACTTTCTTGTTAACTACTACATCAATGAATACTTCACCGACCTCTGCGTGCTTGCCACCTGTCATCCTTGTCGACATCCACCTATGCTTGATTTTCTATGTTGGTTTGTAATCATCTTCAATCTGCCATGTCAATTTGACATCCTTCACCGACCAAGACAAAATACCAGTTCAACTCACCTTACCAGTATAACCTAACTTCATCGGTGGACCTTCATACCTATTGACCTCTTCTCTGTCGGTTGATCAACTTAGCCTTCCATCAAACATGCTGGTCCATCTACTCAGTGCATTTACCGGTAACATTAAACTTCTTTGTGTATACCGGTTCACATCCTTCTGTTCTTCTTTGCTTGCTTGCTTTGCCTCACCGATGGTCATGCTTGACCGATATATGATGCATTTCATGTGTACCAGTAACATACCTTTATGTCTTCTTACACACATATTGGTTGATATTATCATGTCTTAATTCACCCATACCGGTCACTACTACTTACTCATCAGTGACCATGCCATACCAGTTGACATCAATGACAACCTAATGCCAACAATGCCAATAATCTACCCCTTTGACATTGATGTCAACTCATTGCAAGTCTTCACACTAGTATATTTCTCCCCCTTTGACACAATGACAAAGGGTTAGGGTACTTCATTCTCCCCCTTTGATTCATACTTATCTCCCCCTTAGTCAAATCTTCTCTTAGTGATTACAGTCGTTACTGAGACATACAACCTTGAAATTTTCCTATGATCAGCATGTGGTTCAAGAGATATAGATATTGCTATGAACTCCCCCTGAACCATATATCTCCTTACAAACTTAAGTGCATGAGGCAGGTGATACAACTCCCAACTTGTGTCTTAAGTACTCAAAAGTGCTTACCAGTAATGGTTTGGTGAAGATGTTTGCTACTTGTTCTCTTGTAGGGATATATTCCATCTTTACCTCATGTCCTTCAACCTTCTCTTTGAGAAAATGATACTTGATGGCTATATGCTTTGTCCTTGAATGCATCACCAGGTTCTTTGTTATGTTGATGGCGCTTGAATTATCACACCAGATGGGAATAGGATCAAAGATGTCCAACTATATATCCTTGATGGTTTTCCTCATCCAAAGAACTTGAGAGAAGCATGTAGCAACAACAATGCATCTTGCTTGAGCAATTGATAAGGAGACTGAATCCTGCTTCTTGCTATTCCATGAGACCAACCGGTCACCTAGGAAGAATGCAACACCACTTGTGCTCTTCTGCTCATCAATGCAACTTGCCCAGTCAACATTAATATATTCTTCCAAGATGAATTCCCCTTGTTTAGGGTACCATAATCCATAATTGAGTGTCCCTTGTAGGTACCTAAAAATTGTGCTTACGGTATTCATATGTGACTGCTTAGGTGCTGCTTGAAATTTAGGCACCATACACAACCACAATGTTCATGTGATTTCCATCTGCCTTGATGTATAGATTGCTTTCAACACTCCCATTTTTGAATCCTTTCTCCTTTAGGTACTGATCTAACTTTGAATACCATGCTCTAGGAGCCTGCTTCAAACCATACAAGGATTTCTTCAATCAACACACAAAGGTTTCATCATCATGTAACAAAAACCCTTCTGGTTGCTCCATGTACACTTCTTCTACCAAAATTTTCCATTAAGGAAGGCAGATTTTACATCCATTTAATATACCTTACAACCCTTGTAGGCTGAAAAAGATATAAACATTCTAATTGCTTCTAATCTAGCTACTAGTGCAAATGTTTCCTCAAAATCAATGGCCTCTACTTGAGAGTAACCCTTGCACACAAGTCTAGCTTTATGCCTAACAATTTTACCTTCTTCATACATCTTATTCCGGTAGACCTATTTTGTGCCAATGATGTTCTTGTCTTCCGGTCTAGGGACTACTTCCCAAGTCTTATTCTTCTCAATCTGCTGCAACTCTTCTTCCATGGCATCCATCCATTTTTTACTTTTGCTAGCCTCATTGAATGTTTTAGGTTCTACTCCAATCATAAGGCAGAAATTGACTTGTTCATCATTTCGGGCAAGTCTTCTCCTACTATGAACACCATCACTCTTATTACCTAAAATTTGCTCTTCCAGGTGGTTTATCTACACATATCGATTAGGGACCTTTTTGGATGCTTCTTTTGGTTCATTGTCTGACTGAGCTTCTTCACCTTCATCACCGAGATCATCATACCGGTTCACTTGTGCTTGTCTTCCTTTGTGTATATCCTCATCAACTCTTACATGCACACTCTCAATGACTCTTCTTAGTCTTTTGTTGTAGCATTTATAGGCCTTACTATTAGTTGAGTAACCAAGGAAGATACCTTCATCACTCCTAGAATCAAAGCTACCTAAACCATCCATATCTCTCTTGATAAAACACTTGCTTCCAAATACTTTGAAGTAATTGACTGATGGTTTTTGGTCATACCACAACTCATAAGGTGTCATTCTGTTGTTTGTTCTTAGTTGAACTCGATTCAAGGTATATGCAACATTATGAACCGCTTCCTTCCAATACATGTCTAACAAACTTGCCTCATTTAACATGGTTCTGTCCAACTCTTTGACTATTCTATTCTTCCTTTCTACCACACCATTTTGCTGTGGTGTCCTAGGGGCTGAGTATTGCCTTCTGATTCCATGTCTTTCATAATCATCTTCAAACTCATTTGACGTAAATTATCAACCTCGGTTTGATCTTAAGAATTTCAGCTTGCACCCACTTTCCTTCTCTGCCATATTCTGAAAGACCTTGAATCTATCAAATGCTTGTGATTTATCTTGTAGGAAAGTGACCCATGTCATTCTTGAATAGTCATCAATGAAGAGAATAAAATATCTTTCACTGGCAAGAGCTCTTGTCCTAGTCGGACCACATAAATCTGTATGCACCAGTTCAAGTGGTCTTGAAGTGTTGTGTTCTGTTGTCTTGAAGCTCACCTTAGTCTGCTTCTCTTTCAGACATTCATCACAAAATGTGCTTACTGGTTTGATGATTAGTGGTATATTTCTCATACAACCCCTTTTGCTTACTGCAAAAAGGTTATCAAAATTTATGTGGCCTAATATTTTGTGCCACAGTGAGCTTTCATCCACTTGTCCCAACATGCATTGGGATTCAAAAAATTCTTTCAGATTGTATACGTTACCATTTGTCCTCTTACCTTCAGCTACAACCTAATCGATACTCTCCTCCTTTATCTAATAGCCGGTAGAATCAAAGGTAAATTTATAACCTTTGTCACACATTTGACTCACACTCAGCAAATTGTTCTTCAAACCTTCCACATAATACACATCATGTGCTTTTAGTTTTCCATCAATATTTAGAGTACCTCTTCCCTTTATCTTGATAGATGAGTTGTCTCCAAACCTTATCAAGCCATTATTCCAATTTTCAATTTTGATAATTTTTTTTATCACCGGTCATGTGGTTGGAAGAACCACTATCTACAACCCATAAATTTATTCTTTCAACATGTAGGGTAGTCTGCACTATCAAACTTGATTCTCCTTTGTCCTTTTCTTTCTCAACCCAAACTGATTCAGTTTCCTTCTTCTTATCAGCTACAATTTTGTGCTCCAGTTTGACTACCAGTTGCTGATCAAGATCTGTCCTCTTTTGCTTGATTTTTGTATTCTTAGAAAGCTTTGATATGTCCTAACTCTTGACAGTTATAGCATTTCACATTTACATTGAAAGACGAATCTTTGAAACTATTATAAATCATCAATTTACTCTTCCTAAATTCAAAACTCCTATGACCAAATCCATTGCACTGATAACAAACAACATTCATATCCTAGAGTGCATTAAATGGATTTCTACTTTCATAACTCATAGTGGGCTTATTTGTTAATCTACAATCAACTAACCTATGTCCAAATTTGTTACATCGGTAACAATAACCATGAAAGTTTGGAACATACCAGTTAGGTTGCCTTTGTCTTGCAAACATCTGTCTCACCGGGGGTCTTCCTTTCATGATGTTAACTCTAGTGAATCCTTCATGATCAACCCTTTCATTTCTCCTAAGATCTACATTTCAGTACATTGAGTGTGGCCTCCAGTTCATTGATTGTGTATACCAGTTTGTGTGGCAGTTTCTAAAAGCTTTTGCTTAAGTCTTCTTACCGGTATCCTTGCTTACTATGAATGTCTTCTTCTCTTCACCTTCACTTGAAGAAGTGAACTATATCTCCTTACTAGATGTATCTTTGTTGTTTGCAATTTGTCCTTCTTCAAATCATAAGCCATTGGTATCTTTAGATTGCTTCTGTTTGCTCAACATCTTGTCCAAGGCTTCTATGCTACCCTCATATTTTCTTCTCACTTTCAGTTCATCCTTACTCTTTTCAAGTTCTTTTTTGAGCTTCACTATTTCTGCTTCTAGATCTTGATGCTCCTTTTCCTTCTTTAATAGATCATAGGATGTAACTTCACATATCCTCTTGGCTTCTTCCAACTAGAGTTTTAAGTCAGAGATAACTTGATTAGACTTATCTAGGGATAGCTTGAAGAGACCTTGTTCTTCTGCTACAACAAGATTGACCTTCTTGAGTTCTATTCTTGTCTTACTTAACTCCTCAAGAGAACTTATGAGATCACCTTGTAGATCCACTTCAGCTTCAATGTCTTCTTCTTCCTCATCTTCACCAATCGGTTCATCTAGAGCCATAAAGAGATTAACTTATCTTTCATTCTCATGGCAGTCATCTTCTGATGCACTCTCTTCATTTGTGGCATCATCCTTAATAGTAAATAGGTTGTTCTACTTCTGGTAGCCTCTTCTTCCTTATCAGTAGACATTCCTTTCTTTGTCTTTACCGACAGATCTACCAAAACTTCTTTTCTAATCTCCACCGGTTTCATCATAAGGACATTTTGCAGCAAAGTTTCCAGCTTTACCACTATTGAAGCATTTGAGTGGTAACTTTCCTTTATACTTGTCAGATCCTCTCTTGACATTTCTGACAAAGTTTGCTACCTTTGCATCCAAGTCTTCATTGGATCTTTTATGAGAAACCTCTTCCTTGCCCATTTTGGTGGAGTTGAACACTGCCTCTTTCCTTGAAGATGCTTCACCGGTTGTCGTCATTTCATAGGCAGTTAGAGAGCCAAATAGCTCATCCATTGTGAAGGTTTTCAGATCCTTTGCTTCCTCAATGGCAGAAACCTTAGTATCATAATTATATGTGAGAAATATAAGTACCTTCTTGACAATAATCTCATCAGCAATTTCTTCTCCAAGTCCTCTAATGGTGTTCACAGTTTCATCTACTCTATGAAGGTAGTCTGCAATCTTTTCTTCATCTTTCATCTTGATGCCTTCAAGCTGACCTCTTAGTGATTGCAGCTTGGCCTCTTTGACTTTGGCATCTCCTTCAAATAATCTCTACAATTTATCCCAAGTCTCCTTGGCGGATGCACAATGCATGACCTTGACAAACTCATTGTCTGACAACCCACTTAAGATAGCATTTTTATCCTTTGCATTATTCTCATACACATTCTTGATAGACATCCACACATCAAAACCAAGATAGGAAATATAGGTCTCTATTCTTCTGCTCCAGAAGGCATAGTTAGATCCATCAAACATGGGAGCTTTTGAGGAGGCAGACTTATTTCTTGCCATTGTGTTCCTTGACCAAAATATACACAAGCTAGAGAAATATTTAATCAATAGGAAGCCTAGGCTCTGATACCATGTAGTCACTATTTTTTTCTCTACTAACTCCTCCGTAGTCATCTCTCCTATGACTTGAAAATAAGTCTTTTCCACTTCAATATGCTCTAGTAAATCCTCATATTTTCTTTGGGCTCGAGTGATTCTTTTGATCAGTTTATTTCAGGTGATATACTTGGTCATTGCCACTTCTAATGAAGATTTAGCATGTGCCAACACTTCCCCAATCCATTCATCCACCATCTCCACTTTGCGTTTCAAGATATCCACTGCCTCCACTTCTTCCTGTGACACTAATACTAGATGAACTAAGATTTTTCATGGAGTTTCTCCTTTTTGAGCGATCCCTTTTATAAACCATATTAACTATTGTACTTGCATTTTCAATTATTTCACCTTCTTTTGATCCTTTTGGAGCATGTCCTCCATAATTGCGATGTCTTCCCTAGTAATCCTTGCACCTTCAAATCTAGATGGTTTTCCCAATTGTACCATAGTTATTTGGTACTTCTGAGCAGTTGATTCTTCTTCGCCTCTCTCTTCTATGGGTTCTACAATATGCAATTCCTATTCTCCCTCAACGGTCAATTGTGTGGCATATCTTACTTTAGTAGTTTTCCTCTTCTTAGCGCTGGGTACACTAGTCAATAGACTATTAAAATCCAATGGGATTACCTCTATCTATTTGCTGGGCATATTTTTTTTCTTTAACCAGTCGAGAATATTTCTCCTTTCAACACTTGTTGTGAACCTCCTCTTGCGGGAAATCTCACATTCTTCATCTTCCCATATGCTTACCCAGGGCTCCTTTTGGGTTATGTTTCTCCCTTTCTCACACCTGAGATTATCCATTGGGTTACTTCAGGATGGTTCCCCTTTAGGATTCTCTTTTCCACTTTTCTGGTTCATCTTGCTGCCCACGACACTTGATGAGTCTCTTGCCATCATAACTTCATGTTCACTGCTCTTCAGTGTATTTACATCTTCTGGTAATTACTAGGTTTCCTACTGCGGGACTTCTTGCATTTCTTATCGCGAGAACTCTCACACTTCTTGTCATGGGAACTCTAACACTTTTTGTCGGAGGACTTCCTTACTCATTTGTTTTTCACCTTCAATTTGTTTCCTTTTTTCTTTTGCTACCTGCGTTTCCGCATTACTGCCAGTTTGCTCACCCTAGTTATGTTGAATAAGTGTCATGTTTTCACTTACCCCTTCTTGTTCCTTTGTGGGTGGTTCATTACTTATAGATTGGGTATTTTTCTCTTCGAACCTTTCTCCTTCTGATTTGTTGAGCCCGTCCAAGTTTACCACATTGTCCATCATGCTCTTCCTTTTAGTTGCTACTGTTTTAATGGGCTTTTCAAATGATGTCTTCTGCGATACATTTCCCTATTCTAATTTCCTCTACAAATCATCTAAGTTGCCTTTGCAATGTCTTTCCAGCAACTATTTTAGGTCATTGTAAAACCTCGGGTCTTCTTCTTCTTCACTGGGTTCAAGTATACTCACTATAGCACCTAAAGAATTATTAACAAATGGAGGGGATACAAATATTTGGGTAGTAGATTGAGAAATATTCATAGGAATAGCCATCAATACTTGCTCCTGAGGTACCTTCTTTTGCACTTCTCTAGCTTCTCTAGGCATTGATACCTACACATTTTGACTACTTTGGTCCTAGGGTTCTATTCTCCTGCTCCTTGCTAATTAATTTAGATCTACATCGATTGTAACTACTTCAACCCTTTCTTGGTCCATGTCTTCTATCCTTAGAGTACCAGTCTCTATTATCTTGGTCATGTTTATGCTTCTCTTATGTACCAGGAAATCTACATTTTCTTCTGTAGCCTTTTTCTTCCCCTTTCTTTTTGTAGTAAGCTCATGTCCCTGTTGAATCATTTCCACCTTGTATGTTGCTAACAATCTCTTAGTTGATTCTAGGACTAGTTGATTTACCTGATCCAATGATACTAACCTAGGTTCATTGGGTGCAGGTTCACCTACAGGCTTCTACTCTACTTTATTTTAATAATAGTCCGACTGCACTACTTCCTCATCATCATCTATTAATTTAGTGGACACTTCAATCCCTGTTTTAGCTATACCCAGCTTCCTTACTTGACTTAATGTTAGCCTCTGATAATATTTTCTTTTCCTTACTTCCTTTTCATTTTCGTAGTCAATCCAGTAGTCTTTCATATCTGGGATGTGCTTAAACCTCTTAGAAATATAATGTTCTATCTTATTAGAGGATCATAGTATTTTCTTGTATATTGAAAATACTATAGATGTCTAGCTAACAAATTTTCCTCCACTTTCTTAGCATTCTGCAATGATTCACATCCAAAGTGCCCCCTTTATCAGAAACTTAAACCCTAACTTTCTATGAGAGCTTAAATAATTATCGTGAAATTCCACCGTTTGCCTACAAAATTCTGTTAGCCACACCCAAGTAGAAGGATACCTTGGCAACTTGAAAGGTTTTCCTGAGAACCTTGTGCCCTTAGGTATGACTAGGTGGGAAATTGAAGGTACCATCCACCATAATATTGGATCACACTACGTACCTCTTCTGATACTATTTCTCTAGGTCTACTCTCCAACTCACGAGTGATCTTCATAATAAAATAATATTCTTTGTAATGCAGCATGGACTCGTTCCTTTCTTTAATAAACATACACGATATTTTTTCCTATTTCTGTTCCTAGAATACCTATAGTATTCAAACCCTGTATCCTTTCCTTAATAGAACATGCATATACCAAGTGAGAAGACATATAAAAATTCCTCGAGGTTTCTTGTATGTAGTGATATATATAATCAATAATAAACTTGGCCCAATCATAAGTCCCTCGATTATTCCTCAGGGTTTGTATGTAGGTGAACATCCATTCATGGAATTGACCATTATTTTCCAAACCTTCCATTCTGCTGAGAAATGTAGTAGCCACATACACCTTGGGGTGCATTTCCCTTCTTAGTACTAGAGTGGGTAACTTAGGAAATATTTTCCCCTGTTTCTTAACATACCACTCTTCCCTCATTGTTTTTTTTGTATTCGTTCTTTGATTCCTAAAACTGCCTTTCTGCTTGAGCTCTAGTTCTTTCTATCCAAGGCATGGGGCAGGAGTCCCTAACAACTCTTTTCACCCTTCTGGTGTCAAGTCAGCATAAACCCTAAAATTGTAGATGCCATGCCTCTGATTGGCATCATAATGCCAACTATATTGTCTAACCAGGTCATGGGCATCAATGGTGACTGGAAACTCTGCATCCTATATTAAGACACTCTTCTCGATATTCTTCATTTCTTCCATGACGATGGGCTCTCTCATTTTGTCAATGATGTCTGTGAGATTGCATTTTCCTAGGTGGGTATCCAGATAGAATCTTGTGTTAGGCACTATGTGGGAATTTCAACTCAAAATCCTTCCTCAGCTCTTCTTTTCTGGTATCCATACCTTCTGGTTCTATAGCCCCTATCCAAAATTTCATAAATTACTGCTACACATGTAATATCCTAAGAATTCAAGCTTCTTAATTTCTACCTTTTTAATTTCAATTTTCAAGACCATTCAATCCCATTAAACCATTCATATAAATTCATTGAGCCGAGTTGAGGTACTTACCTATTTTTTTTTTAGGAATCACTTGCAGAATCTGAATGCAATACCAGTTGGGGTGCCTTTTGTTCACTCATGTAGTCTCTCTGACTTTTTTTTATCGCTTTTAGCATTTTAAATCCTCCTATTGCACAATATTCACTTTAAACTTTACTTTCTAATTGTGATCTCACAACATTTTCATTTAATTCAAGAGAAAGAAAAAAAACTAAAAAAATGGGGGAATTTTGAAAAAGCCCATATCTAATGGCCATCACGGTGTCTTCCATGCTTGTCAGTCAAAATGTAGCTTACCGAGAGATTTAGACACATGCCTTTCCTTTTGCTTCTTTACTTTCTTGAAATAGTGGCTTTTACCTAACCATCATTAATACCAGTCATGGCATTGCATGCAAGTTAATGATTTATTTTGTTATTTATTCTGATTCTTGAATTCGTCTGCTCTCCGTTGAACTTGTACAATTAATCCATAGTCTTGGTGCACATCACTCCTATTATATAATGTCGAGCATCAGGCTAAATTTTATACGGCTCTTTAAGTCATTTGGTAATTGTCTTTCCAAAGATCTTCCACTTCTTGTTGAACTCGATTATAGAAAATCCGACATTAATCTAGCAGAACATCAAGTAGCGGGGAAATATTGATTCCAACCTTTACTGCCTTATATTTGCAGTTTACCTTTTTAATTTCCTTTGCTTTCCCTAAAGCACGATTTATGGGTTCTAACTTAATTGTGGACACGAGTGCCAGCAAGGAAATTAATCATTTCTTGATACTCACTCACCCTACATCCAAAACTGACTTTTACTCTACTCTCCACAATTATTCCCTTTCAAAGAAAACGTTCCTTATCTCTTAAATTTATAACCCCAATTGGCAAAATTTTGGTGGGTCCCCATTTTTAAATTATAAATGGTGCGTGTTGTGTTTGCACACAACACATGTCAGCCTTATTGATAATTTACACAAGGAACCCTATACAAGGACATCCTATCAATTCATTTTAAATCTAAGAATTCATAACACACATACCCCATCATCTATGCATCTGTCAGACATTTGTCATCAAGCATTCTCAAATATTCAAAGTAGCATTTCATCCTTCAAACATCATGTAGAAAAGTAATATCAATATTTATGCAATCATGTGTGTTTTATTAGGCCATTCATGCTCATGTATTTGTCATATTATTGCATAAAACATTCATGATCACATCTAAAGAGAATTTCAACACCAATCTTATATCTACCATTGTAAAACTAGGGCATATCCTACAACCTTTACTTCAGTATTTACATTTCATACTTCAATTCAATTCAAGGTTAATTCCTAAATCGAGGTTTATATAAGGAAAGCCCCTATCCACAACCATTTCTCTCTCTCCTTCTCTCTCTCTCTCTATGTGTACATGAAATTTATTCAAGAGTTGTGGTTAAAGACTTTGACATAGTTGACAATGATGAACAAGTTTATATTTCAGAGCGAAAAATAGAGAACCAGGACAACCCACCACCACGGTCCTAAGAATTTTGCCAAAACTTTCAAGAATGGATCTTGTGTATCTCCCTAATCCAAAAAATATTCCACTTGCCTATCCAAGAGGTACACAAGTAGGGCAACCTACTACGACAATCTCAACAATTCAACCCAAATTTCTAGCTATAGGTTTCAATCCTCATCTTCTACTTAGATCCTTGCCTATGGCTTTGTTTCATATCTATAGAACTTTGTTATTTATAATTCACTTCAATTATCTATTTATTTATCCTAAACCTTACAATTCACATCCAATATAAATTCGAAAAGGGGAGAGATCCTATAGGTAAATTTAATTGACATCTTAGCCCTTTTCCTAATTGAATTGTTGCTAGATCTATTGAATTTCTTCCACCTTTAAATGTATGGTTGTTTTGACGAGATTAGTGGTTTTATTATCCTAATTGGTGAAACCCTAATTTACAAATCACATAATTTACATTTTGGTGAACACTTATTTCATGCTGACTTCTAATTCATTAACTCAAATATAATTTGTATGCACTTAAACATTAATATTTGCACTCATATACGCAATTTAATTACATAAATTTAGAGGTTAATTCATCAAAACCCTAATTTATTCTTCTAAAATTGACTTGAGGGTTGCATAATTTTTCAATTGTGTCTTCAAATATTATTTGGGGTTTTTCATAATGGAACTTACTAAATCTGATTGGTTTGCTATTTCACATGTGATTACATTGTTTCTTAGCTATATTTATCAAAATCATGTATTGGATAATGGTTTGTTTCACTTTATATTACTTTATTTCATTCATAGTACTCTTTCTTATGGCATCATTATAATTTCAAAGATATTTCCTACTTTCAAATCATCTCTCAAATATTTTATCCATGTATGTTGTTTTATTATGGCATTTTAACAAAATGGATTACATATGTAGATCACTTAAAAGGTTTTTTAGGCAATGATAATCCTAGTAATGGCATTGAATGGGCTAATACTTGTACCTCTCCTAGGGTATCTCATGAGATTGAGGAAAGAGTCAATACTCCTATCAATGATCTCTTCAATAGAGAGGAAGCATTGAAGAGCAACATGAAACCATCTTCTTCTCATATATATACTCTAGTACAAGGGGGGCAAGACCATCGGTGCATCAATCTCTCTAGATCCTCCTTATTCTCCTAGAACTTATCTTAATCATCAACATATTTGTAGGCAAAATTATGTTATGAATTTTATGCATGATCTTTCTCCACACATAACATTGAGAAAAGATGAAGCCTTAGATGACAAGGACCCTTATTTCCCATTTTCCAAAGAGGATATGCATAATGATGATAGAAAGGATAATTTACCTACAAAGGATACCCCTTCTTCATATAATTATCCCTTTGACCCTTCTATGTGTCCTTACACTACAAATTTTCATTAAATTCATAATGAAAGCCCTTCTCCTTCAAAATTGAGAATATCTTATGAAGTTGGATATGATATGATTTTAAAACAAGGCTATAGAGGACAAGGACTTGGAAAACATGAACAAGGAATTAAGATCACTGTAGCCCTCCCATAAAATTTACTAAAGAAGGCCTAGGATATCCCAATTCTAAAAAATATATGGAGGATACTTTTAGGGTTCAAATTATTAAAGACTATTTTGCAAGACATAAAAATTATTGCCCATCAAAACATGCTTCTACAACAAGTAATCCTCCTCCTTTACCAATTATTTTGTCTCAAGAAAACAATATTTTTCCTTCCACTAGCACACCTTGTCCTACATCTCAAGAGACAAGATTTAGCCATGTTGACAATCAAGAAAAAATAGCTATAAGAATATTTTGGAGATTGAAGTATGATAAGCATGTTAAATTTCCTTTCATAAAATATAATAATAAGAACAAAGAAAGTGATGGGCATTTTTTTTTTCATCATTTTTATTCTCATTCTCTTGCAAATTGTAAAGATTTTAAAGAATTTGTTCAAGACCAATATGATTGAGCTTTCATAGCTCTTACAATTGATCTTGCAATTTTTATTGATGAGAGGTAGTGCCTTAGCACTACATTCACCCTATTATGTTTCTCCTCACCCTATGACATTAGTAGCTTAACTTTATTGGGGGCTCTTTATCATGTGTGGTGATGCATCTTCAATTCCAATCATATGTGGAAAGCAACATAATTTTTCCTCATCTCCTCACTTGGGGGGAAATGATAACATATTCAATTCTCTCTCCTTTTTCAAATATTTCCTCTTGTTTTGAGTTGTATTTATCATAATTTTATATCTCTATTATCACATTTAATTGTTCTTCATGCGAGTACATGTGTTTTCATTTCTTAGTACCTATTCTTTTCTTGAAGTGTTGTATCTTTTATGTATAATCTCTTGTTAGAGGGAGGGAAAACCTTCTCTTTGTCCCTATGCTTGGGGGTATTTATTCTATCTCCTATCTCCTATCTCCTATCCTCCCTAAGGATCCACTTTTCCTAGGATGTGTGGTGTTTTCTTATGATACGATGTCATTCCTTGTTTAAAGTTGTTTGTTTTCTTAAGGATTCTCTCTTATGCAACAAGTGTGTATCCTTGAGTACAACCTCTTCTTCACCTAATAATGTATATTTATAATGAAAAAACCCCTTACTTAGGGTCAAAAGTGTGTTATCATTCATTAATAATCCCTTTACCTAGCAATAGGAGGAAGGTTTGAATTCTTGTTGTCCTTCCTTTCTTTTGGTAAATAATGTTAGTTTTTTTTTAAATATCCTCTTGGAGGTAGATGTCTTTGAGAAAAGATCTCCTCCTCCTTCTCCTCCAAAGGATTCCCTTTACACTTGTTGCAAGATATATCTTTTAGAACTATCTTTACCTTTCTTATAAGAGACATGCCTCTTTAGCTTCGATTTAAGTATATTATTTCCTAAAGGATATCTCCTTAATGATGAAGGTGTGTATCCTTGTTTCTAGTTTCCTTAAGAAATCAACATGCCACTATGTTGACATCTTATGGGAGGCATAAATCATGCCCTCCTTGTACTATATTTTTTTATTTTCTATGTCTTATACGGGTTGTTGCATTCTTGAAACCAAACCTAACTCTTAGATGAGATGCTTAATTATTGAAACCAGACATAGTCATTTTATTTGTCTTATACATGGTTTACATGATCAAAACCATACATAACTCTTAGATGATATGTTACCAAAGCCACACATATTGTTTTTGAAATTCATATTATACAGGTTATTTCATACTTGAAACCAAACCTAACTCTTAGACAATATTCTTAACTCCTAAAACCAAATGGTGACATATGTAGTAGGGTGATTTGACTAGCATAACACAACTTGCTAGACCTTTCATCTATTCCTTTTTAAAATTCTTTAAGGTAGGTTGACTGTCATAACACAACTTGTTTGACTATTCAACCCTCCTTGTGCAATATTTTTTGAGATGAGTGGAACTATCATAACACAACATGCTATACTATTTCAACTCTCCTTCTCTACATGAATCAAACAACATAACACAACTTGTTGTCCTGTGAGTATTCATGTTCTCATGGATCACCTAGCTTAACACAACTTTCTAGCCTTTGGATTCCACACTCTCTTTTTCATTTCTTCTCATTGATCACCTAGCATAATATAACTTGCTAGCCTGTGGAATCCATGTTCTCTTCTTTCTCTTTCCCATGAGCTCATATCTTTGCTACTTGTTAGATCATGGTTCATCATTCGATGCATGCTCTTTCTCTTTTCATGTGACCACTTACATTATTGTAATAGCATTTCGAGAATGTGATTAGTGGTTGAGACATATTGACTATCAAGGTCTCTTCAACTAGTTGACATGGAGATTTTTGTTTTTAGTACTAACCCCTTGTGTTGTGTGTCTTTTGTCTTTTGTTTGTCTTTGTCTCTATTTTTCCTATTTGTCTTGTTTTGTGTGTCCTTTCCTATGATTGTGTGAGTTAAAATACTAAGATTAGGGGCCCTGTTCCTCAAAATTAGTGATGTCTTATCTCTTTGTGATCTCGCTCCTAGTTTCTTCTCTCTCTCTCTTCCTCATCTATCTACTTTACCATGAGTATTTGCATAGGCTAATGCTCCTGTTAAAGTGGGGCCTAAATGTAGTGTCATAAATTGTATGTGGTAATATTCACACATCATATTTGTGCTCCTACCTTAGTGGGTTCTATCTTCATTCTCCCAAGGCCTGTTTTGGCCCTCTTTATTTTGAACTTGATGTTACTTGTATACATAGCTGAGTGAACCCCATCCTAGAGTTATGTCCCCTCTATTTAATGGATTCTTGTCCTACTTTTGGAGGATAAGGGCATTGTGGTGCCCCTATCAAGACCATGGTGCCATGGTGCCCTAGTCCTCCTTAACGAGAACCAATTTTAAATATGGGTAAGCTCTCCCCCTCCTCGATGAATTTTGGTCCCCGTGCCTCAATGTGACTGTTGGAGGTCGACCTAATTAGTAATTTACCTAGGGAACCCTATATAAGGACATCCTATTAATTTATTTTAAATATAAGACTCCATAACACACATACCACATAGCTCATGCCTCTATCAAGCATTTGTCATCTAGCATTCTCAAGCATTATGTTAGGGCAATGTATATTTTCTTTGTTGGGTTGTTCTTTTGATTTTTTTCTCTAGGATGCATGTTTGAATTTTGCTTTGGGCACTTTTCTTCTTTTTGCTTGGTGACTTGTTCAGTCGCTGGGTCATTACGTTATGTGTATGTCAGGGTCTTATGTCATCAAGTTGACTGGCCTTGTTCCTTAGGTCCTATGATTAACTGGATGGTCCCAACAAGTCTTTCAAATGCATGTGTCTTCTCGTAAGTTTCATTTTTTAATCACTTGCCAGGGTGGCCCTTTTTATGATCTTAAACTCTTCACTTATATGAACGTGATAAATTTTGGTCCTTATGCCTATACTTGCACCCCCACAAGGTTTTTACCACTGCCTCAATATTGTTGTGGGTGTGCAAGGTAAAGTATTGTGGAGTAAGTATCACTCGTGCCCTCGCATTGATTTTTATAATGTTTGCAGAAGGTTGCAGGTGCTTGGGCTATGAAATGTATATCCCCCATGGCCTTGTGTGATATTACTGATAGGCTCAGACTTGTTGCGGGCATGTGGGATTTCTTAATATTGGGTGTTTTCTTTCACCCATAGCCCCACATAAGTTAGAGAAAGTGTGCATAGTGCCTGTGGGTATGCGGGAAGAAAGTGAACAGAAGGATTGCTTCCCTTACATCCTCGCAAGATAAATAATAAAATTATCTATGGACTGTGGGTATGCAGGAAGAATTGTATTTTGGAGATGCTTTCCTCACATCTTCGCGTGAATAACAATGAAACCCAATTTTGACTGTGGGTGTGCAAGGAGAAAGGGGGTTGACACAAGATGGTCCCCACATGATGAATTAGTACATACATGGATTACGAAGGAATTCCAACATAAATTTTGTGACAAATCTAGAGCGTCCATTTGAACTAAGAACAAAATCAATGACCTAGGTTTAAAAAAAAAATGCAATATGGCTAGGTGCCAAATAAAAGCCAATGCATGCCAATTAAATGTATAAAAGACTTGAGCTTTAAAGTATAATCAAGTTTTTAAATGCTCAGGGATTGTAAAATCATTTCATATTTGCATCCTGAAGCTACGATTGCTAATGAATTTTGTAGTTTGGAGATAAATCGCTCTGTAGAATTCAAGTAAGTCTTCTTCATATGACTTAAATTAGTAATTTAGTCTTTGTCCTTCAAATTTTTTTTGGTTTATTGTAGAGAGATTGTGAAAGCTAAATAGAAATTTTTTTGACTTAGAAAAAGTAGTCAATATAAGATTTTGGTTTTGAGTTTAAAGAGCTATCATGCCGAAGAAAAGAGAACCCTCTTCTAGAGAGAAGAAAGAGCGTATGCCACAAGAGGGTCAAGCTCCACTAACTCAGGAGGAGGCACCTGCATAGATGGAGCCAGTAAATCTTAGGGCTCCTCGAAAGAGGAAAGAACCCAAAAAATGACCTACGAAACCCTCTCCATCAAAAGCAAGGTAGCAAAGAAGGGGAAAGCATCAACACCTGCAGAAGAAGTCCTTGTGATCAATGTAGAAGAAGAAGCAAAGGTGGTGGTAGAGGAGGAAGGTGATGTTGAAGCAAAGAAGAGTCACCTCAAAAAGGATATAATGGAAGTGCTTCTTGATTCAGGTGGAAGTGCAAAGGAGAAAGGTGAATTCAGGGATAGTTGTGCTAAATATTGTGAAAGTCATACCCAACATTGGATTTATCTAGGTTGATTATGCCAAATGTGTTCTTGGAAGTGGACTTGTTAAGTTTTTTATTTGGAAATTATGACTTTGATTCTATGATAATAAAAAATGAAGATGGCTCTATACTAGTTGATCTTAGCAAAATGGTAGTTGTGGAGTGTTATGGATTAATTGGTTAGGGTTATTTCAAATTGATCTCGAAAGATTTGATGTTGACTATAGAAGAAGGATACACACCCATCAAGAAAAAGAGGTGCCATTATTTATGAAGAAAGACTAGAAGAATGGTCTAGTGCCCATCCCAATTTATGTAAAGGAGCCCTTTTCAATTGAAAAATTTTAAAAATATTTTTTGAGCACATATTATGCTATCTATAAAATTCTAGGAGTAGATGTTGAAGACAAGATCCCAGTTGGAATAATGATGATGGGGATGAGAATACAACACAAATATGTTAACCTTGAATATGATTTTGCCTCCTACATCATCTAAAATATTGATAAGGGAATGCTAAAGATGAAAGAACATGGAGGAGAGATCAAATTCAAATATTTTTCTTTGTTATGTCATACGATATTATTTCAACATAAGTACAAACAGATCTAGGACCTGTGCGTAAAGTATTTTAATGAGGGAGGAAAAATGCAGTCCATTCACAAATAGTGGTATCTATGGGATAACATTTGTGAAGCAGATTATGCTACTTTCCATCAAAACTTTGTGTTCAAGATTGTGGGATGGTGTGGGTACAAAATTGAAAGGTTCCCTCCAAGGATGATGCAATTGTTAAGACCAAAATCCCAGATGATTGATGAGGAGGGAAGGTTCAATTTCAATGATTAGTTTTTATTTTCAAAGTACACAATAATCAGGGTGTATCGGTGTCCCCAACCTGCTCACCAATTTCCAATTCATGTGTCTCCTCACCTGGCTTTTCTAGAAATCATGTGGCAACTTATGTGGATGGAGAAAATGTATATGGAAAGACTGAAGAAAGATACATTTTTGCCTAGGGTTACCAGGTACTATGCTTTGTCTATTGGTTCAAAATATTTAAAGAAAATTCAAAATTTTTTGATTGAAAAATATGCTTTGAAATATAGGATAAGAAGGAGGTATGATCCAAAGATTTTTATGCATTTGAAGAGTAAGGCCAACTACCATCATGAATTGAACTTAGATGAGGATGTAATTAGAAGAACTCATGATGAACAAACTATTATCCAACAAAGAAAGAAATGTTGGAATCCAAGAACATTGAGAGGGGGGTGGGGGTTGAATCAGTGTTCTACTGGTAAATGTTATTTTGAACTTATTTCTTATGAATCGGTTAACAGTAAATAAAATTAAAGTGCATAAACCAAATAATACATAAAGAAGAACAACCATAACACCAGTATTTATGTGTGGAAAACCCTGTTAGGGGAAAAAACCATGGTGGGGCTGATACCCACAATATCTATATACTTGATCAAGGTATACAAATATTACATAGAGGGGATTGCACATGCAATCAGGCTCACCGCCTAGAGCTCACTGCTCAAACAAAAGTCTCACTGACTTACACAATATTATACAATAATTATAAACAAGAATGAATTAATAGATTGCATCTGACCATGCTGGATAAGTTCTGGTTAATGCTCCATCAACCCTCCGTGAATCAGTTTATTGATACTTTGTTCTGCCCAATTCTGCTATCGGTTGGAACTGCACACAAAAGATTTCACTCACCGACCAAATTGCATATCATCAATCTCTGACTGATTGGCATCTAAAGTTGCATCTCTATTAACCTTAAATCCATCACTAAAAGATCTTCCTTAAATACTCTTTAACTTTTCACCATGTTGGCCTCAATGAGAAAAATAACCTTATCGGCTGTCGAATCACAAGGTATATCATGCATAATCCCAATGACCATGTCGGCCTTCACACAGTACCAAAAATTCCTTGATAGAAATTATTGGGGTCACAAGATATCTTAGCCGGGTCATATACTTAACCGGGTTCCAAATACACGTTACTGGGACCAAGGCTAGCCAATTTTTAAGGATAAAGAAAAGTGTATATACCGGTGGTGTGTAGTGTATATCATTTGACCCAATCAAAGCAAAATGATAATACAATGAATCTCGATGAGAAATATCAACACTTGAAGATGAGTTTCCATCAATGACAACCCTAAATGCAATTAGCCTTACCGGATGAGTGTCAATTACCAACAATCTCTGCCTTTGGCATTGATGGAAACACTCATGTGAAAAATGATACCATCTCTAAGTCTCTTTGAATATGCTCCCCCTGATCTGTACACTCATGCTATATACATATGATATACTCCCCCTGAGCTATATATACATTTTTCTTTGTACTCATCTCCCTTTGATATCAACGGCAAAGTAGGTTTCCCACAAAGAATTCTGTACAGATATATACACATGTCGGTTCTATACAAATTTCAAAATGTTAGCATACATAGTCTTCAAAAATGAGAAGTATTTGTCCCAACCTTGAGAGAATTAAGAATGGTGGTGAATCCATTCAAGAGACTAGAATAATATTCAACTACCTCTGATTCTATGGGATCTTCCTTCTGCATGTTAGATATGCATTTAGTCTTGTGAAATAACAAATTATCAAGTTGGGGACCTATAAAATTTCTAAGCTCTGTTGCTCTCTTTATTATGCTGCCCCTTTCCTTCTCTAATCTCAAAGTCTGATCCATGACCACCAAAATTAGACCATCCAAAGAACTGGAGAGGTTCACTGTCAGGTTATAAGAATTAGAAATTTGAATCAAATTACCTTTACAGTCTGAGATTTGCTTGTCTATGGAGGCTGTAAGCTTTGAAAAATCTATACAAGTCTTGTAAACTTTTCCTCCTTCTGCCAATGTTGCATCAATGGATTGTAAGAAAATTTGAAGTTTACCCTTCTCAAACACAATCATTTGCAAAAATGTTTGTTTTTGGTCTTCTACAAGTTTGTTCTTTGCCTCAGTTATTGAAAGTTTTACCAAAGAATCATACTGTTTGGGAATAAAATCAATGATCTCCTATAGTTTATCAAATGAGCTTGTGCTCTCATGTTCCTCGAAATCAGGTACTAACTAGTTCAAAACTTCAAAAGTGTTCTTAATCAATTCTCTATCTTTTGATTCCTCTTGGGCCAATTCCTAAGTAGCTTGTTCTTGGAGTGCTGCAGTGGCCAAAATTTTCTCTGTCAAAGACATCATGTGATAAGGCTTGTCAAAACTGATAGAAAATTGTGACAAATTTCCTTTGGCTATGGATGATGTGTCAATTGCCAAGCCAGAAGAAAAGTCTGGCACAATTTCTTTGCCTTTGTCTGTTAGAGATTTATTCACTGTATCCTTTATTTCCTGTGCACCGGTGCCTTCACTACTTGGTGCCTTATCTTGTTCTTGTGCTTCATAAGCAACTTCATTATCAATATCCTTTTCCTTTTCAATATTAATCTCTATGTCTTGTACATTATCTGTTGGGTATCCTTTGCTTCAAAATTGGACTCACTAGCCAGTACAGTAGTAACCGATAGAGTGCTAGCCGATGAATCAATATTTACATTTTGTTCATCTATCTTTGCCAGTTCCTTATCCCTTGGTAATTGTATATTCTATGATTGAACATAAGTGGGACTCAACTTATATCCTAGACTCAAAAGAATTCTGACCCAAATATCAATGGTTTCCTTCCAGATTTCCTCAAATCTTTCTAACATTAAATTATTTATCTGATGTTTTGGATTGAATTATGATGAACCTATCTTATTAATTAAATCTGCTATCTCTGGAGGGGTTATTGATGGACAAAGATTGACTAATTCTATCTCTTTTATTTGCCGGTCCAGAGTTTGAGCATGTAATTTTCTGACCTCTAATTTATCATATATCTCCTTAGGAAATTTTTTCTCTAACTCAATCAATGCTCTACTGAAAGAATCATCAAAGAATGTAGAAATATTATCTAGATTACCATCATTAATAATTTGATCAATGATGTCTTGAGCATCTAGTTTCTTCTTACCGGTTCTCCTCTTTGCTTCTAGTTTAGATTGCTCATTAGACTTTGGCTTCTGTTTATGTGCAATGGTGATCTTGGGTGTTTTTCAGGGAGGCTCCTTAGCTAGTTCTTTCTTCTTCTCTTCCTTCTTCTCCCTCACAACCCTTGCAAAAACACCTTTCTTCTTCGGAGTTTCCTTGATTTCTTCATCTGATTCAGTTTACTTTGAAGGAACAATCATATATTGCCTAGCAGTCTTTTGTTTTCTCTTGACTGATTCGTTTGACTTAGGACTGGTAGGCTCACCCGATGATGCTTCTGGTTGTTTATAAGTCTCTGTAGAAGTCGAGACCACATTGGGAGTGGCCTGAGTTGCCATTATTTCTTCTCTCCTTTATTTTCTATTTCATCTCTTCCTTTTTTTGGGCTTCAAGAATTTTGACCTTTTGTTCAACTTTAGCCCTATCATGACCTTCACTTATTAAAGTTTCTACTACAACCTTGTTCATTTTTATTCTTATTGCTGATGCAACCTATTATTGATGAACCTTTAAGCCTTTTTCCTAAGATGTGCCAATTTTTTCTTCTTTTCCATCAACTGGTGCTTGCAGTAGATGTTGTGCATATGCATCTAGTGTGGCCTCATCCACTTCATATCCCATAGGCATAATCCAGACTATTCCAGACTGGAATGCCTCCATCATACACTCATCTTTATTCACCATAAAGCATATAGTATCTTTATATTTTTCTACAATAAATTTAGGAATCCTAGCCCTATTTTTCATTTCTTCTTGAAAGGTTTTGAAAAATGCCCATAAGTTGGCCTTTTGTTGTTTATCTCCTTCACTGTCCAAAATTTATGCTATCTATATGGCTACTGGCCTATCAAAAGCCCACTGTATTTTTCCATAACCGAGAACAGAATTTAAAAAGTAAAATGCTAAGCTTAAAACAAAAGATCCATACCGGAAAGTATTTTTCTTATCTTGTTTTATTTTTTGAAGGTTTGTCATCAGCTCCTTTAGCATCACACTGCATAGGTCATAGTGTGCATCCTCCTTCACCATTTGATGAGAAATAAGAATGTTATAACTAGAGATAGAGTTCAACCAGTTGATTGGTAAAATTTGTATCCGATTACCATAGCTACAAATTTGACATCAGTATCTTTTATATCATCAAACCTCATCGAACGACCATTGAAGGTGGCACCGATGAGTTTGCAGAGATTGACATTGGAAAGCTTAGACCTAGGGCCAGACAAACCTCCAACCTTATGCAAGTAGCTGATGTTCTTGATGACTTCATCAATGATCTTGTAGGGTTGGTCCAAGCAAATGCATTCTCCTTGAATGCAGATGATTATATATCAGACCCATTGAGCTTCGTCGAATGTCAAAAAATCCATAAATTGGATAAAACCCTTCTTCTACAAATAGGCAAACTCTAGCTTCAACTGGTTGTCAATAATGAGATTCTTAGTGAATATGCCAGGACAATTCATAACTCACAATGGATGTATGCCCTAATATCTTCGGTATGAAGAACACCATGGCAAACACTAAAAAATTCTCCCAACGGATTATCCAAAAGAGACTTGAAAGGATGCTTCTTAAATTCAGAATGGGGGTTGTTCTTGATTTCCACCACCAAAGGAGTATCAACACTTGATGAAGAAGACATGTACCAAAGGAGTATTGAATGTGGGTATGATAACTAGGGTTTCTGCAAACAATAAATACCTCAAGATTCTGTTGGATGATGAAATTGCTTTCAAGTGTAGATCCTTTTACAATTCACCTTTGGACTCTTGAAATTATTTGGAAATCGCTCTTTTGAATGCTCGATCGCTGTGTGAGGAAATGACTTAAATTTTTCCCTTTTATCGCCATTAACCCTAATTTTTCACTATCATAAATGCTACTGGAGAAACTAACCAGGTCACAAATTCTGCAAACACATTACGGTAAATGCTTGAAATTGCCTGAGTATCCATCTGCAATCAAAATTCTCTGACTACAGACCTAATTTGGGGTGTTTGCATGATCTTGAATGATTTTCCTACCCCTAAGATAGAGTGCCTTAATTACCGATTGTTCCTTCTTCCAGTGGAGGACCTGATGGCTCTACCGGTTGTTTTGCCGATTGTGTGTCTAATCTCCTAACCCATCTTCTCTCATGCTATTTTCTAATATCTTCAACCTTTTCCTTTCCCTTCTCACATGCATTTCCACTAGCTAATGGTGGGTTCTTACTCCTGCAATACTTAGCAATATGTCTGATCTTGTTGCATGCATAACAAACAATATTGTTCTTCTGAATTGCTTTGTTGTACCCTTGATTTCCTTGATTTCCTTTTGATCTACATTGATTAGCCATATGACCAAATCTACTACATGCATGACATCTGACATTTCCAAGATCAATGAATGATGCATTGTTCTGATTGTTCCTATTTCTATACTAACTTGCTATATGACCATATTTATTGCAAACAAAGCATGTACCGTTGAATTTGTGAGCATTAGGTTGTCTTACTAGTAGTTTTTGGTTCCAGTTGTTGGCAAGATTTTGCTTCTATCTAGATGATTGATCTTGTTGTGCAGTACTAGATCTTTCTCCTTCTTCATAACGAAGACCTCTCTTGTCATTAGCATCTCTCTGACTCTTCAGCAGTTGATCAAGTTTTACAGAGCTGGCTTTGAACTTGTCTTTGTACTCATTTGTAGTGACTAAATCATCTGATGATTATGATTTGTCTCTCAATTTCCTATTCATTATTCTAGGATAGGATCAACTCAAGTTTCAACATGTCATTCTCATGTGTCAGTGTATTGCATTCCTCAAATATGTTCTTCAATGCTTGAGCTAGGTTTTCTTCATTCTTCTTTATGTCCTCAATTTCCTTGCACATTCTCATGGTTAAGGCTTGCGTCTCATTCTTCAAGATAGTGTTCTCCTGAGTGAGTTTCTGACATTGATCTTTCAAGGCATCTTATTCATCACTACTTTGATTATGGAGTTGATCACAAAGCTCCTTCCTCTTGGCTTGAACAACTGAAAGATTTCCTTGCAATGGAATGATGTGTTCTATGAATTGAATTAGTTCATTCTTTAGTTTACTATTTTCCATCTGCTCATTATCAAGATCCTCAAAAGAAAGTTGAAGTTGTTGCTGCAGATCGGTTTCCATTGATTCCAAGTTCTCGATCTTCCTCAAGTGGTTAAACTTCTTCTGAGGAACTAGGCTTTGATACCAATTGTTGGAATCCAAGAACACTGAGAGGGTGGGGGGGGTGAATAAGTGTTCAACCGGTAAATGTTATTCTTAACTATTCCTTATGAACCAGTTAATTGTAAATAAAATTAAATTGCATAAACCAAAAAAAACATAAAGAAGAACAACCATAACACCAATATTTATACGTGGAAAACCCTATAAAGGGAAAAACCACGATGGGGCTGATACCCACAATATCTATATACTTGATCAAGGTATACAAATATTACATAGAGGGGATTACACATGCAATCAGGCTCACCACCTAGAGCTCAATGCTCAAACATAAGTCTCACTGACTTACAGAACATTATATAATGATTAAAAACAAGAATGAACTTATAGATTGGATTTTACCATGTTGGATAAGTTCTGGTTAATTCTATATCAACCCTCAGTGAACCAGTTTATTGATACTCTATTCTGCCCCATTCTACTACTGGTTGGAACTGTGTACATGAAACTGCAAATAAAAGCTTTCACTCGCTAACTAAATTGCATACCATCAATCTTTGACTGATTCTCATCCAAAGTGAATCTCTATTAACCTTAAATCCATCGCTAAAAGATCTCCCTTGAATACCCTTTAACTTTTCAACATGTCGGCCTCTTTGAGAAAAATAAACATGTCGGCTTCTGGATCACAAGATATATCATGCATAATCCCGATGACCATGTCGGCCTTCACATGCTACCAAAAATTCCTTGAAAGATTATCAGGGTCACAAGATATCTTAGTCGGGTCCTATACTTAACCGGGTTCCAAATACATGTTATCGGGACCAAGACTAACTGATTATTAAGGATAAAGCAAAGTGTATATACTGGTAGTGTGTAGTGTATACTAGTTGACCCAATCAAAGGAAAATGATAATACAATGAATCCCAATGAGAAATATCAACATTTGAAGATGAGTTGCCATAAATGACAACCCTAAATGCAATTAGCTTTACCGGATGAGTGTCAATTGCCAATAAGAAATGGGCAATTTTTCCCAAAATTAAAATGGAGATGGGAGAGAATAACGTTACATTTAGGGGATTTTTCCTAGAAGAACCAAGTTTTGTAAAGAGAGTTGAGATGATGATTGATGATTTTGAAAGTATTTAGACCCGTGCTTTGCAAGGTAGGCAACAAAAGCCTAGAATTGGAAAAAGGGTTATACAAGAAGTTGCACAAGCTCCTTAGTCAACTAAGGAAGAAACAGCAAAAAATATCATTCTTGTTGATGCACCAATTTAAGAACCACCCCTTATTTCCTATGAGACTTTAGAGTAAAAAATGGGCACTAAAAGTGCAATTCACATTGTAAAGGATATGGCCGAGGGAGAAGAAATGGAACAACAATTTAAGTCTCCTCCCAGAGGTGCAAACTGGACCGAGAGCTAGAGGAGAGAGCTAGGGTTGATGTGGACATCCCTTTTGAAGATAATGATGATGATGATGAAAGGGATCTTGCTGCACAAACATTCATGTTTGATCATCATTTTATTAAGACTCCAAAATTTAAAGGTCTATGGTTGAGAACAAGAGGCGAGATTGAAGGGATTGATTTAATCACTTTAGATGAGCTAAATATTGATCATGTCACCCCCAATGGGGAAAGAAAAGTTGTAAAATAAAGTGGAATGTAATTACTCCTAAATTGGAACTTGGAAGATATTTTCATTCTTGATCAGATAAGGCAGCAATAGGATCCATTGTTTGTTGTTGAATTTGATAAAGAAGGGGTAATTACAAGACCAGGTTAGCGCCCTAGTTTTAAGGCTCTTGCACAATGGGTGTTAGCACCAAGGACTAGCAGGCTCAAATTAATAATTAGTGTTGAGGAGCAAGGGAGTGATGGTGTGATAATAAGAACCCTCAAAGATAAAATAGTTGTGGAGGCAACCACATTGACTATGCACACTACTATGTTAGAAAAAGATGCCACTTAATTGTTACAAATGAGACTAGATAAGTATGTTGAGGAAAGAGTAGGAATGCATGTAGCCTATAATCAAGAATTGATGGCTAATGCTCAACTAAGAAAGGCCTTGGCTATCAAGACTCTTACACATGTTGGAGTAATGATTGAATAGGGTGAATCTTCCTCCTTACCTTAAGAATTAAGTGCCCTAAAAGGATAGTTACAAGATATGAAACATCAATTTAAGATGAAGGACGATGAAGTGATGCAAGATAAGTTGATGGATAAAGATAGAGTAATAAAATTAATGAGGGGAACTCCCTCCCATTTACAAAAGGCCATCTTAAATAAGCTACAAGATGTACATGACTCTTTTTATATTATTTTCCAAGGAGAAATTCATTATGCTAATTTTTTGAAAGGAGTTAAAATAAATCCACGAGGCATGGAAGCCATAGGCTATAAAGATTATAAACCTAGGAATAGATGCTCAGAACATGTTTAAGGGTCCCCAATTAATGCTAAATATGTGCAGAACATATAATCTACTTGTCAATGAAATAAAATTTTTAGAATCTAAAGAAGGTGTAATAAAAAGAATAATGCATTCAGTCAAGGAGCTTCAACATTAGACCATCCCTCCTCTTCATAATGAAAATTCTAAGGTAAAATCTTTTGAAGAATGGAAGAGGGAGTGTGAAAGTGTTGTATACATTGTAATTCAAAGAATGAATGATGTAGATCACCTCATAGAGCTTGTCAACTACACTGCAATTGATAAGATGGTTTCTATAAATATTGTGTTTACTAAATTCATTGTAGATACAAAGTCAATTATTGATAGAAAGTGAAAGGAGGATCTAGGCTAGGTACAATAGATTAAGGAATTTGAATGGTCAACCGGCTATGCAGTGCAAAGCTGGCATAAGAAGCATTACACCATCCAAGAAGATTGAAGTGAGTAGGAGTGCCATGGAAGGAGGGAATGAATAGTTATTCATATATTTTTTATTCATCTTAATAAGAACCTTTCCAAATCCACTGATTACAGGTGTCTTACAAGCTCACAAAGGAGCTGAAAATATTTGAAAAGTAGATTTTTTGGTCAATTTGTCATGTTTAATGTTGTTCCTTTTAAACAACTTTTTCATAATTGTTGATTTATTTCCATTGGACTGTTTCAAATATTGTTAAAAGACTTCTTCATAATTTTTTTCATTACATCAGATGAGCTATAATGATCAACCATTTGTTCTCTTTCCAAGATACTTTCTCTCATTTTATTGTTATAAGTGTATGTAGGTTTATGAGAATATTTGCAGTTAAAGTTGTTGTGTTGTTTGAACTCTTTTTGTATTATAATATTAAAAGATGCTTAGAGAATATTCATGTTTTTAGACATTGAGATTTTGATAGGTGACAAATTATTTGAAGCTTGTTTTACTCCCTTGTTTTTATAAAAGGAAATTTAAGATCATTTGCAAGAGGTTTTGAAAACAATTTTGTAAGTTGGATAGGGGAATTTAGAGTAATAAAGAAAATTCAAAGGGTTTTCTATGTGAAAATGTTTGAAATACTCTAAAGAATTCATGAAAGATAATATTCTGAATTGTCTCCTATATTGCTTTCTTTTTCCATATGAATTTGTTTGTTCAGAATGGATGAATTTGTCTTCATGATGTTCACATCAATGAGTGATATTTTAATAGGTCTATTTTAAGGAAATAGTTAAATTCTAATAAATGTTGTTGTGGTATTTGGGAGCATTTAGTCATTTAAAATGATGATTTAAGATGTTATACAGTTGAAATTTTATGGAAGGCATGAATAGTCAAGTCTAATGGGTATGATTTTTGTGGTTTTCTTATATAGTTAACTTAGCTTATTGACTTTATTACCCTTGAATTTAGGCACCAATCTAGTGTTTACACTTTCAACACCAACCCAAATGAAATCATGTTTTATTTTTTTTGTATTTGTGTTTTGGTTTTGAATAATGTTCTCAATTGAGTGTTAAATGCATGGTAAACCAAGATTTGGGCAAATATTATAGTTTAAGTGCTTTCCTTGGTATATTTTCATTGAGAACTAATTGTTTAGTGCAATATCATTGTAAATTTATCATGGAATTTGAAAAACTTTATAGGTTTACTTGCCTAGGTTTCACAAAGCCTAAAGTATAGAGGAATTTGTGATTATTGTCAAATTCCTGTCAAGTTGGCCAGTGGATTGAGCTCTTGTAGATGAAACTTAGCCCAGTTCTAGGAGAACTCAAAATACTAGTTGGAAACACCAACACATTCAAAGTAGCATTTCATCTTTCAATCATCATGGATCAAAGTCATATCCATATTCACACCAACATGTGTGTTTTATTAGGTCATTGATGTTCATGTGTTTTTCATATTATTGCATTCAACATTTGTGATCACTTCTAAAGAGAATTGCATCATGAATATTCTATCTACCATTATAGATCTGAGGTATATCCTACAACATTTACTTCAGTATTTACATTTCATACTTCAATTCAATTCAAGGTTAATTCCAAAACTAGGGTTTGGCCTAAGGAAAAACCTTATACACAACCCCTTTTCTTTATCTGTGTATGTAGGAAATTGATTCAGGAGTTGTGGCTAAATATTCCTACAGAGTTGACAATGACAAAGAGGCTCAAAATTCAAAGGAGTAAAAAGTGGAGCACCAAGGTAACCTACCACCATTGTCCTGAGAATTTTGCCTGAACTTTCGATAGTGGATCTTGTGAGTCTCCCTAATCCAAAAAATATCCCACTTGCCTATCCAAGAGTTATAGGATGAGGGCAACCTACCACCATAATCCTAGCAATCCAGTCTAAATTTCTAGCAACAAGTTCTAATCCTCTTCTTCTACTCAGAGCCCTACTTGTGGCTTTGTCTGATGCCTATAGCACTTCGTTATTTTTTATGAACTTTAATTATTTATTGATTTATCCTAAACCTTACAAATCACATCCAATTTCAGCTCAAAAAGGGGTGACATCCTATAGGTAAATTTAATTGAGATCTCAACCCTTTTCGTAATTAAATTGTAGCTAGATCTATTGAATTCCCTCCCCTTTTAATGCATGGTTAATTTGATGAGATTAGTCATTTTATTATCCCAATTGGTAATATCCTAATTTCCAAATCATACCATTTATAGATACTATCAAAAGACATGAGGGTGTTGATTTGAAGATGAATGAAGAGAAAGAAAATGAATTGTACTTTGGATCTTCATTTGATCTAGACTCAAATGCCTTATCCATTTGGGCCATTTATCCATCAAATAGTAAACCATTGGTCATTAAAAACCCAAGTAAATTAATGGGAAGCCTCATTTTGCATAAATTGAAGGACATAAATCCTATTCAAGCTACAAGCCTAACTACACATTCAATAATGTTTATAGAGGTAACAATGAGATAAATTCAAGCCGAGAATGAAAGGTTGAATAGAAATTTTTTGTCACTTCATGAGAAGCTTAATGAAGCCACAAATTCCATGCCCCCAATGTCACTCCCATTGCCTTCTATAAAAGAAAATAATGCATAAGGAATTGAATGAGAGTAGAGACACAGAGGAAAAGCTTGTGCAGGAGTCAAAACAGGTAAAGTTCAACTTTGTTAAAGGTATGCTAGCAGGGAAATTGGAAATGATTATGACACATACTAAAAAAATTTGGGATAAGTATCATGCACTAGGGTAAAAGCACAAAACTGTGTCATGTTTTAGACCAACTTATCAACACAAGTGACTTTAAGTAATTCTAACTAAAAACTAATTTTAGTCAAACATATGGCCTATATAGATTCTATAGATGCATAAATCTGTCCATGAATTAAATGAATATTTAATATTTATTTAATGCACTGATATTTCACTATTAATTAAATTTACATTTAATTAATTCACCTCAGCCTATTTATTCTATCCTATTTAAATAAATTAATAAATTTATTTAATTCCCCCCTTCCTCTTATTTAAATAAATTAAACATTTATTTAAAAACCCTAACCAAATCCCTATTTAAATGAATGATTATTTATTTAAAAATGCCACCCACTTGCATTCTCCTACAAATGCAAGTTGCACTCCTTATTTTAATTAAATAAAAAATTTAATTAAAAGGCCTATTTATCCTCACCCACTTGCCAAATACACTTTCTCACTAATCCCCTTCTAGATTCTTCTAACCCCCTTCTAGATTCTTCTAATACCTTCCAAATTAGCTTAATCCCTCTTCTAATCATTTGCACAATCCTAAACCAAAATTAACCCCCAAACCATCATCTCAACCATTTAAGACTCTTATAGAGTCATAAATGCTTCCCTTATTCAACACACTAACCCACATGGGTCTTCACCCTTTAGTCAAGGATTAACCATCGATAAAATTTTCACAAGAGTTTACCCATTGGATAATAACCTTACCCTTGTATAATAGATTTATCCAATAACCCAACCCACATGAGGTTACCCTCATGTCTTATCAAGCATTAAATGCTCCTCCCCTCTCCTCTCAAGCCATCTCATGCTAACACTTGTCATCATGGGATTGGGTTGAAAACCATCACATGGATCATGAATCATGAAATCTTAGCCCTCCACAAACCAGATCAATCTTGACTATCCAATCTTCTATTTTTCCTATAAATAGAACCCTTCTCCTCAAGAAAAGGAGGAAGCATTAGAGAATTGTTACTATACTAGAATTAGCATAGATAATTGAGCTTTCTCATAGCATTACTCTTTGCATTTGCATAAGCATTTGTGTTTCATTTTTCAACCACCTTGAATCTCCATTTGGCATCCATGGTTAGTTCTAAAAAACTGAGAACTACAATCATTTGGATTTTAGAGAGGAGAGAAACAAGAGAGGAGAAACAAAGGCATCATGGAAGCATCTTAGGGAGTCTCTTCTCCCTTCTTTTATTTTGTTCATACTTCATTTATGCTTTTAATCTCCTTTGGTATGTATTGGAATGGTTTTTAGTTAATTTGTTTTCAGTTTTTATGGTTGGAAACTAACATCTAACATTTGAACATTGTCTTTGACTTGTCCTCTTTTCCATGCATCATTTTGGTGAACCCAACATGAATCACATATTAAGAAGTTAAAAATTTGTAGCTAACATTTTGAAACTTGCAAGTTTTCACGCATAGGTAGCACTTTAGCTCTTCTGACGCTCGATATAACACCTTTGTTCTGGATTTTGTGCCTTGTTTGGATATTCAGAATAGCACTTTTGTTTTTACTCTAGTGCTTTTGTTGCCTATTTTAGCACTTTTGTCAGAAGTAGCGCTTTTGTTGTCAGTTTTAGTGTTTTTGTTTTAAAATAGCGCTTTTGTTACAAATGTAGTGCTTTTGATTCTCTGTTAGGACTTTTGTTTCCCGCAAAGTAGCACTTTTGTATTGGTTAGAGAGCTCAAAATTATAACAAAAATGAAAAATTTAGGCTTTTGAGCCCACCATATTGACTAACATTTTGAGTGATTTTGGTGCAGGTCCTAACATTTTGTGCAGGTTTTGAAGGAGGTAGTTTAATTCATTTTACTTCCTTTGTTACAAATTTTCCTTTTTTTTTACAAAAGGATAAAATGAACCTCATTTTCACTTTGGTGAAAAACTAAAACAAACTCCATTTTCCTTTGGTGTTTAAAAAGAACCTCATATTTACTTTTTCTACAAAGGGATTAAAAAGAACAAGACGAACTTTTTTTTTTTTTTGCAAGGATAAAATGAACCTCATTTTCACTTTGGTGCAAAACTAAAACAAACTCTATTTTCCTTTGGTGTTTAAAAAGAATCTCATATTTACTTTTTCTACAAAGGGATTAAAAAAGAACAGGACAAACTTTCATTTTTGCAAGTAGATCACATTTACTTTGATGCATTATAAAACAAACAAGACAAACTTTCCTTTTTCAAGGCTAAAACGAACCTCATTTTCACTTTAGTGCAAAGCTAAAAAGCACTCCATTGTACTTTGGTGTTTTAAAGAGTCCCCAATTATTTTTTTTTCTACAAAGGCTACTCGACTTTATTTTGTTGACCACTACTTTATTTTTTTGACCAGGTTAAATTTCCAAGTTTTTCTCAAAAGGTTCAAAATATTTGCAATGGTTGGTTAAAAAGAACAAATTCATTTTTGTATCTTGGATAAAAAGAAACTCATGATTGTTGGAGAAACATCTCCAAGTAGCATTTAGACAATATTGCGATGATTGGCTAAAAATAACAAGTGTTCATTGTGATTCAAAAGTGATAGGCATATGCTCTCCCCTTAATTGGGCGATCAAAAAGACAAACTCACTATTTTACTTGCTTTCTTTCATTTCATGTAATAAGATAAATCCTTTAGCAGGCCTGCCCTCTCGAGAAGCCCATAAGGCTGGTGAGAGGGGAACAACCTAAGTGGCAATGACTAAAGCCAATTAAATCCAAGACACTATAAAAAATGCATTTGTCAACAAAAGTTGCAAATGACGAGTGCTACATGGTGTCATAATGATGTCATGTCTTCCTTAGTTCCTATAAGGTACATAAAAACTTAGAGAGTGTAACCTCTACAAGCTAGGAGAACTCCTTTAATGGAGTGGAAAACACCACTAATTATGACCACTCGAACGAAACCCTCACTATAAACTTTAGAAATAGAGGCCACACTAAGTTAATTATCCAAACATTTCTGATATCATAAGTGCAAGGGTGGGGAAGAATCCTCCCCGAAGACAGTCACCATATATCTCCCAAGAAGATGATCCAATTGAGGAGCAATTCTCTTTGGTTCACATTCTAGACAAAGGCAAAAATATGAGTGCACCTTAGGGTGTGATAGGCCTGTTTGAGCTGACAGAGTATCAAGTGTGGGCTTTTGATATTAGAAATGACCTTTTTGACAATAGTAGAGTCTCTCTGATTTTCCTTTAGTTTGTTCAAAAACCAGTGAAAACAAAATAGGATTTGAAAATATCCTTGAGTGGATTTGAAAATATCCTAAACAATTATCCAAAGAAAAGAAGTACTTATATGTGCTTGTGTGCTTGTTGTGTCTTCTTGTCAAAGAGATCATCAAATATTTGAACCAAAGTTACACCCCAACAATAACCTGAACAAGCAAAAACATGTGTCATATCCTTAAGCATATCAGGAAATCCATATATCATCATCTTGAGAAGAAGAAACCAAGACAAAAAGAAATCTTAAAGAAAAGGAAATTTCTCAACATAAACCACAAACTCTTGCTTAAACATCGAACATTTCTTCACCATTTTTTTAATTACCTACATGGTCATGGACATGAGTTTGATGAGGAATCTTTAAAAACACATACCTTTCAACAAAGGTTTGCATTTTCTCAATATCTCAATAAAAGTGGTAAAATCTCATTGTCCTATCTACCTCATGTTGGCAATTGACACTCATCCGGTAAGAGTTAATGGGATTTTGGGTTGTCATTGATGGAAACTCATCATCTCAGAGTAAATGGTTTTATTATTTGGTTAACCAATATTCATTGTACTTAACCTTTATTCATGTTGCTTTACACCAGCACCGACATTCACTTCGTACCCGACTAAGTTCTGATCCTGGTAACAAGTCCTGGTCCAAGTAATATGTATATGGAACCCGGTAATGGATAGGACTCATATAGGAAATCTTTTGGTCCCAATTATTTCTTTCATGGATTTTGTGGTAACATGTGATGGCTGACATGGTCATTAGGATTATGTTTGAAACTCATTATATACCAATAACTGACATGTTTATATTTATTATTGAAGCTGACATGGTAAAGTTTAAAGGAAATTTAAGAAGATCATTTCAGTGATAGATCAAATATGTGATGGAATGCAAATTTTTGGTTGTGAATGTTTTAGTGAGTATCAATAGACATTTTGTTTAGTGATTAGAAGTGCCTGTGTGCAGTTTCATGTGCACAACATAACCGGTAACAAAATAGGGTAAAATAGAGCATCAGACAACTGATATATAAAGAAGGATATCAGAGAATTCACTAGAACTTATCTAGCATGGTTAGATGCAATTTATAAGTTCATTTTCATTTGTAAACACTTTGTAATATTCTATAAGATAGTGAGACTTCCCATTCTATGTTTGAGCAGTGAGCTCTAGGCAGTTGGCCTAATTGCATGTGCAATCCCCTACATGTAATATCTATATACCTTGATAAAGTATATAGATATTGTGGGTATCAGGACCACCGTGGTTTTTCCCTTTGCAGGGTTTCTGCATATAAATATTGGTGTTATGGTGTTGCCTCTATATGTGTTAATTAGTGTATGCACTTTAATTTTATTTACTATTAACCGGTTAATAATCAATAAGTTCAAAACTGTCATTACCGATAGAACACTGATTCACCCCCCCTCTTAGTGTTCTTGGATTTCAACACCTCAACCAAAAATCACTTATTGAGTCACTCTCCATATAGGCTAGCCATTCACTTCAAGTCTTTCCAAAAATCAAACTTCACAATCATAGCTCATCTTCCACATTTTCTTCCACCCTTCTCACTTCAAAATCATTTTTCAAAGTGAAAATCATCCAATTCATAGTCCCTTAGTAGAGATTCCAAAATTCACATTCCATCAAAATCCATTCTAGTCTCAACACATAAGGGTCTTGTCCTTAGTTCTTTCAAGATATTGCTAATCATACCAACACAATTACTCTCTAGTGTGTCTCTACATCTAGGATAAATATATTGGAATACAAGAACACTGAGAGGGGGGGTGAATCAGTGTTCTACCAGAATATAAGATTTTAGCCTTATCAAAAAAATCATTCATCAACCGGTAAACATAAATACATATAACTGAAACAAATAATGCAATCATATAAATGAACACCATAACACAACGAATTTATATGTGGAAAACCCCAATGAGGAAAAACCACAGTATAATTTGTGACCCACAATATCAATTCATTGGCCATATGAAGAGATATTAAACATAATAGGGGCCTGCACATGCTAGAAGGCACACTACCCAGAACTCACTGCTCATCACCAAGAGTCTCACTGACTACAATCACATTCTGATATAAAAATGCAAAACTGAACTCATATAATGCATTTGCTATTCCTGACTGAGTTCCGGTTAAGGCTCTAACTATTTCGGTTCTTAAACCCTAAGCCTTTGTCAAAATAACATACACCTTATGAGTACCTTAGAAATCATCTATAGATCATTACATAATATTTCTTTCACATAAAAATTATCTCGCATACATAAACTTCACATTTCAGATCTTATCACGAATGTTGTTTTGAAAATGACCTAATAGACTGACTTATATACCCTTATAAACATTTATGCCATATGCTGGCTTACTTACAAAATGATAATACATGTCAGATCATTACAAATATATATGAATTATAAAATTATTTTCTGGATAACACCCTTTGCTAGATCTCCTAGTGATGTCAGCTTCCCGTACTAGTACCTAGTTTGTCGGTTACCATTGAAATCCTTGATGCCGATGAAGTGTTTGTCAGATGTTAATGTGAACCAAAATATGTTGTCATCAATGACAACATAAGTAACCGAATGAGCGTCAATTTCCATCAATCTCCCCCTTTAGCATTGATGGCAACACTCATGTGAAAAATGGTTTCAATCTGCCCTACTGATCCTAGAATGTGATTCTGCTCCCTTTGAGCTATATATACCATCTGAAATCTGATCCATACATATTTATCCTTTCTATTTTTCATATACATCACTCCCCCTTTGGCATCAATGCCAAAAACTAGTACAAAGAATGAATAAATCAATTAAATTCTATACAGGGGAATGTCTCTCAAAATACTTACTAGAGTTGAATGAGCTTGAAGATTTCTAGGTAAGTATTCTTCAAGAACTCCAAATATGTGTCCCAACTAGATTTGAATGTCCCTGAGATTGACACAAGTCCATTTAGGACATATGCACGAGATTCTTTTTCCTTGAGTTCTACTGGTGTGGGCTTTCCCATCATATCCATACACTCCTTCTTATGTACATACAATGTGTCCAACCGAGGACTCACTAACCCTTTGAGCTCTTTACCTCTCCATATGATTTTATCCCTATCTCTTTCAAGAGCTAAAATATGGACTTCTAATAACAAAATTTGACCATCTACAGATGTGGTTAAATAATTTACTCCATCAAAGTTATTTTCAGTGCTTGCAATTGTATTTTGAATATCTTTAATGATTTTGTCTATACTTGTTGTAAGTAAACTTGAATTGCAACATACCTGGTAAATATTTGTACATTGCCTCAAAGCATCATCTATAATTTTCAATTTATCTACTACCTGTACTTTGTCCGATTCAATCAATTGATCAAAAGTGGCCCTTTTGGCTTGAGAAAATTGGTCTAGATCATGTTGGTTAGAGATCTACTGTAGTGATTGGAATTCCTTTGAAATATGCTCTGTCAGCATTTTGAGCTTGCCAGATGGGCTTGCTCCCTTATCAATTTGGTATTCTAGGACACACTGGTGCAAAATTGGAATGGAATGATCAATTGTTTGCTTTTCCTCAATCCCTTCCTTGATCATTTTCTAAGATGCAATCATCATGAGTTCGGTTGAACTTATCTCTATTATGCTCTTCTGCTCAACATTTGCAATGTTAATTGCGAACAATGAAGTTTTGGCTGCTGGTTCTCTGTCGGATTACTCTCCCTTTTTCTTTGATGATTGCACATAAACATTTCAGTTTGATCTTCCTTTTCCTTCTCTCCTTCTTGATTTTTCTCTTTATCCTTCTCCTCCAGTTTATTTTCTTCAATATCATCTTCTTTTGCACCGGTGGCTTTGCCACTTTGTGCAACATGTGCTACTACCAGTACCTCATTTGCTGTATCCATAACCTATTCATTTTGATCTAGAGGACTATTGTCCTAAAAATCTATAACCTGTTCATTATGTGCACTAGCTTTTTTTGCTGGTATCTCCTCTTTATCCTATACATTTGCTTCTGCCAGAGATTTTGCATTTAATTCCTTGGCATCTTTCAAAATTGTGAATGGTCTACCCACTACACCTTTGCCTTTGACATCAACCAGTATGTTTGTATTGTCAGACTTAGGATTAGCTTCCGGTGATGTAAAGAAATCAGGGTGGTCAACAAATAATTTGACCCATGCCTCGTGGGTTTCATTGATTATTTCCTTAACTCTACCTGCCATAAGGCTAACTGTCCTGTGCTTTCTTTGGAAAATTGTTTTATTAGCAGTTTCAAGACACATATTCATCTCCTCCAGGGTAATTGAACCACAATTAGTGAATAATCCTTGAATCTTTATGTGTCGGTCTTCCTCTAGAGTGACAATCTTCTAGCATTAGATTATTATATAATTATGCTGGTATTTTCATTTCAATCTCTAATAAAGCCTTGCTATATATATCTAAGTGTAACAAAACTGCTTCCTCAATTTTTTTTTGCTCATCATCATCCAAATGTTCATAATAATATTGAATGTTCTTTAAAATACCATCCTTTGTTATCTCATCTATTAAATCATCACAAGACATAGGTGGAATATTGGTTACATTACCAGTTTCAATAGCTTCATCTATGTCTCCCTTCTTCTTCCTCTACCACCTCTCTCTCTTCTTATGATTAAATTCTGTTTTAACTTCAAGTTCTTTTTGCTTGACAGTTCCAAATGATTTTTTAGATTCATCTGTCAGTGCATCTATAAGAATCTTAGCATATGCATCCAAAATATTTGCATATACCTCATAACCCATTTCAATCCATATCTTCCGGGGTATCACAACTTCCATAAGAGTTTCATCCTTTTTCACCATGAAATAAATTTCAGTTGAGTATTTGTCAACTATGTTCTTTGGAATTCTTTCCCTTGACTTCATGGCTTTCTGAAATGATTTGAAGTATCCCCAAATTTTATCATCTCTTTGGTTCCCCAAATCGGTGATAATACCCTTAATCTTCCTACCTACCAGTATATCGAAGGCCCATTGCATTTTTCCCAAACCCATTATCTTATTCAAAAAGAAAAGAATTAGGCACACTATTAGATTTCCATACCGAAAAACTCCTTTCTTTTCTCCCTTGATCTTGTCTAAGTTCATAATCAACTCTTCTTTCATCCATTCACACAGATCATACTTTTCATCCTTTTTCAACATTTGATAAGCAACAAAAATGCAAGAGCTAGAAACCGAGTTAATTCAGTTAGATTGGGTTACCTTGTAACCTATAATCATGCTGACGAAATTGATATCCTTGTCAGTGATGGTACTGACTCTCAGTGACTGACTATCAGAGGTTGCACCTATGAGCTTGTTGATTTGATCATTTGATATCTTCTTCTCTAGTTTCTAACCTATCTGAGGTAAGTTGGTGATAGCCCTAATTGCTTCCTTGGTGATCTTGTGGGGTCTATCCAACTAGATAACTTCACCATGAACTTTTCTCAACACATACCAAATTATTTTGTCCTCAAACTCAGGAATATCCAAGATTTTGGTTAACCCTAGGTCTGCAATATGTTTGAATTTGGGCTTGATGATTCCAGAGTCATTCAAAAGTTTAGATATGTACATAAATTTGATTTTAGTTATTCCTAAGTCCTCTAGATTGTAGTGGATGTAAGCTCTGGCATCCTCAACATAAACAACGCCTTCGGGAACCCTCGAAAAAGCATCAATCAAATCATTCAGAGTTGCAATATGAGGGAATCTTTTGAATATTGGTCTCAGACAGTCCTTAACCTCTACTACAATGGGATTTGCAATGAAAGTAGGGACAAAATAAGAACCAGCCCGCATTTTGAATGATTGAATTGCACAAAATACCAGGAAATAGTCGCCAGTGACAAACCCTAGATATCTCCTTTGAATGCAGTTGAAATCACTGATGGTTGCTTTTGATCGCTTTGAATTGTCTTTGACTCAATTTTTATCACTCTGAATGTAAGGTGATCATACTGAAGTGAATTCTTCTTTTTATCCTTCGAAAAACCCTAATTCACCATCGACATAAATGCCTTTCGGCAAGACATACCAGAATTCGATTCAACATATATATGCTGGATAAACCTTCTCAGATGTCTGAAACTTCCTTCCAGATCTCTTTGCTGGGGAATATGTAGGATTTTCATGAAATTTTCCTACCCCTAAGGCATCTACCTCAATTGTCATATGAGTTTCCTGTCGGTGCAGGAACATTCTTCTCTGTTGATTGAGTAACCGGAGTAGTTTCATCTCTTGATTGATCATCTGACATCCTGACCCATCTCTTGGTATGATCATGCCGAATCTCATTGATCTTTTTCTTTCCTTTATCATTTGATCCATTATTTCTAACCAGTGTATTTTTGCTTCTAAATAACTTGGCTACGTGTCCAATCGTGTTGCATGCATAACATGTAACATTGTTCATATGAATTGCTTTGCTATATCTGAGATAATTGCTTGACCTACACTGATTAGCCATATGTCCAAAATTCCACATGTATTACATTTTACATTCATTTTGTAATCTTTTGTCCTATGACCATACTTATTGCATTTGGAACATTGACCGAGAACAACGTTATAATTTTGATTTCCTCTATTTCTACATTGTCTAGCCATATGACCAAATTTATTACAAACAAAGCATCTACCATTGAATTTGTGAGCATTGAGCTGCCTTATCTGTGTCCTTTGGTTTTGGTTGTTTTGATCATTTTGCATACCAGATGCCTGATCTTCATTTGTAGTACTGGAACTCTAACCTTGTTCTAATCCAATTCCTCTGGAGTCTTTATTCTGCCTTTAGCTCTCCAATAATTCATTAAGTTGTGCTAAACTAGCCTTGAATTTGTCATTATACTCATTTGCAATGGTCAGATCATCTCGTAGGATTATCATCTGTCTTTCAAGTTGTTGTTCATTATTTTGGAATTGCACTAATTCTGTTCTCAACACATCATTTTCATGAGCCAACCTGATGCATTCTTCATATCCATCCTTCAATGATCTAGCAAGGTCTTCCTCCTTTTTATTTATGTCTTCAATTTATTTTGCCATCCTCATAGTTAGGGCTTGCATTTCATTCTTCATAACTTCATTTTCTTGATTCATGTTCTCACATAGGTTCTTTAGAGTATCCCTTTTTTCATCATTTTGATCTTGCAATTTTTCCCATAGTTGCTTCCTTTTGGCTTGAGTATTAGATAGCTTTTCTTGTAGAGTGATAATGAATTCTTTTGCAGATCTAAGTTCATCTTCCAACTTCATGTTCTTAAATTTTTCATCTTCAAAATCTTCAAGAGCAACTTCAAGCTACTGCCTCAAGATTGATACCAATTGTTGGGATCCAAGAACATTGAGAGAGGGCCGGGGGGGGGGGGGGGTGAATCAATGTTCTACCAGAATATAAAATTTTAGCCTTATCAAAGCCTTCATTCATCAATTGGTAAACAGAAATACGTATAACTAAAAAAAATAATGCAATCACATAAATGAAAACCATAACATAGATAATTTATATGTGGAAAACCTCAATGAGGAAAAACCACGGTGGGATTTGTGACCCACAATATCAATTCACAGGCCATATGAAGAGATATTACACATAATAGGGGGTTGCACATGTAGGAAGGAACATTGCCTAGTGCACACTGCTCATCACCAAAGTCTCACTGACTACAATCACTTTCTGATACAAAAATGCAAAACTAAACTCATATAATGCATTTGCTATGCCTGATTGAGTTCCGATCAAGGCTCTGACTGTTCCAGTTCTTAAACCCTAAACCTTTTCCAGAATAACATACACCTTAGAAATCATCTGAAAATCATTACATAATATTTCTTTCTCATACAAATGATCTCGCATATAGAAACTTTGCATTTCAGATCCTATCACGAATGTTGTTTTGAAAATGACCTAATAGACTAACTTATATACCCTTACAAAAATTTATGCCATTGTCGTCTTACATAAAAAATAATAATACATGTGGGCTCATTACAAATATATATGAAGTATAAAATTATTTGTTGGATACAACCCTTTGCCAAATCTCCAAGTGATGTCGACTTCCCATATCAGTACCTAGTTTGTCGGTTACCTTTGGAATCCTTGATGCTGATGAAGTGTCTCCCAAATGTTAATGTAAATAAAAATATGTTGGCATAAATGACAACATAAGAAACCAAATGAGTGTCAATTGCCAACAAAATCATCCTAAAGAGACATTAATAAACATCTAGATAGGTTAAAAACTAGTTTTTTAGTGCATCCTCTCAAAGCTAGGTAGCTTGTGGTTTGTAAACACACACCTTGTTACACCTCATCTCTCAATTGTTGAAACACCAAACAAGAAATTCTAAAGAGAACTTTGCTGATACCCAACCTTTAGTTTCGAAGATCAAACATCCACCAAAAGCATCAAACTCATCATCATCATATCATCCTGGAACTAAAAAGGGGGATCAACCACCCACTTTGCACCCACCTCAATTCCACAAATGCGTGCTTCAAACATGGCTAGGACTAGGTCTCAAAGTCAGAGACAAACTCAAAATGAAATATGGGAAGAAGAGGAAGATGATGTTAACCCCTTTTCTGAAAGAGGAGGCCCATAAACCCCTATAGAAGCACAAATAGAAGCCACTAGTAATCCCAGATTTAACAGACTCTTTGAGGAAATTCTCAGGGGAAATTATAACGCCCATTTGCTAAGACTTTCTCAAGAAGGTGTAAAACTCCTAGCAAACTTTGACATATCACAGCCTAGGGATGTACCAGAACAAGCCCAACATAGCCATCAACAAGAACAAAATCAAGATGATAGAAGGGCAAGGAATACCCACAACTATGACGATAACTATCAATAAGGGAATGTCCCACCTCCTCCCATAGAAATGGATATGTTGAGATAACATATACGAGACCTCGCCCAACAAGTACACTTAGGAAGGTCACAAAATCAATATTCTCTCAAAGATATGTCCCTATCCATTTGATAAGAACATTATCATGCCTCCTTTCCCACACAATTTCAAAACACCAAGATTTGACAAATTTAAGGGGAAAGGAGATCCAAGAGACCATGTGAGATAATTTTACTCTACATTCTTAGAGGTGGCATATGACGAAACATATCTAATACGCCCCTTCCCTCAAAGTTTAGGTAGATTGGCCATGCAATGGTTTTAACTCTTGCCCAACGGAATACAAATATTTGAGGACATAGTACAAAAATTTATCACACATCATTCACATAACATAGAATGTGATGTCTCCATGGATTATCTATTCAATACAAAATAAAAGAATGGCAAGTTATTCTTGGAATTATTTCAAAGATGGAGACACCTTTCTATAAGACATTTGTTCCCCATTCTAGAGGAACAATTAGTTCAATTTTTCATTTCAAACTTAAATGAAGAAATGAAATTCTACTTAGACATCAAATGTTCAGACACTTTCAAAGATGTGATAGCCCAGGAGCTTAAAATCAAGAAATCCCTTATCAAAAAGGGACTTGTCAAAATTTACAAAGACAACAAGGATGGTCCATGACCAACCTATAATAGTGTCTATAGCTTAGGAAATAGGAAATCATCACAAACAATATAAACGTAATAGCTCAATCACAAAAGAATTCATTGCAATGATCTATCCTAAACAACACTCAATAGAGACATGAAATAAAAACATTCAAAACCAGAAATTAAGCAAACCAAAGGTGTGATTTGAATGCTCCTTCATGCGGCTCCATTTTTCTTCTTTCCTCTTCAAATGGTTTGGTTGTGGATCTCACCTACAAGTGCACACACATAATTGAAAGCAAGTAGACAAGATTTTTGATCAAGAGTACTCGAAATATGATTGACTAGAAATTCGATAATCTGATTACCAATTAGCTTTGATTGATGACGATCATCCAATTTATAGAAGAATTGGAGAGATGACAAGATTAGCATGATTCAATTCAAATGGAAATTGCAAATCAATTATGTCAATTATGACAAATTATGACAAATTATGCACTTTCTATGCAAAATTTGTTGATTGATAATTTATGACAAATTATGACAACTTCTATGTCAAAATTGATTGATTGTCAATTATGACAAATTTATGACAAATTGACATGTCATTTCCATGAATTTAGGAGAGAAATAGGAGGAAATTGAAATTAGGAATTAGAAAATTAAGAAATTAGAGAATTAAGAATTTAGGAATTAAGAAATTGATAGAAATTAGAAATTAGGTAAATTAATTAATAATTTGTCATTTATTAATTAATTCACAAAGAGGAATAATTAGCCAATTAAATGAACATTTAATTGTGACAAGAAGACTTAGGATAAATAAATAATTTATTAATCCTAGAGGAAGAAATGACAAACTAGGTTAAATGATTAAATCATAAAACCCTAGAAAAAGAATTAAGTCTTGATGAAAGATAATTGACTCGATCATGATTTGATTTTGATTGATAAATGACCAATGTGATAAATGATTTGATTGAGAAAATGCGCCAATTGACGAGGAACAATGACAAATTGATCCAAATTGACATAATTGAGACAAACAACGATCGATGACAAATCGATCGCAAAATGACAAGATTGACAAGAGGACAACGATTGATGACAAAATAGATTGCAAAACGACAATATTGAAAATGACCATGATCAATGACGAATCGATCGCAAAATGACAAGATCGAACATGACAACGACCGATGACAAATCAATCGTTAAAATGACAAGATTGAAAATGATAAGGATTGATGATAAATCGACAAGATTGATAAGAGTACAATGATCAATGACAAATCGATCGCAAGATTGATAGGAGGAAAAAACCCTAATTAGGATTGACGATGTCCAAAATGATGACAAATAAGCACGCATATTGATGCAATAGGATAAGATCGATTAAAATCATGACTGGATAGTGTTGTCGACAAGACCAAATTCGAGAGCGAGACGAATGAAGAATGTAGAAGAATGACTCGATGTTTGCAAATGATAAAAACCAAGTGCGTGACATAGGAGAAATGTTAATGCGACGCAAAAAACTAAAATGAGGCAATGTGCAAATGTTAAAGTATGACTCCGCAAGCGTTGACCATTTTTAGGTGTCTACATTTTGCCCCCCTTTGAGACAATGTGATTTTAAGCGTTGTTTCAAAGAACAATAATGAAAATGCCCTAGACAATGACAATGACATATGAAAATGCCCCAGACAATAATAATGACATATGCATGCCCCCTCGAGGAATTGGCCGAAAATGTCTAGAAAAGAGGCCAATTGATCGATAAGAATGATAGGATCGAACGGACTGACAATCGGAGATCAGATGCATGAAGGACAAGCAATTGAAGATGCAAAAGACCATGACCAACATAAGATGGAGAGGGTGCACGTCCATCTATGCACTGACAAAGATCTATAAATGGAGAGGGAGAGAGGGAAAATTGCTCATTTGCACTAGACAAAGAGGAGGATTTGTTGCTCTGGACAAGGACACTTGCAGAGAGATGGTGAACATTCCAATGGTGGATCACCTCGGGGAATGTGTATGCACATTCAGACAATCAGACGACGCAGGAGCAGTGGTATGGATCTCAAATACCCATGTTTTCAATTTCATGAATTTTAATTGCTTGCGGGACATTGCAGGGCCCACAGGGGATGGCGAAAAGGACTCCTGCGCCTGTGTAGGGCTAATCCTGCGCTTGTGTAGGGTCTTCTATGCTTGTGTAGGGAGACACAGGTGCAGGTTACCTGACACAGGCGTAGGTTACCTTACACAGGCGCAATTGTGCAATGCAAACCCTAATTTTGGTCAAAATGACATGCAAATGATCCGGAAAAGGGGAATAAGGGTAGGATAGGTCAAATTAGATGAAAAACACCCTGATTAGACATGAAAATGAGGAAATGCAACCCGTAGGAGCAAACCCTAAAACTGACAAAATTTGCCCCAATTGTGATGCAGAGTCGACAGGATCCGTTGATCACACATGAAAACTGACCAAATTGCTTCATGCTACGACATAGGCTCAGGAGCACAGAGAGAGATACCTTAGTAGGACTTGGGATATACTATGTCACATTCATGCCCGAAATTAGGGCAAACACAGGACTACTTACCACATTAGCAGAGCGATGGCATTCAAAGACTTCCTCATTCCATCTGGCGACTAGAGAGGCGACGGTGACACTGGAGGATGTATGGCGTATCCTCCGCATTCTGATTCATGGAGAGATGATAGAGTATGACCCAGTGACAGGGAGAGACACATTGTGCAGATTGTTTGAGTGCGACGCAGATGAGCTGGATATTGTCAAGAGAGAGATTGGCTGGGAGACTATGGCATCAGAGTATGATTGACAGTATGTGGTGATAGCCGTGGTGATAGCATGTCTACTAGCAGGAGACAGACGAGGACATGGATTCCCTATTGGATGGGGAAGAGTGCTAGAGTGAATGGCGACAGAGGGGACAGTGTACGCATGGGGACCATGTGTACTGGCTATGCTCTATTTTCAGCTGCATCAGATAGCATATCAGGGAGTTCAGACTTTGAGTTGTGGAGTCACATTGTTGTAGGTATGGGCATTTGAGCACATAGCCATATGTTGACCGATCACAGATAGACAGGTAGTACCACACCGACCATATGTGTACTACTATGGGGGAGCACTAAGACAGGGTCCTTTTGGATACATATTATATTGGTGACATGAGCTAGACCGACTGAGAGAGTTCACATGGAGGCCATATCGTGATTGCCCGGGATGGTCAGATGATAGTGAGGAGTTACCATATTGTAGACAGGAGAGGTACCTGATTGGGCGACCAGTGAATCACCAGAGAGTGATTGAGTTGTACCTACCAGAGAGAGTCAGATGATAGTTTGGAGAGAGGCAAGATGTACTTAGGAGGACTGCACACTTTGCCCGATCTCACAGAGAGACGAGTCAGTGGGGGAGTATGATTTAGCCACACACAACATATGCGGACTTCTCACAGCTACAACAGAGATAGTGGGATTGGAGATCAGATGTGGTGGACGTCGGGATGATAGATGAGTATGAGAGGTGGTTTGCACAATGACGGCCAGTGCCATTGACAGATCCGGATATTCCAGTGCCGAGGAGATAGGAGGACTTCCCACTCACAGGAGAGGAGGAGGGAGATGATGAGGACAAGGAGGATGAGGGCAGGGATGAGGATGAGGGGGATGATGAGGATAGAGATGAGGATGGGGAGGATGGGGATGATGAGGACAAAGATGAGGATGGTGGGGACGAGGATGGAGAGCAGGAGGCATTACAGGACATACCCATAGAGCCAGAGACAGCTAGGACAGAGGAGATGGAGATATTCAGGGCTACCATAGCGAGTCAGCAGGAACACATTGCGACTTTAGAGGGAGAGATAGCCAGACTCATAGCGGCTCGACACACAGCAATAGCGCAGGCACAACGAGAAGGATAGAGAGTCACTGAGTATATTGGGTCGATCCGGGATGCCCGTGTACGGGAGCTAGGACAAATGTTGGTAGAGATCGGAGAGGAGATACGCCATTGGAGGACACTATATGAGAGTGCAATTCCACTAGAGCAGAGAGCACCTTCATATCAGGCACGATCGAGGATAGAGAGCAGGGCACGCTCTCAGAGGTCATTGAGCAGCATGGGGGTGAGTGGACCTATGAGACCACCACAGCCAGGACCAGGAGGGACATCATCTGCAAGACCTTGCAAGGATGAGGAGGACCAAGGGAGCACCCAGTGACAGAGGCACGTGCTCCTTAGACAGATAGTAGACATTATGTAGTTTGACATTTTGTAGTCAGCCTACGGGCCATACTTAGGACAGATAGTCCAATTTTGTACTCCGATATTATTATGATAGATGATATGATATGCATCGATATGATGAGATGCAAATGACTTATGTGATTTTCCATGTATGGATGGGTTATGTACTATGTATGTACCATTGTGGAATATGTATGGATATGTTTTTTGATGCATTTATAATATGAAATGGATAAAATGCTTGATATGGTGCTTAATGTAATGCAAATGCAGGATGCAGCATATATGTTTGGGGAAATCGGAGCATTAGACTGAACTGACTATCCGAACTGATGGAAGAAATGTTAGTAAGAAGAAAATGAGACGAAGGACAGTTAAAGATGAAGAAAAACTTGCTTTCAGTAATGCACTTTGTAGGTGAGAACCTTTATTTTTATATAGCAAAATGGATGCGTAGCATCATGGCATTGAAAGCCAGAGCTGAAATGCAACCCCTTTTTGCAAAAGACAGACACATCACAGACAAACAACAATCACAAAAAAAAAGAAAAGGGACCATGATCCATCCCGGTCACTCTAAATCACTCAGTGACATCATCGAGCAACATAGGAACATGACCGAAGCCAAAGATAAATCAATAAAAAGATAAGATGCACAAATTCCAACAAATCAAACAAACATCTTGATCTTCGTTGTCAAAAGTTGAAAGTGCGGATAGGACGATCATGCTGTCTGGTTTCAGGGAATGTGGTACCCCATCTAAGACAGGACACAGTCTGGTTTCGAGTATACCACACCCTGTATAAGACCCATGATAGTAGAGACAAGGAAAAATGATTTTGAGGTTGATGTTCGATTGATAAGACAATTTTGATCAGTTTGAATGGAAAAAGTTCACCTGTTCATGCATGATTTCATTAAAGCACAATGTGTGATTGCCTGTCGTTGGATGTATGCTCAGCGATCTGTCTATGCACAAAGAGAGATCCTTTATTGACAAAATGCTTGTTTTTGGATTTTAAAATGTTTTTGTGTTCATTTTTTTTAGGACTTTATATGATTTTTAGGGATTTTTTCAGGACATTTTTAAATGTTTTTGAGATTTTTTCAGGACATTATTTGATTTTTTTTGAAGATTTTTTCAGGACATTTTAAAATTTTTTTTTGAAGATTTTTTCAGGACATTTTAAAATTTTCTTTTTTGTTTATTTTTTTTAAGGACATTTTTAAATGTTTTTGAGATTTTTTTCAGGACATTTTTAAATGTTTTTGAGATTTTTTCAAGACATTTTTAAATGTTTTTGAGATTTTTTTAAGACATTTTTAAATGTTTTTGAGATTTTTTTTCAGGACATTTTTAAATTTTTATGATCTTTTTTCAGGACATTTTTAAATTTTTATGATCTTTTTTCAGGACATTTTTAAATTTTTATGATCTTTTTTCAGGACATTTTTAAATGCAAAAGTTCCAGTGATCGATCATGACAAGGGAACACACCCAATGCACATCTGAAAGACATACATAGACCGGGACCAAAACATATGAAGAAGAAACTGGGGTATGCACGACAATGATGTTGACCAATAACAGACCTGGAATAGGACATTGGGTCAAGACAAAGATAGACATGAGAAACCGGCCGAAAAAAAGCATAGCTTAGAGGTCATGATAGATGATGGAGCAACGATCTCATTTTACACATGGCCCCTGTTTGCTAGGTTTTCACCAAGGTACTTGCCCCAAAGCGCCTGTTTGCCAGGTTTTCACCAAGGTACTTGCCCCAAAGCGCCTGTTTGCCAGGTTTTCACTAGAGGGCGAATCATTTTTCTTTGCTCTTTTTGTATTTTTTCTCTTTTTCTCTTTTTTTGTATTTTTCTCTTTTTTGATTTTTTTTGTATTTTTTTTTCTTTTTTGATTTTTTTTGTATTTTTTTCAGGATCATTTTTGAAGAAGTACTGATAGAAAATTATGCCCAGTACTTGCGAAGATGCATGCTGTTTATAGGATCAGACAGAGGTTCACCTTCTGGGGTAGCAAGCTGATATGCCCCCGAGCCATATGCTGCAGTTACTATGAAAGGACCAACCCAATTAGGTTCAAATTTACCTTTGATGATGTCAGTAGACTGTGCATTCTTAGGGTTTGCCTTTAAAACCAGGTCTCCCACTTCGAAGTGTCGCCCTTTGACCTTCTTATTATAAGAGCGATGGAGACGATTTTGATATGCTTGCAAATGTGTCAGAGCTGTCTGACGTTTTTCATCTAACATCTCAAGCTGATGCAGCCGAGAGACTCTGTGTGTCTTGTCATCAATCAGATGTTGCAAGGAAACACGCAAGGAAGGAATATCCACCTCCAAAGGTAAAATAGCTTCTGCACCATACACCAAGGAATAAGGTGTTGCGCCAGTAGGTGTGCGGATAGAAGTGCGATAGGCCCATAGTGCTGGATTCAACTGTACATGCCAATCTCGACTAGCATCATTGACAACCTTTTTCAGGATCTTGATAATGGTTTTATTTGATGCTTCGGCTTGACCATTCCCCTGTGGATAGTATGGACTGGAGAAACGGTGTTGGATATGAAACTTTTCGCAGAGTTCTTTAACATCTTTATTCTTGAAGGGATGACCATTATCTGTGACTATGGCAAGGGGAACCCCATACCGGCATATGATATAATTCAGCAAGAATTTTGAAATTTGGACACCCGTGATATAGGTCATGGGGATAGCCTCGATCCATTTTGTAAAATACTCTATGGCTGTAATGATGAACTTGTGTCCATTTGCAGAGGTCGGGTGAATCTTGCCAATAAGATCCAATCCCCATTGAGAAAAAGGCCATGGAGATATGACAGAATGAAGCTCTTGGGATAGTGCATGAATGTAGTTTCCATGAATCTGGCATTTGTAGCACTTCTTAACAAAATCATGAACATCTTTTTCCAGAGTGGGCCAATAATACCCAACACGAATCAACTTTTTAGCTAAGCTTAGGCCATTGAAATGGCCCCCACATATACCATCATGAACCTCGTGTAAAGCCATTTGTGCTTTGTCAGAATCCAAACACCGGAGGAGGGTATGGTGAAAGGAATGGCGGTAAAGGGTGTCGGCGATGATGACATATTTGGCTGTCTGTCGGATAAAGGCTCGGTGTTGGTTAGCGAAAAGGTTGGGTGGTAAGGTTTGTGATTTCAAATATTGATATACGTCATTGTACCATGGGGAGTTGGGACCAACAAGAACGCACATCACATCCACCATCGGAATGTCAAAAGAAGGAACCAGCAATTGTTCAACTAAAAATTCACATTTGTCCATATTGTTGGGCATATTTAACATGGAGGCAATCATAGCCATTGCATCTGCCGACTTATTTTGCATTCTTGGAACTTGACTGAAATGGATAGCCATGAATTTGGTCTTGAAGAAATCTACCATATGCTTATAGGGAATAAGCTTTTCATCTTTTGTTTCATAGTCATCATTCACTTGTCGGATGACTAATTGAGAATCTCCATAGACTTGCAAATACTTGATGTTCCAGTGGACTACTACTCGGAGTCCTGTAACCAGTGCTTCATACTCTGCAATGTTATTGGTACAGTGGAAAGTTATTCTATAGGACTTTGGAATAGCGTCACCTTGAGGGGTGACAAACAAGATGCCTGCTCCGGACCCAAACTTAGTATGGGATCCATCAAAGTATAACTTCCATTCATTAGAAGATGTGAGAGCAAAGACTGACTCATCTGAAAAATCAGTCAACATGGGATGATCATCAAAAATAGGAGCCTCTGCAAGTTGATCTGCTATGACTTGTCCTTTTATCACCTTTCGCTCCATATACTCAATGTCAAATTCACTGAGAATCATGACCCATTTTGCTAGTCGACCCGTCAAAGCTGCTCGGCTAAGAAAATATTTTAAGGGATCAATTTTTGCAACCAACAATGTTTGGTGGCTCAGCATATAATGTCAGAGTTTCTACGTTGCAAATACCACTGCTAAGCATGCCCTTTCAATAGTTGAATAATTTAGCTCATAGCCTACTAGTGTCCGGCTGATATAGTAAATGGCTCGCTCTTTGCCATTCTCATCTTGTTGGGCCAAGAGAACTCCTAATGCCATTTCAGTTGCAGAAATATACAATAAAAATGGCTTTCAATCTATCGGAGGCATTAGAATAGGTGGCGACAACATGTATTCTTTAAGAGCTTGAAAGGCTGATTGACATTGCTCAGTCCATTTGAAGGTGACACCTTTATGCAATAGATGTTGGAATGGATGACATTTGTCAGCCAACTGAGCTATGAAGCGGTGGATTGACTGGAGCTTTCCTTGCAGACTTCTTAATTGCCAGAGATTTGAAGGTGGAGGCATATCCATTATTGCTTTGACTTTGGCAGGGTCGACCTCAATGCCTTAGTGAGAAATAATGTATCCTAGTAACTTTCTAGCTGTGACACCAAATACACACTTCTTTGGATTGAGCCTGAGTTTGTAGGTCTCCATTCGGTCAAAGATCGGGCCCAGGATGGCCAGATGACTATCTCTGGTGATAGATTTGCATAACAAGTCATCAACATAGTCCTCCATCAAAGTGTGCATGAAATCATGAAAAATTGTCATCATTGCTCTTTGATATGTTGCGCCTACATTTTTAAGACCGAAGGGCATCACATTCCAACAGTAGGTACCCCAAGCATAGGTGAATGCTGTCTTATGCTGATCTTCAGGAGCAATGTGAATTTGGTTATAGCCGGAGAAACCATCCATTAATGAAAGCATCTCATATCCAGCCGTCATGTCCACTATGATGTCTATGTTTGGCAATGGAAAATCATCTTTAGGGCATGCTTTATTGAGATCCCTAAAATCTATGCAGATTCTGATGCCCCCAGTTACTTTGCTAACTGGTACTAAATTTGAAATCCAGTCTGCATAATCAATGGGTCTGATGAAGCCCACATCTAGCAATTTTTTTAGTTCCACTTTGACCAAAAGAGCCACTTGAGGATGCATCTTTCTAAGTTTCTGTTTGACAGGCTTAGCATCAGCTTTTAGTGGCAAATGATGAAGAACCAATTCTGGATCAAGGCCAGGCATATCTGCATAGGACCATGCAAAGCTGATCTTCTTCTCAAGAAAGAAATTGACAAAATCTATTTTTTCCTGTTGTGATAAGGAAGCAGCAAAATGAATGACCTTAGGGTTGTCAGGTGTACCCAAATTGATTTCCTCGGTCATTTCCACTAGCAATGTTGATTTAGCCTGACTTGATAGGGGTATGTCCACTCTTCCACCTTTGGGCACCTCAGAGAGGTTTTCACTCGCAGGTACGTGTTTTATTTTGACTTTTGTATGATCAAAGAGTGCCTTACTGTTTTCACCCAAAGATCTATTCTTTTGATTTTTTACTATTTCTTTTCTTTTTTCATTTTGATGACTGGAAGAGGGAGTTGACTCCCCAAAATATGCCATGGAATCTAGGTCAATAGCAAATCCTGCCTTGTGATCACCTTGTGGTATGCCTTCCCGTAGTCCAAGGAATTCTGCAATTGCTTCGTCATTTTGAAAATAGTCCAATGTGAGCGGTTCTTGTTGGTCATGTTGGATAAGCTGGGGATAGATGAGGGGCATGTCATCATCAGTTGTAAGGAGAGAGAGGGCTGATATGGTAAAGATATGAACATCTGTAGTGTCACTATCCGAACTGCTTGTATCAGATTCGGAGCTTGGATCCCAAAGTGTCTCTATCCAAGCATGAGGACAGGTTTTAGGAAGAGGAGTTATTTTATGTTTGTCTTCCATAGGCAAATTATCAGGGTCAATGAAAATATTATCGAGGGCATAGGAGCTAGAAGAAAAAGAACTCCACTCCCATCATTAGAATCAGTTTTGGGTCGGGTATCCTCAGGTGTTATTTCATCGTCAGAATCATGCCCTTTTCTACACGTGGGCACTTTGGTAGATGTGGATCCAATTCGCAACGGTACAAAACCTAACCCTAAAGTTGGAGGTCGTCTCTTGGGTATGACAGGTTCTAGCCTTCCATTGTTGTTCAGGCCTAAGCCACTGCAACCATCATATCCTTTCTTTTGCAGCATAGTAAATCCTTTGCCATATCATTCCACTGGCAATCTGACAGGTGGGGTCTTAGTTGGATCTTTATAAAGCCAATCTATGACATCATCATCTACAGTTTCCTTGTCAAGTTCACCCCATCTTGTAAATGTAGTAGGAGGCTGATATTGAATAATGACCTTAGGTTCCTTTTGCAATAAATGCGGTTTGCCATATGATTTTGGAGATATTGGCAAATTCCCGATGAGGAATGTCTGATCCATTGAATATTCTCCACATCCTTGGTCTTGTATCTTCAATTTTCCTTTGACAACATCTAACAATTGATTAGGATCCACATAGCTATGTGATTTGGCCTCTCTGTTGACTGGGACTTGCTACTGAGGGATATCCTTTAGCGTAGCACAAAATTGGAATGGATTAGGATCTCCTGGAATGGTTATCTCAGTTCCATTATAAGGATATTTTAAACATTGATGATAGGTGGATGGAATCGCTTTCATTGCATGAATCCATGGACGGCCAAGGATCATATTATAAGGGAGATCAAGGTCAAGGACTTGTAGGAAAGTGTTTTCTGTCACTAGACCAACTTTGATAGGCAATGTAATTATCCCTTTGGATGGGCGCTCAGCATCATCATATGCTTTGATTGTTATTCTTTTAGAAGCATCAATGTCATTTTCTGTATATCCAAGGCCAATAACCACTCTCAAAGTACAAATATTAAGACCTGCTCTGCCATCTATCAAGACTCGTCGGATTTTGTAGTTATGAACAAAGACTTCAAGGTGTAAAGGATCATTGTGAGGGAGCTTATCAGGTGAGATATCATTGTCAGAAAATGCGACATTTTGGGAAATGGCTAAATGTCCAATCCAGGCTTGAAACTAGTCAACATCAATATCTGTCGGAACAGTGGACTTAATTAAAGCTTTATCTAGGACTACACGATGCATGGGAGACATTTTCAATAACTCAAGGATTGATATTTGTGCAGGTGTCTTTCCTAGGTGATCCAAAAGATTATACTGACTTGCAGGAGTTGGCTTGGGAGGAGCTGTAGGAGCTCCTTTCAGGACTATTTTGGATTGACGAGTGGTGACTGCACAAGAAGGATCTTGTCCCTTTATTCTCAAGGTAGAAACATACTTAGTTGATGCGCGAAAACAATTAATGACATTATTATAACCAGAACTTGCATAATTGGCCGTTTGGGTAGAGTTGGAAGAAGACGCTTTACCCTTGTCATGATCAAGCAAAGGAGTTTTGAAAATAGTATGATCAGTGTTAGAGGTTGGATGGGGTGGATCTACCTCAATTACTCCTTGCTCTAATAAATCTTGAATCATGTGTTTCAATTGAAAACATGATGCAGTTTTGTGTCCTTTGGACCGATGATATTCACAGTACGCATTATCATTCCACCAATGCGGTTTTACCGCTGGTTCTGCCTTGATATCTGGTAGCTTAATAAATTTTGCTTGTATCAATTGTCTCATTACCATTTCAATAGGCTCTCCCAATGGCGTAAATTGTCGAGGAGGCCCATCCCGCGATCAGAAGGGTTTGCGCTGCTGGTTTTGTTGTTGGCCTTGTTGTTGGTTATATTGTTGAGTATGCTATTGTTGAGCATGCTGTTGGTATTGCGGCTGTTGAGTAACATTGCTCATTGGTGCTTGATTTTGTTCCATGGTTGACATATTAGGAACACTCAATTTCTTGATCGTGAATGGGGGTTGATTTGCATTCACCGCTCTTGCATCAACAACTCCATCATTAGTGACATTCTTGTTCTTATACCAAAATCTGTTTCTATCCCCCGAATAATTAGTGTTGTCATTGTCTTTATTGAGCTTGATAATTCCTTTAGATACCAGAGCCGTTTCAATGCTCATTCCCTTCTTAATGAGTTTCTCTATAGTACTGGGACTTTTCAATTTTAGCTCATACATCATTTCTGGGACCAAATTCTGGATAAATAGATTCACTTGTTGTTCTTTGGGTATATCAAGAGAAGAATGACTATACAAGCTTTGCCATCGTTGCAAGAAAGTCACTAATGATTCACCTTGCTTTTGCTTGGTGTTGCATAAATCTGACATGGTCACATCACTGTCAATGTTGAACGCAAAATGAGATAAAAACTTTTGAGCCAATTCAGACCAAGTCTTTATATTTCCTGGTAGATGTGAATACCAATCCATAGCTTGTCCCGTGAGACTTCGTGCAAATAAGCGCATTAAATACGTCTCTTCATAGCTTACCTCAGTACATGCTGCGAAAAATGCTCGAATGTGATCTTTTGGATTGCCATTCCCTTTATATTTCTCAAAATTAGGTGCCTCAAAATGCTTAGGGAATGGAGGCATGTGTACACTCTTGTCAAATGAATTAGGACATAAATCTTGATCTGTATACAACTTCTTTGTTCCTTTAGTTTCTAATGCGTCAACTTTTCGTTGCAACTTCTCAAGTTGTTGCGCAATTGTATCATAATTTAGAGGTCCATCATTAATCCCAGTTGGTATCCTTTGTCGATACATCGCATTTCCGATCGGTTGTTGATACTCTGAAATGGCTGTTTTTGGTGTTTCTGGCATATAAAGTTCCTGGTACATTGCTTGTTGCTACGGTTGTGCTATGCCTTGATATTGACCTTGTTGTTGTGCTTCTTGGAGCCTAGGTTGATATTGCAATTGAGTAGGTTGTTGATATTGCACAGGGGCCAATTGCGGTTGTAAAGTAGGATAGCTTGTTTGCCTTGGCACATATTGTGGCACATGTTGGTGTTGAGGCTGATGGATCGGAATTTGTTGACTTTGTGCCAATTGTTGTCATGGTGTATATCCGATCATTTGTAAAAAACTTTGTTTAGATGCTTTTCGTTGCTTCTCCTTAGGATGGGGTATAGCACTTGCATTAACTTCTTGTGTTGTTTGTCCAATCCATTGTGATGGTTGCAAGTTTGCATTAACTTGTAATGGTGCCGAAGGCGCTACAATTTGTTGTCGAATGCAAAATTGTTGTTGTTGCACATTACTTGTTTGCACATTCGATTGTACCTTTTGGATATTACTCAATTGTTGCAACAATTGTTGTTGGTGCAAACCACTATCTGTAGCTCTTTGTGTCACCATTATCGAAGGATTTGTTGTAATAGTGTTCGGCAAAGATATTGAACTTAACGGGACATAAGAACTTTGTTGCATCATGGAATTATTTTGGACATTGGTGACATTAGGCATTCCAGTTGTGAAGCTTTCCTGCATCTTAGATTTTGATCCCACTTTATGCATGTAAGGAACCACTTCTTGTTGAGGGACAGCTGTGAATACTTGCATGTTCTTCATTTGATCTTGCGTTACAGGTGTTGCATTGAATAATGGATTATTTATTGTCTCAAATGGTGACTTTTGAGGAATAGTCACTGTCAATGCCTTTGAAGCACGTTTACTCATCAATGTAGGTTGAGTTGCTTGTTGTGCATTTTCTTCATTTGGATGCAAGGAAAAACTTAACAACTCACCGCTTTGTTGTTCTTGCACATTGATTTGGTCACTTGAAGATGTCACATTACTCATCATGTTAAGATACTTTTGTGGAAACATCTTAAAGACCTTGATCAAGAACTTATCCATCTTTTTTGTTATCTTTGGATCTTGAAGGAACATGTCAACATCATCAGAAGTATCAGAATCAGATGAAGAATTTGATTGGACATTTGGATTCGTTTCTTGTTGAATGCCTTGATCTGAACCAAATCCTTGTGAGAGAGTTTGTTCTTCATATAATGTTTGAGTTTGAATGTCATGTTGTAGTTGTGGTTGATTCAAATTGAAAGGCGCACTTCCTCTTGGAGTTGGTGGAACACTCCCATGTCCTGGTTTCATAGGTACAAACACTGGTTCATATAATGGAGGTGGCCCAAGTTGAACCGTTCCATATGGTGGTAGAGATGTGTTTGATGAACCTTCAATTTGTACTGTTTGACTGGTTTGAAATTGCGAATTTGCTATGTTGTACATGGGTTGATACATTGGTTCGCCCATATTTTTAGATTTTGATCTTGTTTCAATAGGCATGTCACTTGTGCAAATGCAATGTTTTTGGGGATTTTCAAAGATAATGTATGATATGCAACTAAGTGCAAACTTGAATAGATGAAAATGCAATCTATGTTTTTGGTTGTTTTTGAAGATTTTGACAAACTTTTTGAATGCAAATCTAAGAGAGGGACCCTTAGGAAATTGGAATGATATCTAGACCTTAAAGGACAAAAGGACGTAAGTGACAAAAGGACAAAATGACAAAGTCTCCCCTATATGCTTGGATACTAAGCTAGGTTTGACCAAATGATGTTGATGACAAAAGGACAAAAGATTTGATAAGGTCTAGACTTCTTAACAATGACTTAGAGTTGATCAAAGATTTGGATTACTCAAGTATGACAAAACCTAGTTTTGACACTATATGCCAAGGGACAATTAACATGCAAATGACCTAATATGATATGATAATCACCTAAGCTTAATGAAGAGACCTAGGGTAAGCAATGTAAATGCATGACAATGATATGACTTTAATGCAAGAGGACATATGCAAATGGATGACTCTTATTGATGTGCAAAGGAGTATGACTTAGGTGAAACTTAACCTTGGTACTTGACAATGAACTTTGCAAAATGCAACCTAGGATGAACCTAAATGTAAGTGACATGCTTGTTGAGATAAGATTTTGAACAATGTTTGCTAACCATGTTTGAAGATGAGTTTTGAATCTTGATAAACTTTTGTTGGATGAATGTTTCTTGTGGTTAATCTTATGTTGGATCAATTTGTTTTGCTTTTTGAAATGGGATGCAATTCAACTTTTGACAAGCAAAGAATACAAGATATTGCAACTTAGACTCAAGACAATCACGCTCATTTCCACATTTCTTATGGTAGGCAAAGACATTAGGTACTTGAGAGGTAGACTCATTATGAGATTCAAGGAGAATACATAGATGCTTGACCCCACGGGCTCCCCTCCATGGCACTCACTTTTTAGGGCAGCCAAGCATCAGTCCCCATGGAAATCTCCCCATGGTGAACTTAGTATTTCTTCCAAGTATCCAAATTTGTCCTTCTCAAGCAACTAGAAGGGTTTTTGGCCTCTAAAATCAAGGTGTGTAGTAAGGATTTCTGTTAAGTGTTACTCCTTGATGTCACTCAAGCGTGATTGAGACATTAAGCCCATCAAGATACCAAACAAATGTAGTTGCACAAGCATGATTTAGACCAAGAGGCCCTACTTAGATGTTGATATGAGAAAGAGTTCAAGGGTCATCACTTCCCAAGTAACTACAATTCCCACGTAACACTTCCTTCAAAGCTTTCTCTCATCGGGTATTTTTTTATAGTGAGTTAGAATGCCAAGAAATTCTAGCCGTACTCACTTTGGGTCATTCCCTTCTCATGATTATCACTTGCTTGCAAAAGCAAAGTGGTCGGGAAGGCAGGCCCTCTAAAGGAGGCACACAATCAAAGACAAAAGCATGGTATCGAAGATCTGGATTTCTGATCACCCTAAAAGGATGAGAGCATACTCTCCTACTCCAATGTCACACTCAACAATCAAAGCAAAAAAAAACATGTTCATTCCAACCTATTAGAAATCACTAGGTGCCTAAAACATTTAAAGACAAACACCAAGTTTAATTGTTTCTCCAAGGCAACCTGCAAAACCCAAGTTAGGAGTTTGATTTGTTGTCTTTGACTATCGATTCTGCATAACACATGTTAGTAGTTTGATTTATTGTCTTTGCCATGCGTATGTCAAGATTTTGCATAGATAATTAGTACCAAAATCCAAAGCACAGAAAACAGAATGCAAAAACTAAACAAATTTCGAATAAAACACTGCATTTTTACCCCTGTTTTGGACTTTACATAGGTGCAGAACTCAGGACACAGGTGCAGAATGTAGGACACAAGTGTAGAATGTCTTCAACATAGGCGCAGAATGCTCAACATAGGTGCAGGTTGCTTCACACAGGCGCAGAAGTCTCCAGAAAACCTTGCACGGCCCTGTTTTTGGGTTTTTTGGCCTGCAAATCAACTTGAAAGCACTCAAAAACACCATAAAGAGGTTAGATGGTTAGTGTTCATATCGGGTTCACCAATTAATGTAGCTTAGGAAATAGGAAATCATCACAAACAATATAAATGTAATAGCTCAATCACAAAAGCATTCATTGCAATGATCTATCCTAAACAACACTCAATAGAGACATAAAATAAAAACATTCAAAACCAGAAATTAAGCAAACCAAAGGTGTGATTTGAATGCTCCTTCATGCGGCTCCATTGTTCTTCTTTCCTCTTCAAATGGTTTGGTTGTGGATCTCACCTACAAGTGCACACACATAATTGAAAGCAAGTAGACAAGATTTTTGATCAAGAGTACTCGAAATATGATTGACTAGAAATTTGATAATCTGATTACCAATTAGCTTTGATTGATGAAGATCATCCAATTTATAGAAGAATTGGAGAGATGACAAGATTAGCATGATTCAATTCAAATGGAAATTGCAAATCAATTATGTCAATTATGACAAATTATGACAAATTTGTTGATTGATAATTTATGACAAATTATGACAACTTCTATGTCAAAATTGATTGATTGTCAATTATGACAAATTTATGACAAATTGACATGTCATTTCCATGAATCTAGGAGAGAAATAGAAGGAAATTGAAATTAGGAATTAGAAAATTAAGAAATTAGAGAATTAAGAATTTAGGAATTAAGAAATTGATAGAAATTATAAATTAGGTAAATTAATTAATAATTTGTCATTTATTAATTAATTCACAAAGAGGAATAATTAGTCAATTAAATGAACATTTAATTGTGACAAGAAGACTTAGGATAAATAAATAATTTATTAATCCTAGAGGAAGAAATGACAAACTAGGTTAAATGATTAAATCATAAAACCCTAGAAAAAGAATTAAGTCTTGATGAAAGATAATTGACTCGATCATGATTTGATTTTGATTGATAAATGACCAATGTGATAAATGATTTGATTGAGAAAATGCGCCAATTGACGAGGAACAATGACAAATTGATCCAAATTGACATAATTGAGACAAACAACGATCGATGATAAATCGATCGCAAAATGACAAGATTGACAAGAGGACAACTATTGATGACAAAATAGATTGCAAAATGACAATATTGAAAATGACCACGATCAATGACGAATCAATCGCAAAATGACAAGATCGAACATGACAACGACCGATGACAAATCAATCGTTAAAATGACAAGATTGAAAATGATAAGGATTGATGATAAATCGACAAGATTGATAAGAGTACAACGATCAATGACAAATCGATCGCAAGATTGACAGGAGGACAAAACCCTAATTAGGATTGACAATGTCCAAAATGATGACAAATAAGCACGCATATTGATGCAATAGGATAAGATCGATTAAAATCATGACTGGATAGTGTTGTCGACAAGACCAAATTCGAGAGCGAGATGAATGAAGAATGTAGAAGAATGACTCGATGTTCGCAAATGATAAAAACCAAGTGCATGACATAGGAGAAATGTTAATGCGATGCAAAAAACTAAAATGAGGCAATGTGCAAATGTTAAAGTATGACTCTGGAAGCGTTGACCATTTTTAGGTGTCTACAGTGTCAAACCATAATTTTGGGCCAAGAAAAAAAACATTTCTTAATGATGGTGTTGTAGACACACGAATTGTCAAAATCACCCCCCATTGTCAAAATCGTAGGGCAAGAAAATAATCACAATAACCCCATTACCAACCAAGGTAATCCCCAAAACAATCAAGGAAATCAAAATCCTAACATGCAACAAGAGGAACCTAAAAATAGGTACCCTACCTACCAACCCAATCGAACATACACACCCTTGGGAGAACCTCTTGAAAAGATATTATGACAACTCATATGTTTTGATCTCATCAAATTGCCTAAAACATCAAATTATGAACCAAAAACTAAACTGTTATGGTGGAGAGATAATGAGTATTATTAATTTCATAAAGGAAAAGGACACAAAACAAACAACTTCCATCGGTTAAAAGATATCGTTCAAGACCTTGTTGATCGAGGTGATATAGAAGTGGATGGGCACAATGCAAAAAATTCCTATACCGATTATAATATATTAAAAAATCCACTCCCATTATATGAGAAAGAAGGTCCTTCCTATCAAGGTAAGAACCAAGATAACATGACAAACTATACATGTGCACCGTATACCTATACTATCAATAACCTTTATGATGCCAATGAACAAGTTGCAACCATTAAAGTCAAAGGTAAAGATCCTGCATGCAATGTTGTTACTCACCGTAGCAAGATTACTATATAAGGAGCACCATCTAGAGTGACATATGTGCCCAAACAATATATCCTTGTGGATCAATTGGAAAATACACCAACACTCATTTCTATACTAGAGCTTTTGTGCCTATCACCCTCACATAAAGCCATCTTGGACCAAGCTCTCCAAGAAGCATCAGTTCGATCCAACCTCAATACACATCAATTTCAAGCCATGGTTGGAAGTATCAAATCATCACCATGTCTCACTTTTGTTGAGAATGACCACACATCCTTTCAACAACTGCATAATTCCCCTCTCCACATTGAGTCTTGATTGACAATGGAGCTGGCCTTAACATCTATACCTTAAAATTAATCATAATATTGGGATATGTAGTAGAAGTAGTTGATGCCAAAAAGAGGATCACTATCAAGTCCTATGATGATGTAGAATGCTCCTCTAAAGGGTGTGTTACTCTACCAGTCAGGGTAGGACCTATGGTGAAGAATGTGGTTTTCTAGGTCCTAGACCTCCCTCTTCCATATAAAATTTTATTAGGTAGACCATGGATTCATTCCATGAAAGCAATACCATCCACTTACTATCAATGCATCAAGTTTCCACATAACAGAGTAGAGATTACTATCCTTGGTGATGCCAACCCATTTGTCTTTTGCAACAATATAAGGCATCAACCAGATATCAAAGTCCCTAGCAAAAGAGAAGCCACCACATCATCATCCTATATCCACCCAACTTCTCTCACCAATACACTAATCCCTAGACCCAAACAGGAGAAGCTGAAAATGAAAGTAAAGGATGAAGGTCCACGAGAATATAATATGAGTCAACTTTTCTGAAACTGGCCAACTACCCGTCTCACCTAGGACTCATGGCAAACCACAAATGTCACTCAAGCCACTTATTGCAGCCAACACTAATACACTTGATGGATTCATCGCAAGCACATCACAAGAATAGGAAACTATTAATGAAGACTTGGTAGGATGGATCTACAAAGACCCTTCCGATACAACTAGACAACAAATCAATATCCCAACAAAGAGGTATGGTAAAGGTTTTACCCTAATGTAAAGATGGACAATGATGGCCATAGTTCATTGGGATCCCATAAACAAGGTGTACAAGAGCCATTGGAACCGTTGTTACAACCAAGAGATAAAACTGGACTTGGATTTAACCCTAGTTTAGGAGACTCTTCTAAGCTCACGATTCCAAGAAAACAAAAGAAAACCACTTCCAAATTCATCCCTTCTATAAGGAAGATAGTTTCCATTCTAGATCAACCTACAAGATCAGAAAATCCAAGTCACAAAAGAACTTCTCAATTGAAGTCCACACATAAAACAAGTAAGAAAAAGAGTTATGTTGCATGCCAAACCATCACTCTCGGGATAAAACTCTTGTCCACTTCAGACACCCAAGCAACATCAAATACCCTGTCAGATAAAACCCTTGCAACAACTGTCGATAAATCTTTCACATCGATAAACATCCCTATAACATACAGTGACATAGTTCTACCTTGTGATTCTGAGAAGAATTCACATGAATATGAAAGGGGTTCTTTAAATTCACATGAATCTGAAGATGATTCTCTTAATACTCTTGTAGACAAAGGTGTTGAAGGAGGAGCATTGATCAAAACCTTTTGGGATTGAAATACTGAAGAAACTTCAAGGAAAGATAGGTCACCTCTTGAGACCAATTACGAAGAGGATAGTACTGAATATGACCTTGTGTACTGTCATGAAATTGTGACCCTTGCAATTGTTGACCATATTAGGGTCCTTGCACATGCGATTCAAATCCCTAAGCCTGATAAGTGACCAGAGACTTGCTCGACGCCTAAGAACCACATCTTACTTTCTCTTTGCACTACCTAAACTGCATCCTGTCCTAGAAAATAGGGCAGGATAGGTGTGTGGAGCCCCTATCCCTGCCCCATTTTGGGGTAGGACCCTTTCCAATTTTGCATTGGAGGTTGCACATTGAGCAGGAAAACTCCCCCAGTGTCGGCCTGTGATGGAAAATTAGTTAATTAGCCCTAATTGACCAGTATATAAGTCACATTTCCCCTTTCATTTTGATATAAAACAGATACATGAGATCACACATTCAAGCATTCAAGAACATTCAAGCATGCCTTTCTAGCATTGAGCATTCTCAAGTCTCCTTTGAAGGCTAGGTGTTGCATTCAAGTCAAGGATTCAACCATTGAAGAGGAGATTCATTCCACATTCAACTTCATACAAGCAATTCTATCAAAAATTTTATCACAACCTCCCTTTAGGTGATTTACAGTTCAGTCTTTTATTTACATTTACTTGCAAATACTTTCTTTCATCATTTGGTTAATTCCAAAACTAGAGTTTGACCTAAAGGCAAACCCCTTTTCCTCTCTTTTCTATGTGTAGGTTGCAGGTGCACAACTACACTTTCAAATTTGGACTCCATTTATAAAGGCAGAAAAACCCTTTTTATTTCATGGATTTTTCAGAGGATCATGTACATTCCCTCCACGGTCCAGACAACTTTTCCTCAAATTCGCAAGGCAGCTTTGTCTTGATAGATTATTTCTAGATCTAGGTGCACAACTTCTTCCTATGCTTCTATCTCAAGTTATAATTAGATATTTGTTGCTTTTTTCACTTTGTTCTAAGCACATAATTCAATCAAGTCAATTCTGACTCTTAGAAGAGGGGATCAACTTACCATTCTTATACCACTCAAAATTCAATCTCTTTTTCTAGAGGTTGAATCTAGTGTATTGTTGGCATTGCATGAAGATTGCATTAATGAAGTATAGTGTTGTCATTGATGTCAATAGTAACTGGTAATGGAGTTGTATTACAACAGGTAGTGATGCAGTAATGGAACCGGTAGTGGAGCAGTGATGGAAACCGGTATTCATATGTGAATAAGAGCAATCAACCGGTAACCCTAGCCAATTGATATGCCAAACCCTAACCGATGGAGCTTGGTGAATCAATTATGTTAATCTATGACCAAATGGTGGAGATGGAGATGCCATGTAAGAAGGATGCACGTGATGAGTTTCAAATTGATTTTGGTGTGTGAAGATAATCATTTATCTTGGGAATGAGCAGATGCATAGCATGAAGTGATAACCGCATGATGAGTTATAGGATTCGATGTGTGGTGGTCCAGGAGCAATCAAAGTTGTCTTGATCAAGGTGTAGTTGGATGCTATGTAATCCAACGATCATGATTGAACCGATATGTTTGTAATCTCTATGAGATGTGTAGGTTCTATGATGTGTTACCATCCTATTGTATTTGCTTATAAGGTGGATGAGTTATTTTGTAATTGTGTTGGAAATTTTGTTAAGTGTGGCAGTGTGACTATTGCTAAACTAGGAGTGTCTGCATGTAGAATGTTTTGAAAGGCAGATAGAAGCATAAAAGGATCTAACTAAGAAAGATAGTGTTATTACTAGATCAACAAAAACCCTATTGTTGTCTAACCATTACAACAATTAAATCCCCTAATTGGGTAAGCTTTAACAGGCTTGGTGCTATCTAAATCCTCTAACCAGATGATCCATTAGCTTGGATTTGAAATCCTCTATCGAGGTTACTCCTAATAGGGTATTGCCTTTAACAGGGTACTGTAGTCAATCCCTTAACCGTGTGGTCCCTAACCAGATTTGTTCTTAGTAGGACATTATTGTATAAGCTTCTAACAAGGCTTGGATCCTAATAGGGTGAACTTCAGAAGAGTTCAAAATACTTGTGGGTATTCATCCCCACCATGGTTTTTCCCATTTGGGTTTCCACATCAAAAATCATTCTATCAAGTGGTGAATGATTTTGTGGTTATGTTTTAATATGGTTGATATGATTAACTAGTAAAGACACTTAGATATGATTAGATGACCATAAGTGATCTGAAATGAGCTATTACTTATGTTAGTAAAATGGTTTAATGTTTTGGTTAAATGGTATGTGAGTTTTAGATCTGTTACATTGTATTATTAATGTTTTGATCAACCGGTAAAGTTTGATAGTGCACTATCAGTTTTGTTACAGTGTTTAAAATGGTTAGTTCAATGATTGGTTTATGAGTTGGGATTAAGTTTGGTGAAAGTTTAGTTTATTTTCTATCTACTGATTCACTCCCCTCTCAGTAGTTGACCAGATCCTTATTGTTTCATCATATTATCAATTGGTATCAGAGCCTTTCAAGTCCTCTTGTGTTTAAGCCTAATAGCTTGAGGAAAAGATCTAGGAGAACATGATGAAGAAATAAGGTCTGAAGTTCAATAGGGAAAACTATAGAATCTAGAGTGATAGGATGAAGATCTATATCAAGAGCTTAGAAAGTCAATATTGGGAACATGTTGTTACTAAATATAACTTGCCTAGTGGGTTTTTGTCAGATGATCAAAAGAAGGAGCAATAGGAGAAAAATTAAGCATTGGAGGCTATTATCAGTTCCTTGTTTGATTCAGAGTTTGTTGATGTCCATGGATTGGATACTGCATTTGAAGTGTGGAAGAAATTGGAAGATATCTATAGTGGTGATGAGCATGTTGAGATTGACAAAGAAGAGAGTCTGAGAGGTAAATTTGATGATATGTGGATGGTTGAAAGAGAGAACATTCAACAGTATGGTCAGAGGGTCAAGGAGATAGTCGGTGAGATCAAAAGTGCTAGAGGTATAGTGGAGGATACAACAGTGGTTAGCAAGGTGTTGAGAACCCTTCTACTGGTCTACGTTATCCAAGTTGCAGCCATTCAAGAACTCAAGTCTATTGATAAATCAAAGGTAACTCTTGATTCCATCTTTGGTAAATTAACTGCATTTGAATTAAATGGTTTTGATGGAAGTGTTTAGAGATCAGAGTCTGCATTTAGAGATCCAATTTCAAACCCACTGGTAAGGAAAACAAGAGAAGCTAGTTATAGTCATGAGTCTAGATCCAACAGAGAGGTTGATGATGAAGACAATCTAATTGAGCTTGAAGCATTGTTGGCCAAGTGGTTACCCAGAGGTACTAGTAAGTACAAAGTTAAATTACCCTTGAAGTGTTTTGCTGGTAATAGGATTGGACATATTGCTGCTAACTATCCAAATGGAGATAATAAGCAGAAATGTGAGAAGTACAGGAAGTACAAAGGCAAAGGTAAAAGAGATTGTCTCATTGTAGTGGATGGAGGAATTACAGATGATGAATCTAAAGAAGATGCAAATGAGGACATTGTCTTTGTTTTTATTAAAGAAGAGACATCAGATCAGAAGGCATTAGTCTCTCACATGGATAGTTCTAATAATTGGATTATAGACAGTGGTTGTTCACACAACATGACCGGTGACTGGAGTAAGTTTCTTACTTTGAAGGAATTTGATGGAGGTGTTGTGAGATTTGGAAATGAATCACCCTGCATGGTAAAAGGAAAAGGAACCATCTCTTTTAATGGTAAGAGTAGTGCAGATGATGTCTACTGGGTTGAAAAACTAAAACACAATCTTTTGAGTGTTGCCCAACTCAATGATAGAGGTTATCCACTGAAATTCAAGAATGGGATGTGAAAAATCTATGGAAGCAAAGGTAAATTGATTGTAACCAGAAAGCAGATAAAAGGTAACTTGTTTAATTTGAGTTCTAAAGTCAAGAGTTGTTTAATTGCAAAAGTAGAAGATAGTTGGCTTTGGCATCGAAGATTCTATCATGTAAATTTTGATAACATTGTAAAAGTCAGTAAGTCCAAATCAGTAAGAAGTTTTCCTCAGTTGGACAAACTGGTCAATGCTCTGTGTAAGGAATGTCAGTTAGGGAATATGACATTCTCAACTTTCAAGAGAAAATCTTTCTCAGCAGAAAATTTGCTAGATTTGGTTCATACCGACCTTTGTGGACCAACAAGGACTAGGAGTATTCAAGGTGATCGGTATTTCATAATTTTTACTGATGATTTCTCAAGAATGATGTGGGTCACATTATTGAAGGAAAAAATAGAAGCCTTTCGCAAGTTTAAGGCATTCAGAGCCTTAGTTCAAAAAGAAAGTGGAAGAAAGCTTAAGTGCTTAAGAACTAATCAAGGTGGTGAATTTACTTCAGAGGAATTCACTAGATACTGTGAAGATAAAGGAATTAAGAGGCAACTTTTTGCACCAAGGACACCACAACAGAATGGTATTGCAGAAAGGAAAAAGCGATCAGTTTTTGAAGCTACTAGGACTATGCTAATACAAGGAGGCATAGCTAAGACATTCTAGAGAGAAGCTATCAGCACAACTGCCTACACAATGAAGCAGATATTGGTTAAAAGAGGTAAGGATAAAACTCCTTATGAATATTGGTATGGTAGATCACCTGATGTCAGCTACTTTAAGATATTTGGTAGCAGATTTTTTATCAAGAGAGGTGACTATGTTGATAAGTTTGATACTAAGATTGATGAAGGCATATTTATTGGTTACTCCACCAAGAGAAAAGCCTACAAATGTTACAACAACTAGACAAATAAGATCATTGAAAGTGATAATGTCCGAGTGGATGATTTTCCTGAAGATTTAGGAGAAATCAGTAAGGAGAAGGAGGAAGATGAACCTTACATTATGATTTTGGAACAAGAACCGCTGAAGTCAGAAGTTGGTGAAATGAATACTGCAGGACCAGTTCAACTTGAACAGGTAGATTCTTCAGAATATGAAGAAAGTGAAGAAGAAGAAGAACCTAAAGATCATGATCATGTTATTCCAAGGTATGTTAGACTCAATCATAATCCTGATCAGATTATTAGAGATAAAAATGCTGGTGTGTTAACCAGAAGAAGAATAAGAGATAATTCTTGTATGATCTCCACTATTGAGCCTAGAACAACAAAGGAAGCTTTTGGAGATGATCATTGAATCAAGGCTATGGAAGAATAATTTGACCAGATTGAGAAGAATGATACATGGACACTAGTACCTAGACCAGAGAGCAAAAATGTAATAGGTACAAAATGGGTATTCAGAAATAAGCTGAATGAAGATGGAGTAGTGGTCATAAATAAAGCTAGACTAGTATGCAAAGGATATGCACAAGAAGAAGGTGAATACTATGGTGAGACATTTGCACCGGTTGCAATATTGGAAGGAGTTAAGACTCTACTTGTATTTGTAGCATATAGAAGATTCAAAGTATATCAAATGGATATGAAGTCAACATTCCTAAATGGAATATTGGAAGAGGAAGTCTACATTGAACAACCAAATGGTTATGCTCTAGCTGTAGAAAAGGACATGGTGTACAAATTACATAAGGCATTATATGGATTGAAGCAAGCACCTAGAGCATGGTATGAAAGATTGCACTCACACTTGGTGAGGATAGGTTTCAAAGAACCAATGAAGACAACAACATATATCTCAAGTCAGAAGGAGATAAGATATTGGTATGCAAAGTATTTGTTGATGATACCATTTTTTGAGGAAATGATGATATGTGCCATGGTTTTGTTGATGAGATGAAGAATGAGTTTGAGATGTCATTGGTAGAGGAAATACAATTCTTCATAGGTCTTGAAATTCAATAGATGAAGGATGGTATTTTCATCACATAGTCTAAGTATGTGAAAGAAGTATTGAAGACATTTGGAATGGGAGACTATAAACTAGTTGGAACACCTATGGTTACAGGATGTACACTGTCTAAGGAGGATGATTCTACATCAATGGATGAAAAGGACTATAGGTCAATGATAGGTAAACTACATTATATTTTCTACAATGGGCTGGACATTGCTCATGCAATAGGATTAGTTGCCATATTTCAGAAGAGCTCGAAGGAGACACACATGGTAGCAACCAAAAGAATTTTCAGATATTTGAAAGGCACAATTGATTATGGATTATGGTATCCATATGTAGGTAACTTTTATTTGAAAGTCTATACAGATGTAGACTGGGCAGGAAATGCTGATGACATGAAGAGTACAACCGAAGGAGCTTTCTTTCTTAGAGGAAGGCTAGTGTCTTGGAGCAACATGAAACAAAGTTGTATATCACAGTCAACTACAAAAGCTGAATATGTTGCAGTGTATATGAATTGTACCCAAGCAATCTGGATGGAACATAGTCTGAAAGGTTTCAAGTTGAAATTATAAGAACCATTAAAGATTTTTTGTGATAACACCAGTGTAATAAACATTTCTAAGAACCCGGTGTTGCATGCTAGGACAAAGCATATTGAGTTGAAGTATCATTTCTTGAGAGAGAAAGTGCAAAGTAAAGATGTGTCATTGGAGCATGTATCTACTAAGGAACAACTACCCGATATATTTACTAAACCTTTACCTCAGGCTAATTTTGAGTATCTTAGAGGTAAGTTAGGGGTTGTACCCCTACATGAGGTAAATTAAGAAGATGTCGATGACATCAGTCCCAAAGCTTATTGAAGATCTTGAAGCAGGATTGGTGTAGAGTGGAGTTACTCCATAGTTGGAGCAACAAGTTGCAGATTGGTGAAGCATGGAATGGTTAACTAGTTGATATTGGTATTCACTTTGGCATTGCTGTCAAAGGGGGAGAATAACTGTATGATTGATGAGGAGAAGAACTATATATGATTGATAGCCAGTTACCAGCTGAACACATGGAGATACAGTTGAAGGAGAGTACATGGAAAAATGTAAACCAAGATTCCTATACCTATGTATGTGTATTACTCTCAATCATTACAATAAAAAAGGTATTGGTATTTGTATTGCCATCAATGCCAAAGGGGGAGATTGTTGGTATTGCATGAATATTGCATTAATGAAGTATAGTGTTGTCATTGATGTCAATAGTAACATGTAATGGAGTTGTATTGCAACTGGTAGTGATGTAGTAATGCAACTGATAGTAGAACAGTGATGGAAACTGGTATTGTTATGTGAAGCAGAGCAATCAACCGGTAACCCCAACCAGTTGATATGCCAAACCCTAACCGATGGAGCTTGGTGAATCGGTTATGTTGATCTATGATCAAATGGTGATCGAAGATGGAGATTCCACGTAAGAAGGATGCATGTGATGAGTTTCAAAGTGATTTTGGCATGTGAAGATAATTGTTTATTTTGGGAATGAGTAGATTCATAGCATGAAGTGATAACTACGTGACAAGTTACATGATTTGATGTGCGGTGATCCAAGAGCAGTTGAAGTTGTCTAGATCAATGTGTAGTTGATTATTATGTAATCCACCGGTCATGATTGAACCGATATGTTTGTAATCTCTATGATATGTGTAGGTTCTGTGATGTGTTACCGACCTATTATATTTGCTTATAAGGTCGATGATTGTTTTGTAATTGTGTTGGCAATTTTGTTAAGTGTGGTAGTGTAACTATTGCCAAACTAGAAGGAGTGTCTGCAGAATGTGTTGAAGGCAGATAGGAGCATACAAGGATTTGACTAAGCAAGATAGTGATATTACTAGATCAACAAAAACCTTGTTGTTCTCTAACCAATACATCAATTAAATCCCCTAACCAGGTAAGATTTAACAGGCTTGGTGTTGTCTAAATCCTCTAACCAGATGATCCATTAGCTTGGATTTGAAATCATCTATCGAGGTTACTCCTAATAGGGTATTGCCTTTAACAAGGTATTGTAATCAATCCCTTAACCAGGTGGTCCCTAACTGGATCTGTTCTTAACAGGACATTATTGTATAATATTCTAACAAGGCTTGGCTCCTAACAGGGAAAACTTCAGAAGAGTTTAGAATACTTGTGGGTATTCATCCCCACCATGGTATTTCCCATTTGGGTTTCCACATTAAAAATCATTGTGTCAAGCGGTGAATGATTTTGTGGTTATGTTTTGATATGGTTGATATGATTAACTGGTAAAGACACTTAGATATGATTAGATGACCGAAAGTGATCTGAAATGAGCTATTACTGATGTTAGTAAAATGGTTTAATATTTTGGTTAAATGGTATGTGAGTTTCAGATCTATTACATTTTATTATTGATGGTTTGATCTACCGGTAAAGTTTGATAGTGCAGTATCAATTTGGTTACAGTGTTTAAACCGGTTAGTTCCATGATTGATTTATGAGTTGGGATTAAGTTTGGTGAAAGTTTAGTTTTTTTTTTCTATCTATTGATTCACTCCCCCTCTCAGTAGTTGACCGGATCCTTATTATTTCATCACATTATCAATATTTCCCCCTCTTCAAATGTAATGTGGAAAATGTGTTTGAAGAGAAATCCGAAGTGAAAATTTCATCTCTCCTCAAAGGGAAGAAAAGATTTCCTCTTGATCTCTCCATCATTCACCTTTTTCAACATTACATTTTGGTGAACCCAACATCTTACGTGCTTTATTATGAAAATCATTACGTATTTTTCATTTGCAAGCTTAATTTTTCTGCATTTTTAGTGGTTAAGTCATTCAAAACCCTAGTTTTTAAAATTGAAATTGAACTTGTGTTTTTTAAAAATTGCTTGTTATTGTCTTAGACCTGAAAAATTGATTTGTTTGTCAAACTCAATTTCTTCATTGCCTTGTTCAATTTGCAAATCAATTTCACAAAATAAAGAGGTTAATTGTCAAAACATTATTTTTTAAAAATCATCTTGAAATTGTGCAAAAATTGAATTTCCATTTAATTTTCATATTTGTGATTGTTTTCATACTTATCTTTTCTCTTGCAATTCAAAATTTCAATTTCCCTCCTTTTTCAAAATTCAAAATTTCAAAAATTAAGTGGTTAGGCCATAAAACACTAATTTCAAATTTAATTGGATTTTGTGCACATTTCAATCAATTTCATTCAAATTCAGATTTTTAAACATTTTCCAAGGTGTCCCTATCCTTAGGTTTGACCCTTTTCAAATTTGCAGTCCACATCTTTTTTTTTTTCCTTCAAAACCCTAATAAGGTCCCATTCTCACATTTGAACCTTAATTTTGCCTATCTCAAAATTGTAAAATTTGCACATTTTTTGGGGTTAGCTTTAAAATCATCGTAATATTCATCCTTGGAAATTTTTGAACAAATTTTGTCGGACCATGTGCATTCCCACTATAGTCCTCAACTTTTTTCCCAAAATTTTGGGAGACTGTTATGACTGTATTTAATAACCTAAATCCAAAAGATTGGTTGATTTTGTTGATTTTTGATCCCTCTAACATCGAAAATACCTCCAAAATTCAATATTTTAAATTTAAAGAATTTTTTTTAAAATTAAGAGGTTAATTATAATTTGCCCTAATTTTAAAGATTCTGATTTTATCAATTTTAAAATTAAGTGGTATCCCCTTGGCCCTAATTTTAAAATTCCAATTTCCTTTGATTTATTTTGGAAATTGTGTCATTATCTTCCTCCAACAAAGTTCAAATTGTTTAATCATTATTTTCTTGAATTTTGGATTACTCAATTTTGTAATCTTTGTTCAAATTTCAAAATTCCAATTTTCCTTCTAGTGCATGAGTTTCACCACTACTAGTCCTACCTACCCTATACCTATTAGACGAAGCATTATAATTAAGGCTTCCCAAGGTTTAATTATAGAGGACATGGAGCCTAATTTGGGTGACTTCTTTAATGAGGATAATGATAATTCTTCCATCTTAATCATGTTCCTATCTATCCAATTGATGAATCTCATGATGAAGAAGAATCTTTCACTAAAGTTTCCATAGATCAAATTTCAAAAGTGGACAATCAATTTGATAACTTTCAACAATGGATGTCCCAAGAATACCCTAATAGTGAAGTTCTTCCATTAATTGAAGACCTTAAACACATGATTCAAAGTGATAAGAATGAAATTGATATATTATGTGGCATTGCTCATATTGTTGATTCTAATGCCATGCCTATCACGAGTTGTGTTGTGAACTTAGGTTATTCACAACCTTCAAATAAAATCAATTCTTCTATTCCTTTGACCATTTCAATGGATAGTATTCCTACTTTCACTTTAAACATCATGGCTACATCAACTCAAAATGTCATTCCTACAACTATTGGTCATGGGGGAAATCCCTCTTCTTCATTTAATCCTCCATCTTTACCTATGTCTTCCATAAGTATTCATGTTATCCCTCAACCAATCAATGTGACACAAGGGGGAAATTCTTTCAACAATTTTATTCCTCCTTTAAGTGTTCCATTTCCTACTCAATCATCACCTATGCCTACTTATCATAATGTCCCACCACCTTATTCTCAATCCATGCCTTTCTTCAATAACATCACACCACCTTCTCAATCAACAATGTCTAACATCAATTCTTCTACTGAATAGACCATTAACAATCTTGCTCAAACTGTCTCTTCCTTACAACAACAAATTGCTTCTATGAGTCAATCCAAGTTTAGTGTGCCCAACTTTGATGTTGCGAGCTCACTTTCTCTTGATATTGTTAAAGTCGTGCCACCTAAGCATATTGGGTTTCCTCAATTGGAACTCTATAATGAAAAAGGTGATCCTCTTACACATGTTAAAACATTTCAAACCTTGTGTATTGATTTTGCTTATGATCAAATATTGCTTGTGAAATTGTTTACAAGAACATTAAGAGAAGGATTTACAATGGTATTGCTCTTTGTTTTCTTATTCCATCACATCTTTTCAACAACTAGAAAATTCTTTCATCCAACAATTTCAAAATAACATTGGTCCTAAAATCACTTCGATTGATTTAATGTATTGTAAACAAGGTGTTAAAGAAAAAGTGACTGATTTCATTGGTAGATATAAGCATTTGTGTGCTCAATTTTTTTTTTCATGTATCTGATAATGATATTCAAAGAATTTTAATTTCTAATTTGTTAAAAGATATCAGGGAAAAGATTCTTTTGTCTTTTACTTCCTTTCCGCAGTTGTGTGCAACACTCCACAATTATCAACTGGTGGTGAGTCAAATGTAGAAATATACTCATATGGCTCTGAGTGATAAGGGGGAGAGTGTTCAACAACCATTTGTGAAGTTCAAACCAACAAAAAGCTTCATCAAGTTCAATGATACAATCAACAATAACAATGTGAATGCTACAATAGGTGTACCTTCTATTTCTAAAATTTTCAAGAGGGAAAGACAATTTACTCCTTTGAATGAAACTTTACATAGTATTATGTCTCACTTGTTGCAAACAAATGTTATCAAAATTCCTCCTATACAACAAGTTGATCCTTCTAAACTTGCATCCCCTTATTTTGATAACAATTCCTTTTGTCAATTTCATCATCAACCTGGTCATGATACTGAGAAATGTTTCTCATTGAAAAGTAAGATTCAAGATTTGATTGATAACAATACTATATCTGTGGTAGGTGTGAATGATAGAGGAAATAAATCACTAGCTCCTCCTAATCGAAATCTTAAAAAATTTATTGATCCTTTGCCTTCTCATACCTCTAACATGATTGAGACTGAGTATACTTCTTTCTCCTCTGAGGAATTCACTTCTATGACTCTGAACTTGGTAAATATGGTAGAAAAACAAGATACACCTAAGGATTCTTGTATTAAATTTGACCCTAGTGAGACCATTAGAGCACTCGATGGCCCTTTATACATAGTTGTGAAGTTTAAGGATATCCCTTTCCGTGGCGCTCTTGTTTATCCCTCTTGCATGGTTAACATCATCATTGAAGAGTATCTTTTCACTTTACAATTGCATAAACAAATATATGAGGCCTTCAATGTAGTGGTGAAGTTATTTGATGAATTCTCTTGTCCTACCATTGGCTCTATCACTCTTCCTATTGAAGTTCATACTAAATCTATGGATGTTGACTTTGCTATCATACCCTCTTTCGATCAATTCTGTGTGAAGTTGGGCTATCCTTGGCTATCTTCCATGAAGCCTATTGCTTCTCCAATCCATAAGTGTTTTAAATTTCCTCACAAGGGAGAGATAATAACCATGAACCATAGCTTATTTCTTCCATCCAAAATAAGCCCTAGTGTTCCTATTGATTTCTTTTGGCCTAAGAAATTTCAATCTCTTCCATCAAGGAGTGATGCTATTTTTCAATCTTATAAAAAATAGAAGAAATATATTATCTTATCCTTAAGTCAACCTAGATCCCTAACAATTGACATCCCTATCATTATTGAAGATGAAGTTCTTCCCCTCACAAACAAAACTAATCTCCCTCCCAAGGAAGATCATCAATCTATTCCTATGGATGTGACTATGTCTTCTCCTAAGAAGAAAAACAATATTCTTCCTAAGGTTAGACCTATACGTCCTCCTCATGATGGACCTGGTCTTCTTCCTACATAGGTAACATTCCTCCCTTATATGGCATAGTTCCACCTCCTTCCTCTTATAGAGAGAAGAGGCCTTCTTCTCCTCTTGTCCAGCCTAAAAGACCTCAACCTAAACCTTCAACTATCAAAGAGGATATTGTTCCTCCTTTCATAAATATTCCTCCTCCTTCTCAGTCTTCCACTAAGACTTGACAAAATCATTGTATGTGAGAACGCCAATGAAGATGCCATGTTCAAGATCGTGAAGTTGTCCCTCAAACTATTCTATCTCCTAAAATTCCAATAGCTGACATGATTCCCTTTTCTCTTAAGCAAGATGTTCAACCTAAATCTCCAAATCATAAGTTGCACAAAACATGTGATGGTTTTACTCCTATTCATGTTCATTCTCCTCTTTCTCTAAATTTTGATGAAGAAATGAGTGAAAATGCTATTCATGATGGCAATACAACTCCTAATGCTTCTGATAGTGATTATGAATATGTTGATGTGGACAAGCATTTATCAACTGAATTTTCACAAACACTAATCATAGCTCCTAGAATTGAACAAAGTGACTTATGACATGAGCATAGTCCTTTTTTGGATCTTGTGATAGCTCCATCTGTTGTGCTCGATGTTGCTCCTCTGGCATGTTGATCGCCTTCTTGAAATAGTGATCAACAAGATCAGGAGGCAGATGTCATGATAGATTAAAAATATTAGCACCTTAGATCTCTTCTCCCTCTTCTTTCTTTCTCTTTTGTGACCATTATTCTATGTGTATCCCTATTCTTCTATTGTTCCCTTAATGTCTATTTGGGGATGATGCAAAGCATTGAGATCTTTTCTTGGTCTCTTTCATGTTGACTTGAAAGCAATCCTCTCTTCCCTTCTTCCAAGGTAGTGTCCTTTCTTTGGGGAATGAATATTATTATATTAACATACATATATAATATACATGAGTTATCATATAGCATACTAACCTTGAGGAAAGTGAAACTACCTCATGCTTCATGTTTTGTGTTCATTATCCTTGGGTTTATTCCTCGATTGGGGGCTAAATCTTTGCGTTAACATGCTCCCTCTCTTCTCTCTCATGGGTGTATCCTACCTTAAAGAAATTTCTCCTGATAAGGCATGCGTGATCACTTTAATGTGGGGGCATACACTCCACTCATATTTTCCTTTTTGATACTTAGAATTATTTAGTGAACTTGGCTTTGCTTTATAATTTTGGGATATTTTTCGTGACTCATAGTGAGGGGAACCTTGCTACGTGTAGTCACAATTTTTCCTTCTTGATCTTCTCTTTTACTTTTTCAATGGATATCATAAGATCCTAAGTGCATTGGGGGCTTGGTGCATCTTGCCTCCTTGACGTGGTAGAAGTATTTCAATCTTTTTTCCTTGTACTTTACTGAAAGTATTAGCATACACTTATACTACTGCTAAAGTGGGGGCTAAATGTAGTGTCATGAAATTGCGACCCTTTAAATTTTCAACCACATTAGGGTCCTCAAGCATGGGATTAGCATCCCTAAGCCTGATCAGAGACTTGGTTGGCGCTTGAGAACCACATCTTGCTTGCCCTCCACACTGCCTAAAATGCATCCTATCCTAGAAAAAAGGGTAGGAAAAGGGCGTGGTTCCCTTGTCCCCCTAGGACAGGGGTGTGGTGCCCCTATCCTTGCCCCATTTTGGGGAATGGCCCTTTCCGATTTTGCATTGGAGGTTGCACATTGAGTGGGAAAATTTCCCTAGTGTTTGCTTGCGATAGAAAATTAGTCAATTAGCCCTAATTGACAAGTATATAAGTCACATTTCCCCTTTCATTTTTATATAACATAGATACATGAGATCACACATTCAAGTATTCAAGAAAATTCAAGCTCTCCTTTCCAGCATTGAGCATTCTCAAGTCTCCTTTCAAGGGTAGGTGTTGCATTCAAGTCAAGGATTCAACCATTGAAGAGGAGATTCAGTCCAGCATTCAACTTCATACAAGAAATTCTATCAACATTTCTATCACAACCTCCCTTTAGGTGATTTATAGTTTAGTCTTTCATTTACATTTACTTGCAAGTACCTTCTTTCATCATTTGGTTAATTCCAAAATTGGGGTTTGACCTGAAGGCAAATCCTCAATCCCAACCCATTTTCCTCTCTTTTTTGTGTGTAGGTTGTAGGTGCACAATTGTACTTTCAAATTTGGAATCCATTTGTAGAGGCAGAAAAACCCTTTTCATTTAGTGGATTTTTTGGAGGACCCTGTGTTAGGGTTCCCACAGATACTGAGAGGGGGGGGTGAATTAGTATTTGACCAATAATGAGATTACCTTAAAACTAAATATGCAGAACATAAAGTAATAGTATACCGGTATGCAAGAATTAATGAAAATAATAGAATAAAAAACATCCACATGAAAAGAACACCATAACACAAGATGTTTAACAAGGAAACCCAGTGTGGGAAAAACCTCGGTGGGATTTGTGACCCACAATATTCACTTACTAGCCAATAAGAGAATATTACTTACAATAGGGGCTTGCACATGCAGGAAGGCCAACTACCTAGAGCTCACTTCTCAATAAGAAGTCACACTGACTTACAATGATGATTTACACAAATCCAATATTTTGTACTGCTTTACAATAGCATTTTCAATGCCAGATTCAGTATTGGTTCTTGCTCTGTTCTTTACATATACCCTTGACCTACAATTCACACATTAGGTCTGCCTTATAATTATTATGCTTCCTATCCATATCCTACAAATGTCTACAATGATCTCTTTTATATACAAGAGTCATTTTACAATTTGCCAAGTCAGCTTACAATAATAAACAAAATATTACATATCAAAAATCCTGTTGGCCTCAGTGCCAGTAAACATGTTCTATGCCGGTGCCGGTGTAGATTGATTTTGTTGATGCCGGTGCACTGTCTTGTTTGAGTAATGCTTTGTCGGTATAATGTCTTGTCGGTGCCATAGGATTGCAAGGTTGCCTGAGTAATGCTTTGCCGGTATAATGTCTTGCCGGTGCCATGGGATTGCAAGGTTGCCATCAATGACAAAACCTTCAATCACACACAATGTCTCATTGGAGTGTCCATATGCCAACACCCTGTACATTCTCACCATAGTCCGAGCATCTTTTTCCTTAGTTTCATAGGGCGGCTTCATCTCGGTAGATCTTTGTCACTTTTTTCACTTGGTCCTAAGGACATAATTCAATCAATTCAAATCTCAATCTTAGAAGAGGGGATTAACTTACCATTCTTATATCACTCTCTTTTTCTAGAGGTTGAATCTAGTTTATTTCCCCCCCTCTTGCAATGTAATGTGGAAAATGTGTTTGAAGGGAAATCCGAAGTGAAACTTTCATCTCTCCTTGTAGGGAAGAAAATCTTTCCTCTTGATATCTCCATCATTCACCTTTTTCAACATTATACATTGATTCCTCCATACTTATCCTAACTGACGCATCCTATGAACTAAACCTTATTGATGAGGTAATGCCAATAATTCACCCCAAACTCATTGTCTGGGACCAACAAGATCCCCCATACCTTGACATCTTCCAAAATGATGACACAATCATAGACTTTATTGAATTACAAGATAACATACCAAGCAGGGATCACAAAGCTGGGTATGATATTAAACTTAACAATGTGACTTACTTTGGAGAGAATGCCAAACCTTTCACTCACAAAAATATTACAATCCAAATAGGATCCTCAAGTGAAAACCACATTGTGGCAATTTTGGATCCCAAAAAAATATACAAAGGACACATCCAAAGGTTAAAACCTCTCTGAGGAACCTGAAGATGGAAGGTTTGACATTGTCCCCTTCAACACTAATCAAGAGAGATCATCCATTCTTATAGAAGAGACAAAAGAAGTCAACCTGGGGGCAGCAAAAAATCCACACATAATACATCTAGCAAAATCATTGACTCTAGTTGAAGATCCTGATTTTATAGAGTTTTTTTAAAAGTGACAAATCAATTTTCCATGGTCCTATGCAGACATACCAATACTAGGCCAAAGATAGTAATGCATCATTTGATAGTAGCAGAAGGAGCCAAACCAATAAAACAAAAGCTCAGGAAGATGCGTCCTCAGATCGTACTATTAATAAAAGAAGAACTCAAAAAGCTATTAGATGTGGGTTTCATAAGACCCACTGATTATGCGGAATGGATATCCTCTTGGCAATATCCTGGATTTTGTTAAGTGTTGCCATCGATGTCAACATTGTATCCCAGTTAGATACTGTCTCAGTTAGATCTATCCCGATTAGTCTTGGTGATCTTTTTGGTTTTGGCTATGATTCTGATCCGGTATGATCAGACCTTTGGAATCGGTTTTTTTTAATGGTTACTTGCTTGCTACATTCTAGTGGTTTCCTGGTTTGGTTATTGTTTTTGGTATTTCTAGTTACCGGCTTGTTCTTGGCTTTACCGGATAAGCTTTTGGCTTTACCTTCTTCTGGCATTCCTAGTTAGCTTTACCGATATGTTGTTTTGGTGACTTGGTCAGTGGATTCTGGGTTTGGCTTATGGAATAGGTTTCTTTCATGCTATTGGTGCTTCTTGATCATATCCCGAGCATTTGGTGACTTTGGATTGGATGGTGTGCTATTATGGTGGTCCTACCAGTTAAACTTTCACTTAGGGTTTCTACCGGCAGGTGAAGTGTGTTGGATCTTGGTATTAGAGGAATCCCTGACGGATATAATTGTTTGGTTACTTGATTTAGGTCCATACTATGCAATGTAAATCATAATACTGGTTTGGTGGTATCAGGTGATGTAATTTTTGTAATTATGGGTTTATGAGTTTAGCAAACCTTGTCAATAAGGTTGATGATCTCTATTTATAGGTGACTTATTCATGTAAATGGATATGCGATGGTTATGGTTGGTTGTCTGCATTATTAGAGAAAGAATTAAGTGCGAATAAAGTCATATCATTCAGGTGAAGGTTGGAAAGGTTTTGTAGTGTAGAGAAGACATCAATGCTTAACTGGAACTATATCAGGCATTAGTAGATGCTACTTTCATAGTTCATTGTTTTCTGGATTGTAGTCTGATGATTTTGTAAGTTAGTGAGACTTCCCTTTGTGATGAGCAGTGCTCTCTAGGTTGTTGGCCTTTTTGCATGTGCAAACCCCATTGTAATTATTCACAATACTACTACAAAGTATTCATCTGATTGTGGGTAGGGTTTCCCACCATGGTTTTTCCCTTTCCTGGTTTTCCATGTCAAAATATTGGTGTTATGTGTGTTGTTCTTTCATGTTATATTCTTCATTGGATTATGCTCTGATATAAGGTTAATAATTGAATTATTAATAAATCGATTCATCCCCCCCCTCTCAGTTTACTCTCGGTATCAGTGCATTCCAACACTTACAGGGGGAGTAAATACATGCCTTTCCTCAAAGACTCTGTCAGGCTGCTTAGTCTATCTTGGGGCTAGCTCACTTGTGATCAATTCATCAAATGTTTTGACTTTGCATGACATTCTAGCAAAGCCATTATGAATGTTCACCAAAAATGCCTAGAATTTAGGGTCTTCCTCTCTCCTTTCCCTTTCCAATTTATTCAAGTACTCCCACTTTTTCCTTCTTTGCAGGGCTTTAGATGGGTAGGCATTCCTAATTAAATCCTCTCTTTAATCAAAGCTATGAGTAAAACCCCTCACCTTCAATTTATTTACCCTTACATAATTAATATAAATCTCGGGATTAAAACGCCTTACTTGGATGACCTTTGGCCTATAATTATTCACAAGGAAGTCCTACACTTTATCAAGGGTGTCACACCCCAAAGTGAATTCATTGAACTTTGTCACTTTGGGGAGGTGTTGCCCCTTCCTTTCTGTCCTTATTTTCTCTTTCTCTGACCACAGTATCTTCCATATGAATTCTATTAATGAAAGCCTTGGAGAGACTGTTATGAGCAACATGTGAGGTTCTTGATCACACCCATATAATTTGATCAATGTACAATTGGAATAAAAGAAGAAATCCCCAAAATTGTGGGTGAATGCTCCCTTAGGGTACATAGTGTTATCAGCTTTAGCACTCCTAACCCTCAAGATTTTTATTGTCTTTTGGGAGCCTTGGCAATGTAACCCCCATAATTATCAAGATCCTCATAACAAAACAATCAAAGAATTCCTTATAATTAGAATACTTGGATCCCTTATCCCATACTTGGGTCCATCTTTGTACCAGCCATCCTATATTAGTCCTTGGGTAAAAAATATTTGCCTTCAAAGATTCCTCCCATCCAATTCTATTTTGGAAAAGAATTAGATAGCACAACAAAGAATAGTGTTTGAAAATTAATCTCTCATTAGGGTTCTTTTCTTTTATTAACCCCGTTGGTGTAATTATTTATTCATGTTGGATATTATTACACCTTACTTAAGTTTACTTAGGATAATGCATTTCATAGTAGTTTGGGTATGAGATACTTGGGTGTTTGTGCCACATTGGGATAGTGTTTGTAGGATAATTTCCACTTTTTATGGTGTGATCTTGTTACTACTTTATCATATCCACTTATTGTGGAGTGATAATTCCACCTTCGGTGGGTGATCCACCTCATGTGGATATTTTATTGTTTCTCCTACCTATCACACCTATTTACTACCTACCCTTGTTTCTTATTGAGCCACATGTCATGTTTGTGTGCTTACATATCTATATAGCCTTGCCTATATAAGTAGGCTCATATTCATTGTATGTAGTGATTGATTGATGATAAATTTGATCAGTATTTTGCATCATTGATAGGAATACCATTTATTCTTGTCACATTTTATTCTCTCTTATTTGTGCTTTCCATTGCCTCTAGATCTTGGAAAATTATCACAAACCCCTCATGCAATTTTTCAAGTAAATAATTGTGGAAAAATCATATCTCATTAGTATCTGAATGTTAGATCTTCATGACCATCATCATGAATTCCAGAGGCATCATTGTTAATCCACAATCTTTGCCCAAAACATGACACAAAGCATAATATGTCTTTAAAAAAAAATCCTCAAAAAGAGTTAAACTAAGAGGCTCCTTCTTTGATTCTAAGAGGTAACTCTTCCCTCCCTGATACAATTTCTTCAAGAAAAGAGGTAGTACCTTCTTCCTATAAAAATCCTTTTTGTTATAATATTCTCTTGTCAGCTTGTATTTATTAATGTCTTTAAGGGCACTCCTATCTAAATAAAAACATTCAACTATGGCCTCTTTAGTTATATCCACTAAGACATGACCACTGGTTGTTTTGGCAATCATGCTTTGAGGGTGATACCTTTTATTGAGTTCTCTAATCAACATTGGTTCCACAAATATGTTTGGGACCACCAATTTTCCAAAATTGAGTCTCCATGGGTTTGACACTGGGATTGGTTTGTCTCTATTTTTATAGAAGTAATAAAATATGTCCCATCCATGGTCATTAGTATATCCATTTTTGCATCTTGACTCATGGTCATTGAATGTCGTCTTGATATTCTCTTGCATAGTTGAGCCTTGGACTAGTTAGAGGAGATCTTGATGGAGGCCCCTCACTTCCCTCTTTTTCCTCTAATCCATCTCTTCTAGGTGCTCCTCCACTTCCTTGGAAACTTCATCTACTATTTTTGATGGGGCAAGTGGGGTTGAAGCCTTTGCGGGCTATCAGGCTGAGTAGGAGCTTGCTCCTCTTTTGCAAAAGTCCGTTTGGTTTTCTTGGTAGCCTTGGGTGTGGCCTTCTTGACATGTTTCCTTTTCTTCTTGGTCTCTGAGGACTCCTCTTGTGGGTTTGACCCCTCAGCTTGTGGATTGTCTGTGGAGGAAGCTTTTGTGGATGCTTTTTTGGTGGAGGCTTTAGCACTAACCCCCTTTCTCTTTTGAGTTGCCTTCCTAACCTTTGGGGGGGGGATAGGGTCATCAGATGATTCCTCATCTATTGGAATGATATTAATTTCTTAGATGCCCTCTTTCTTTTGGGCTAAGAAGGATTTTTCTTTTGTGGAGAACATGGTTAAGCCTCTGGGGATGCCTGAGGAGTGTCTACGGGGGTGGACTCAACAACAAGTGCGTTTGCAATTTCTGGCATGGGATGAGATGTGGTTAACAGGATGACATGGGTAATCTCAAGCATGGAGGAGCCCATTCCCACTTCCGAGAGCTTTGCAGCGGATGAGGAGGGAGTATTCTCAATAGATTATGCCATTGTATTACTTTTAAATAAAGAAATAAGACACAATCCAGACAAAAAAAAACCTCCTGCAAATAGGGCAAGAAACATAGCCTTTCATTCTAAAACTCTCCCCAACAAATAGAAATCCCTTGCAGAACGTAAATAAATAGCTTATAAATGACTTACTGGCTTTTCAAGGCGTAATTCAATCATTCTGAACACATTGGTTTTCTCTTATCTTGATCTTCAATCGCTAAGGTTTCTCTTCGAATGCAGGGTGCATGAAAATGCCCTCAAATTTTTCTTTTATGGCACATAGGTTGGTTGCCATTAATTCCTACGTGCATGGTGCAGTGGGCTAGTGTCTTAGAAATTTAAATTTGGTTGTTGATAAAAAATGAACAATTAAGATCACCCTTTGACAACCTCTGACTGCTAACATGGTAGATAATAAGCCACCTTTGATTACTTTTGATTTCGAAAGCTTCATCACCCTTTAGATTTTACTCCTGCGGGATAGCGGGGAGACTTGCTCTTCTCATTTTTTCTTGTCCCACATCACCTTTTAGGATTCATTTATTTTCATGCAGGAGAATCCCTTTCCGCATCTCAATACATCTTATTTTTCTGCAAGACATTCATTCTTATCATTGTTGAGAACCATTGTCCCGGGCTCCATCATTACGAGATGGCGAGGACTACTATCTCCCCTCTTTCCTTTCTCTCGTGTCACCCTTCGTGTTATTTTATTACCCTCATGAGGTAAACACTTGGTTGTCTTTCATATGTTCCCACTATCCCACAGAGGTTTCTTTATTTTTGCATACTCTGGCTTTTCTTTCCTTTGTATTACCTATTCATCACTAGACGCAGGATGGTGGGGAGTACTAAACCCCTTAGCCCTTTTCTCCCCAAACTGCTTCTCTCCTTTGCCTTTTAACCCTATGGGGTATGAATCTCTTTTGGTTGTCACTATTCTTGCTAGCCCGCAGGATGTCATCACATCTTCTTTTCACTCAAACATAACAATTATTTTCCAATCATGCAGGATGACAGAGACCTTTTATTTCCTCTTGACTACTTATCCCACAGTGCCCAAAAATGCAGCTTGTGACTCATATGGGGTAAAACTATTGATGCAATTCCTTAGTTCTCTCTATCCCATAGGTTACCTTTATCTTTTTGCCTCCTTCACAATTATAGATTCATATACTGCCATGTGGGGTAAGCATCTTTATTCCTATTAAGTAACTTCTTAGCCCACACATACAACTTTTCAGATATGAAGGTTGCATGGAGTAAACTTTCCCTTTAGTAATAACATTTTCCACTATCCCACATGGTTCAAAATCATGACATGTGATCATCATGGGGTAAGCCTCCTCAACACTCAAAGGTCGATCCCGCCATCCTACATGGCTAGACGTAAGGGCCTTCACTTAAGTGAACTTATTTTGCATGTGGAGACTTAAAGAGGGTAAAAGGGGTCATGGTGGGGAGACCCATTAGAAGATTGAAACTTAAGAAATTTTGAAGGCAAAACGTGACCTTAAGAATTTTTCAATTTGAGGCAATTGACCCGACCAACTAGACACAATATAAGGGGCCGATAAACACACGACCAATAACACTCCCTACGACAACTAAAAAGAAATGAACTTGTCACAACTGGTCAACAAAAGAATATAACAGAGCCAAGGGTTTTAGTTAAAAACATAGCTGGAGGCTTAAACCCTGCTGAAGCCCTTCCTACCAAACCCTTTCAAGAGGAAAAAAACACATGGAGAAAGGAAAGAAATTAACACCCGTAACATCTTCCATCCCTTTTTCCTATGTCATGGATCACATGTATTAATGCATCATCTAACCAAGTATAATGACACAACAAAAATTATAGTCATGCATTGCATTAACATCATATCTCATATCACCAAATGTTAGTCATGGATATATAATCATATCATATAACATGCATCCTACATCCCTAGACCCAATATATATGCATGTCCACATAATAATAGTATACACCCATCATGATAAAAAAACATATAACAACTCATATGTAATCATCTAGAATCATATATAATCATCATCACAAACATCCTAGTCCATCATGCATATGTTGAACCCAAGGCAGGACTGAGAGGGGGAGGTGAATCAATCTTAAACAAAAATTAATGCAACACATAAACAATTAATTAGAAACACAAACACAACACATCGACACCAAGATTTTCTACATGAAAACCCAAACAGGGAAAAACCACGATGAGCACTTGCCCATAAAATGTATCCACTATGTATATAAGATTACAATGAATAAGATCATTTCTCCAGACTTGCAAACCAAGACTAACTGCTCATGGGGTAAGATACAAAAAGTGGACTTTCAAACCTGAAGCTAACTACAACAAGGCAAGATACAAAAATGATTTGAAAATAAGGATCTCCTAACCATGAAGCTATCCTTGAACTCTACGTCAAGAGACCAACATCAACTCACATAACTTTGACCTGAATTGTCAACACTATCTCATACCTTTGCCACAGTCTCAAAAAAATCGCATATCATTCAATCACAACTCTTCTTCTCTACTTTTCACAAAATGTCTTTGACCATCTTCACATCACATACTTCCTCTCTCGTCCACACATTCTCATTCCTTGTTCATATACAACTTCATCACATACATTCTTATATACAAGATAACTTGAACCAAGTCGGCCTGAACCAAAATATACCTTCTGGATCAAAAACACACACGTTGGTCCACTATAGGAGAAAGAGGGGACCAAAACACATATGCCAAAGATCAATCCATTGATTCACAATCACTAGAACATAACTATCAGCATACCAACATGCAACACATCCATATGGTCAAAATATATCCTCCAATGCAAATTACAATAATCTGAATCTCCACACATTATAGTGAGACCCATCACATATCAAATAGCCTTCCACAAAACATATCTGGACCCAAAGATAGGTCTAACATAGAATATCACAACCTACTATGAAATATACCATAATTTTTGGAGAACACAAAGATATTTATAGACCACAAAACCAACTCATCCATGATACCAAAAACATAACCAAAGAAGATAACAACATAAACAACACTTTTTGGGCTTGAACACTTCCAGAACAACCAATAGAATAACTACAACACCAACACAACAAGATATCTTTGCACCAACAACTATCCAAAACAACAAGTTTAATATCAATGACAAGCACAACACATACATCCAACGACGTACTCCATTGCATGGTCATCATAAACATGTAAAAATCATATAGCATCATAATAGAATTATCACATCACATATAGTACATCATGCATGAAGACATAGACCATCATAAAATAATAAATAAATAAATATAGTTGCCACCAGAATATATATATATATATAAAATAATGCATCATAATACAATGATGTCAAAAATCATAACAGGCTACTGTCAGCTCCAAAATCACCCTCAAGTGTCTATGTAATCATACAAAATATACTGATACAAAATGGATTATATAAGAGACTTATGATGAACTACCACCCTTAGACCTTGATGATCCCAGCAACCTCTGAGCACTTGAAGGTCCTGGCCCTCCAGTAGTAGATGGTGGAACCTCTCCTAACCCTATAGTTGTCCCTATCCTGTAAGGCTCCATAACCCCTCAACTTTTTGTCATTAGTAACTGACTCCTACTCTTTGAGGTCATAGAAAATCTCCCTGCTCTTTATCTAGCTGGTATTGCTACCTCATAAAGGTTTCACCAATAAGCGGTCTCTTGTGCAATTTTGTTTACAAGATCCATGCCTGAGATCAAATCTCCTTGCTGGGTGGCTCTCACTTACTCTATGACCTCCTCTACCTTTTTGTATTGTTGGATCATGACATCTCACTCTCTAGTCATAGTTTGAACCTACTATCTCAAGGTTGCTATCTATGTAGCCCATGTCTCAATCTGCATCTGTTGCACCAACATCAACCATCTTATTTCAGCTGACATGACTCCCCCAAATCTCCAATTCATCATCATCAAACACTCATTATAGAGATCCCACATTTGGATGATGAAGAACACAAATAGACCATTGAGACGAGGGGTGAATAAACAATGATTTAAAAATTTAACTTTCTAACCAATCAAAGCATAGATAACAAAATGCATGCGGAGAGATCAAAGAAACATTCACACATGAAGAAAACACATGACACCAAATATACGAGGAAAACCCATGGTGGGTAAAAACCTCGGTGAGAAATGTTGCTAGAGTCTACTCCTCTAATCCAACCTCACAATAAATATTTTTGATTACAAATTTTATGGGCACCAACCGAAAGGAGCACCAACCCTTGATTTTAGGAGCACCTACTCCTATTATGAGCACCCACTCAAATGAAATACAATGACTTAAAGATTTAATTCAAATACAATTTATCACCTTGTTACAAATTAATTTTTTAACTCACTGATTTGGATGATGTTGCTCTGCGGCTCTGTTAGCTCTCCAAGGTCTCTTCACTACCCTCTATCCTCTGCTACACAACTCAGTCTTCTACGCTTGTTCTTTGTTTTTGTCTTCCTAAAGATGTATACTCTATGCCAATACAATCTTGACACACTATCTTTCTTCATGTGACTGAAATTCACAATTGCACACCTCTGCTCGGTATCATGAACTCCCTAGTCTTAGATCTTTCTCTCTACTTGTCTTTGCTTTCACACTTGTCTACAAGCACTCTTTTGGTCTCACACAACTCTTTTCTATCTCCCTAGTCTACTCACCCTCTCTCTCTATTTCACACTCTCCAAACTCTATGTGTTTCTCACGCACATTTCACTTCCTATCCCATGCACTCTACTCTATCACTCAAATCCCCTTTACCATCACCTTGTTAGGTGACAATATCTCCATTCTATATTTCCCTCCAAAAATGGACAGCTCAAAAAAATAAATTATTCTATGCTAGTCCTTTGGAAACCACCATTAAATGCTTCTCCATCTAGTTATTGATCCATATCTGAAATTATATTACTACAAAGAGTAATCTCTATGTGCTCCTGTCATGTTGACTGACTGTGAAATCTAGTTGACATAGAGAATTTTCACTTCTTTTTGGAGCCACTCAATCACCCACAAATATGCCTCCATTAAATGTAGCTACTTGTCATCAATACTGATTAGACTGCAAGCTACCATGTTTGGTAAATTCATGAGATCCATCTCTTTAAGCAAAACCTTTGGGTTATAATTTTTTCTCCAGCTACATGTCTTCATCATCTCCTATTCATCTGGTCAACCTTGGTCAATGATCCATGTGGCCCACACAACCAATGACATCCATTTTCCCCCTTTACCACATTACCATAGGAAGCTTGGCAATGTAAGGGATACTATTGGTGGTATAGCAGTAATTGTTATAACTTCAATATGCCGACATGAAGAAATTTGGGTCTTGTCGAACATGAGGGTCACACCAAAAAAAACAGGCAAGAAAATGGACTCCAAACACTACATAGTTGGACCAAAGAGAAATCACTAGATGGGACATGCAGACAAGGTGGACCCACCATCCCCTTTACTATATCACAAAGTGCTTGGTGGTCACAAAGAGTTGACCTGCAATATCATCTCACATTTACCACACAACCGCAAGGTGTTTGGCAGTCACAACCTATTGACCCATGGTACCCACTTATCGCTCAACTATAGATGGTCCACCCAAAGCGGTGATAGCCTCTGTGAGGCCATGGTAACATCAACCACAAACCATGCTACCATAGTAAATTAGACACGGAGGAGTTTACCACATGTGATGTAGTGGTAACACTAACCACTCACGCACTACCACAATGATCATGGAAGGAGGGAGCTCATGACCAGTAGGGTCGTGGTAAAAGCTCCCACATACTACATAATCACAAAGAATATTGAAGGGGGAAATTTGCATGCAGGGTAGTGATAAATGTCAGCTAAACCATTTTCTATGATCATGCATTGATCAACCATGAAACCAAATTGAGATATCACTTTTGCAACATTAACCAGATCAATCTACATCTGAATATTGTTAACATCAATGACAATATTATGCCAACAAATGATCCCAATCATATACCACCAACTCTCCCATTAGCAGAATCTGCAAGATCCTATAGACATCCTCCAAGGTCACTCACATCTCCCTAGTTAGTAAGTGAAATGTGCAATGCTCATCATACCATCTCTCAGCTAATGCAAATAGTAATTTGAGGTTTGCCCTGATCTCAGGCATAAAAGTGACATGTCATAACCCTAGGGTCCCTAGTATTTCATAATCATCCTTTGCTAGCTGCGGTCTCAACCTCTGCATGCATGGGAATCTCTCTTGAGAATCTAGTGGCACTAATATAGCCTACAATTACAAAATCTAAATTGCATTAGCATCAACTTTATCAACTTTATCCTATCAATATTTTTTTAGCTTTAATCCTAGAAAGCTTTAACAACTCTATCAGCTCTATCAACTTCTTCAATAGCATCTATATATCATATTTACTGCTTTAAGCTTTAGTTGTTACTCAACCTATCCCATTGAAGCAACTATCAAATTCTATCAATCCAACTAATCATCCTATTTGTCACATTTTTCTATCACACTTGCAACTTATTTTGCTCCTAATCTTGCATTGCAATCATATGCATGTTGATACTTGACATAAACATGCTAAGAATTCATATATGTAGTTTCCTATCAAATCTATGTGTTGAAAAATATATATGCATTTTTGTTAACCACATACGTACTACAAAAACCTATACACATTGGCATTTCATATATATAGTTTTACATTACAAAAAAGCACTTTTACAACATGCATATGTCCTGGTTGTGCCATATATACACTTTTACAGCCCATATACAAATTTTTGGCCTAAACCTATATTGTTGCATTTTTGGCTAACTAACTTTTGGACCCTATTTATGATGCAATAAATGTACAACATGTTGGAAATTTGGAGGAATTGATTATGTGTTGCATTGATGTTTATCATTGATGTCAACACTAGTTGTTTTGCTATCTACCGGCTTCCGGTAGAGTGGTTGGTCTTTGATGTTGATCTGGAGATTTGTCTCTGGTTTTGGTTTGGCTATTAGAATTGGTTTGGATTGGTTATTCATGTGTTCCTAATATGTATCACATTCAGTTGATTCAAGATTTGATGATCTGGATGCTATCATATGTTCTAGTAAGCCTTTTGGTTACCAGTAAGGGTTTTACTGGCAGCACTTTGATGAAGATCTTTTGATGAAGCCAATAAGTGTTGTTGGTGCGGCTTCTAGAAGGTTATGAGGATGCTGATGATTATCATGTTCGTGTTCCAGTTGTTCATGGTGTTTCATTTTTCTTATGGCGACCTATTTTAGGTCCAATAGTTATTCTGTTAGGTTATGGACCGGTTTATGTAATGTGTTGGTTGATGCTCCTGATGCATCACCGGTTGGATTTATTGTTTGGTTTATCATTAGTTTTCAGGATTATGTAATGAATCTATTGTATTATCTTTTAGGTGGCCAATATAATTGTTTAGGTCTTGGGTTGGTATAAATATAATGTAAGATCTCTTTGTAGATCATATATATAGTTGGTAGGAAAAGGCTATGGGATTATCTATGTGCAAATAAAGTTGTAATCATATGTAGAGGTTTTGGTCGATCATAGGTGATCGAATTGGGTTTGTAAAAGAGGTTTAAGACCTCTAGTATTGAGCTTAACTAGAACTGTACTCAAGCATAGGAGATGTTATTCTTGTAGTTGATTCATCTTTTTGGATTGTAGTCTGGATTTATTTTGTAGTCAGTGATGCTCCTTTTGTGACGAGCAGTGTGCTCTAGGCTGTTGGCCTTCCTGTATGTGTAGGCCCCCCTTATTGTAATCACATACTTAGGATAAATGCTATCCTTCCCCCAAGCTCCTATTTATAAATGCTATAGACCTATTTGCTCATGGTTTTCCTTCGTGGTCCTTGTGATCCCCTGTGACCTATTATTGGCCTATTTTTTATTTGTCTAGCCCTATTGTGGCCTTTTTGCCATCTATCCTATCCTCTCTCTTGTTGAGAGACTACCTAAAATTTGTCATTTCTTTTCACCCAATCTCTTGAGGGGGCATACAACATTTGTAAACTAATGTTACTCTGATAAAGAGGGTTAATGGGCGAATAGATAGATACATCATGAAACTTGATAAAGAGGGTTAATTGTCTCCATATCAGTTCTCTAGGACTCTCTATCTATTGCCTCCTCTCCTCTGCAAGGCCAGTTTGTGGTTTTTGGTGGTGATTTTAATGCCATTACTTGTGATGATGATAAAATTGGGGGCATTCTACCGAATAAGCATATTATGGTTGATTTTACTACTTTCATTCAGAAAAATGGTTTGATGGATTGCAAAACTCTGAATGGTCCTTTTACTTGGACAAATATGAGGAAATCTTTTCCACAGATTTTTGAAAGGCTTGATCAATTTTTTATTTATGATAATTGGATCTCTTCAGATGTGGATGTTGTTGCTATGGTATTGCCCAATTCTAGATCTGATCATTTTCCAATTATGTTGTCTATTTTGGATGATAGAGCTCTTGGGAAGTCTTCGTTTAAATTTGAGCCTATATGGTTTAGAGATCATTCTTTTCTAATCCTCTTAGAATCTTGGTGGACCTTGGCCCCTTTTATTTCTGGAACTAGAATGTTTCGATTTGTCAAAAAGCTCGCCTTTGTTAAAGAAAAGATTAAGTCTTGGAATGTCTTACATTTTAAAAACATTTTCTCTGAGAAGGCTAGAATTCAAGAAGAGCTCAAAGTTTTAAATTCCGTGGTTATGAAAATTGGGATGGATTCTGATACCTTTGATAAACATAAACTATTAAATTCTCAACTTGAGGAAGTTCTCTCTCTCGAGGAAATCTATTGGCGGTAAAAATATAGGGATCTATGGCTTATTGATGGAGATAGGAACACTAAATTTTTTCATTCATCCACTAAATTAAAATGACAACGGAATAGGTTTTCTTGTATTCAAGATCCTGATGGGGTTTTTTTTTCAAAGGACAAGGATATTGCCACTAAGACTGTTTATTTCTTCAAATCTTTGCTAACTGAGGAATATTTTGTTTTTGATGATAGCTTTGCTTCGGCTATCCCTCAACTTATATTTGATGAGGATAACAACATGCTTATGGCTCCTTTTCTACTTAGGAAGTTAAGGAGGTTGTCTTTTCCATGGCATCTAATAATGCCCTCGGGCCTGATGGTTTTATTGCTCTATTTTTTCAAAAGTGTTGGTCTTTTCTTGGGGAGGAACTTCGTCTTGTTTTAGAGGAGGCAAGGTGTAATAGATCCATTTTGAAGGAATTAAATACAACTCTTATTGCCAACATTCCTAAATCAGAGAATCCTAAGTCTTTTGTTGATTTCTGCCCAATTGCATTATGTAATACTTTATATAATATTATCACTAAAGTGATCTCTATGCGGCTTGCCAAGCTTATTCCTAAGATTGTTTCGGGTGAGTAGGGTGGTTTTGCCTCAGGTAGGGAGATGGCGAAAGGTCCTATTGTGGCTCATGAGATTCTGCATTCTATCTCCCATCTTTCTATTCCTACCATGATTCTTAAATTAGATATGATGAAGGCTTATGATAGGATTAGTTGGTAGGCTCTCTCTTCTGTTCTTGAAAAAATTGGGTTTGGGGTGAAGTGGGTGAAATGGATCTATGCATGTATTTCTACTTCTATGTTTTCTATGATTTTGAATGGTTCCTCATGTGGTTTTTTTGCTTCTTCCAGAGGTCTTAGGAAAGGAGACCCTTTGTCTCCTTTCTTGTTTATTATTTTGGCTGGAGCTCTTAGTAGAGCTATTTTGGATGCTAGGGAGAGAGGTCTTTGGAAGGGAATTAGTATTCCACACATGGCTGTTAATCATTCTCATTGTCTTTTTGCTGATGATACGTTATTGTTTGGTCATGCCATTATGGGTGAAGAAAAGGTTATTAGTAGGATCATTAGGGATTACTATACATTCTCTAGTCAGAAGGTAAATAGTGCTAAATCTAAGATTTTGTTTTTTAATGTTTCCCCTTTGGTGCAATCAAGATTGACACATTTTTGGGGTTTCTCTATTGGTCAATTCCCTTGTAAGTATTTGGGGATTCCATTTTTCACTGGATCTGAGAAGCATAATTTTTGGGAAAGAATTTTTTCTTATGTTTCCTCAAGGGTTCTCCCTTGGTCTCACAAATGGCTCTATTTTTTAGGAAAAATTATGCTTATTAAGGCTATTTTAAATACGGTTCCTATTTATTTGTTGTCTATTTTAAAGGCTCCCAAGAAATCAGTTGCTAATTTGCAGTCAATCCTGAGGTCTTTTTTGTGGAATGATAATGTAAATAACAGGGCTTGCATCCCTTTGTTAGCTTGGGATAAGGTATGTTCTTAGAAATACAGGGGTGGTGCAAGGATTAGGGACTTAAGTAAACAAAATTTGGCTTTAGGTTCAAAATTAGTTTGGAAGTTATATAAGAAGCCCTCTTCTAAATGGGAATCTATTTTATTTGCAAAATACTTAAGAAATCATTCCAGGGAGCCGATCTTTACTACTTCCTTGATTCCTAAGGGTTCTGCAATTTGGAATTTCATGGCTGAATGTAGGTCTGTTATTCTTCCTAGTTTATCTTAGCTTGTACATAATGGTTGAAAAGCTATAATTTGGGAGGAAGTTTAGAATGGTTTCTCTGCTCTGACTAGTCTGAGAGATTGGTCGTCTCTTATGTCTCTTTTAAAATCTTCTCAAGGTTTATTTGTGGCTGATTATTTTTTTATGGATTCCTTGGGGCTTGTCCCTACTGCCAGATGGAAATCAGTAGAGTCTCTTCCAGTTGATCAAGAGCTCAAATCTACTTTTGTTGAGGAATTGCTTTATTCTGAGGCTGATGATGAGCTTATTTGGGTTCATTCAAAATCTGGGGAGTATTCAGTTAAGGATGGATATAAATATTTGTCTACTAATTGTAGGGGGGAGGTTTTCCCCTATTGGTTGTTTTGGCATGTTTCCTATCTTCCAAAGGCAGGAGCTTTTGCTTGGTTAGCTGTCCAAGATAGAGTTCTCATGGGTATGAGGCTAGATAGGCTTGGTATCACTATGGTTTTTCCATGTGTCATGTGTGGAGTGTCATGTGTGGAGGGTTGTTAGAATCAGCTGATCATCTTTTTCTTCATTGCCCTTTTGCTTCTCAATGTTGGTACTAGTTGTTTAAGAAATTAAATTGGTCTGCGACTTTATGTGGGGATCTTTGGTCTCAATTTATGGGCTAGTCACTATTATGTTCATCTTCTTTTTATGATTGTGTATGGATAATTGCCCCTTCTATTCTGATTTGGAAGATTTGGCTGGAAAGGAATAATAAATTTTTTAGGAAACACTCTTCCTCATTATTGGATGTACTCTTCTGTATTGATAAATCCATCTCAGAATCTACTTTGGCCTTTATTTATAAGGGCCTTAGCCCTAAATGCATTTTTGCTTCATGGGATAGTTGGGTCATCAAGAATTGGTCAGCTTTGCATTTCCTTCCTATACAGGGGGCCATTTCTAAGAAAAGGTCTCCCCTAATTAACAAAAAATAAGTGGTTTGGTTACCCCCCCTCCTTCCAAATATAAATTAAACTTTAATGGGGTTTTCCAAGGCAATCCAGGGAAGTCTGCCATTGGGGTGGTGGTTTCTGATGATAAGTCCAGAGTCATCAAAGCCCAGTTTTAGTGTATTCTTGATGGGACAAATAATGTGGCAGAGTTGCATGCTTTATCTATTGGGCTTGATTTGCTTCTTTCATTACACGTCTCAGATGTGGTGATAGAAGGAGACTCTTTAGTTGTCTTTTATGTGATTACAAAATTGCTCTTCTAACTCTTGGTATCTAAAATATTGGTTGGAAAAGGTTCTATTGTAGCTTGAGTTCTTTAATTATTTCTCTATTTCTCATTGTTATATGGAAGCTAATAATGTTGCGGATTTCTTGGCAAATAAGGCCTTAAATGAAATATTCAATCTTTGGTTGATATTGAAGAGAGTTGCCTACCTCCTCATCCTTTGAAGCCTTAATTTTTTCTATTATTGCTGAAAACTCTTTGGCTTTGCCTCATCCTTGCATCTTGTTTGGGATTGCCAACATGTATGAAGCTTAGTGCGATGGTGTATGGGGCCTTCTTGGTCATTTTATATCACCTCATTAATTTTGCATGTTTGCTTGTAAGCTTAACCATGGTGCTGGTCAGTGCCTAGCTTTTGGGTTGTCATACTGATCTTGATTGTATATGTATGCAGTTAGTATGAGGGTGTATGGGACCTTCTTGGCCACTTTACATCACCATATTGATTCTACACATTTGCTTGTACTTTTAATTATGGTGATGGCTGGTGTCTAGTTCTTGGGTTGTCTCTGGACACCGTACTGCTCTTGATTGCATTATTTTTTGCACTATACTAATTTATCGGTACTTGTTGTTTACACGGTTTCTCTTTTAGTTAATCTTTAATGATTATCCATTGCACTTGCAGTGGCGGCTTGCACATATGATTAATTATGTTGCTTTTATTGCTTGATATTTTATGTGGCAATTTGTGTATGCTTATTAACATGGTCTTGGGGATTTGGCTAGTGTGAATATCTTGCATTCATTATGGGAATTATGTGAAAATTATGTTTGTGGTTTAATTAGGAGCTTTGATTGTTTTTTCTTAAAGGTGGCGGCCTGTGGAAGCTTGTTGGTACGGTGTTCTGTGAATTAGCTTGTGTTGATATTTGATCTGATATCATTTTAATTCATTTGAAGGATGTGCTTCTTTATTAATGATGGCTTATTTTTTATTTATAAGCTTGTTTCTTCTATTGGGTGCATTATTTTCCTTTGTGATTTTTTGGTGATGGAGGTTGTTGGTTATAGAATTTTATTGCCTGTTAAGCAGTGTGATTTTCAGGATCCTCACGTTTTTGATGATGAGAAACTTGGTCGACTGTTTAAAGTTCATTCTTTGGAATTCTCTCTTGCTTTTCACAAAGTGGTGGGCAGACATTGGTTGGTGGAGAACGCTAATATTTTTCTTGCTAAAGTTGCTTCTCATTTTACTACTGTGTGTATGGACATACTCTTGGATGCTTCTCTAGTTCGAGTGTTATTGGATGCATACGTTCATCCCTCTCTTTATTCTTCTTCTGATATAGATAATGCTTTGTCTCTTTATTATTTTGAGTTTGGTGCTTTTCCTTATGGTGGTTTTGTAACTCATTCTGAATTATTATCTAGTGGCTGGCACTGTGAGCTACTTTCAGTTATAAGAGGTGGTTTGATTTCTAATCTTTATGACAACACGATGTTTTCTCTTGTAGCTTTTTTAGATCACGTGTCTCCAGATATCTTGGCTGTAGCTGTTAATGTGTTTTTCAGGTATTCACTTTCTTCTTGACTCATTGAAGGTGGTAATGTCTCTTCCAAGTGTAGTTGTGCCTCTACAGGTGGTAGTTCCTGAGGATCAGAATGAGGGGACTTCCCAGCCTTTGTCTCCTCCCGAGGAAGGTTCCAGTACTTGGTTTTTGCATTCCTGATGTTCCAGGTTCACCTTCTAATAGTTTTTGTATTGGCTTCACATATTCTGGGGGGCTGGGATTTATTCATGTAACTGGTTCATTTGGCCCTTGTGGTTTTTTGGGGATGTTTTGGGGCTGGTTTTGGTTATTCTCTTCATGTCTTCGATTGTAACTAGCTGTGCTATTTTCCCTTTGGGACTTTATGAGAAGAACCGAATGTTTTCTTTGCCTGGTTCTTTCCTACCGATGCTCTTTGAACCAGGTTGCATATAAAAAAATTATAAATATTAATATAATTAATGGTTTTCCACTTTTATTGAAAAAAAAAAACATTAGCTTAATTAAATAATTAAAGAATTATTTAACTAATAAAGATGAATAATTAGTGTGTTAGTGATGAGACATTTTTAGGTGTCTATATTTTCCCCTCTTTGAGACAATGTTGTAACAACGTTGTTTCAAAGAAAATGAAAATTTCCCCACTCCAGTGTGCCTCGGTGATAGTAGGGTGATTATGCCCCCTCAAAAAATTGGTCAAAATTTTTGAATTTGAGACCAAATTAAGGATATCATGCTCATGAATTAGTCTCTGATTTCATGAATTTTTTAGTCCCTTTGACTAACCTACAATTCTTTGAAGCTCTAGGGTCCATGACCGTTGTGGAGGGAAAAACCCTAATTTTGGCCTACAAATAGATATTTCATGCTTCATTTGGCTCATTTGCCTTCCTTGAGTTTAGAGTATCAAGAGAACTTTTAGATGTTTCTGTGAGCATTTTGAGTGTGATGACATGTGTTGGAGCACACCATCACTTATCTAAGTGAGTCCAATCATACAAACGTCCAATCGACATAGGAGGCATGGTGAGTATCTCCAAAAAAATCATCGATTTTTGCTTGATTTTCCAACTTTTTCCAAATTTGTCAGAGCTCTAACAATTTATGTTTTTCGCATACGTATGTCAACTTTTTTGCATTCATCGTAACTTTTGTGCAAGAGTTATGTTTGTGCCGTATCTGCTAACTGTATCGCATATGACTTAATTTTTTTGCACGCTGGTTTTTTTCGCAACATTATAAACTTGTCACATTAGTTGTAAGTTTGTCACATTCATATTAAGTATTTTACATGTGCAATTTCTTTGTTGCATTAGACTTAATTATTTTGCATTTGTTTAGTAATGCAAATTATCACTATATTAGTTCCAAGTTTATGTTGTAATTGGTCATTTTGATAAAGCTCTAATATATTGTCATGCAAGATATTCTTGGTGTTTTGGGCACTCGACAAAATAGGCCCAGTGTTCTGGCATTGCGAGATCAGTTGCTTCCCGAGGACATTGATGAAAATAGGAAAGACAATTGAGAGGGGGGGGGTGAATTAGTTGTCACCAAATTTTAAAACAACTTACTTTAATCTCAGATCTGATAATTAACAGTGAAAGCATAAATCAACAACACAACATGAACACACATAACACCAAGATTTTTAACATGGAAAACCCAGTCAAGGGAAAAACCATGGTGGGAACAAACCCAAAATATGTTGATACCCTATTAGAAGTATATGAAATATTACGATGGGGAATTCACATGCATTTATGAACACTACCTAGAGCTCACTGCTAAAAAAAAACAAAGGGAAACAACCCTGGGAAGGCTCTCTGCCTTACAAATAGATTCAGATCACTTTCAAAATATCATTAACTGAGAAATATCATCCTCAATGTCTGGTTATAGTTCTAGTTAAGCACACAACATCTCTCACACTTCTCCACACTTCTTCTCTGCTTCCAAATGATTAATACATTATTCACACACCATGCTCCTCTCACAATGATTATTACATTTATTTATACATGACATCTACCTTGGATCAATATCATCAAGGTTGGCTCAACACATATCTCCTAATTACAAAAATATAACCATACACACTACAATATCACATGCAAACCAAAACAATGTCGACTAAGACATAACAAGGACCAAAATCACCACCTCGAATATGAAACACCTCCAACAATTATGCATCAAACATCTACAACATGCTACAATCATCATGTCGGCCAAGAACATGAAGAACACCACTAGATCAAAGAAAATCATCGATAACGTGCTCACCGATCAATGTGGATCACTAGCACGAATAACACATGATCTAGAAATATCCACAAGCATCATGAATTACCACAACAACATCCACACCAGCTCAAATTACTAGAATCATTGTTATCATCATACAAAACTTCAACAACAATAATTGAACTGACTGTCAACCTGGAAAATCCACTTGCGAAGCTCCAAACCATGAACCACTTGAATTGAGAACACACACCAATGTCCCAAATATATTTCCAAATCTACAAACTAAGATATTACAATGCAAATCAAAATACTAAATAATGGCAATACTAAACAACAGAAAAACTGGCCACAACATGAATACTCATAACCCACACAAATATTCATGCAGACCTTTGGCACTTGCACTGAATCTACTAGAGATATCACTCTACAAACCCTTTAATCTCTGAATACTAATCATCAATTTACAACATAAACCAACTAACTGAACTCCATGCATCACTGCGCTATACAGAGAAAATAAGTTGACATCAATGACAACACATTTTTTAGATAACATAGAGCACATATTTGCAGCATACCAATAGTTCAATATCCAACAATCTCCCCCTTTGGTATCAATGGCAACATATGATGTGAAAAAAAATCAATGTCAAAGAAATTTACTCTCTTTCACTATACAAATATTCTCTCTCCCTTAGAACATTACATAGTTTTTCACATGAATCTTTCCCCCTTTGACATCAATGACAAAAACACATATTTTTAAACACAGGATCTCACAAATCCAAAGATCTGACTACTCCCTTTGAGTAGCAACCATCTCATCAATGTGGATAACAGAATATGACTATGAAATGCACCAGAATGATGCATACCATTGCACCTTAGTTCTGATAAGGAGGGGCAATCACCCCTAGCTTCTCTTTGAGATACTCAAAAGTATCCTTAGGAAAAGGCTTTGTGAAAATATCTGCAATCTATTCCTTTGTGGATACATATTCCAACCTGATTTCTTTCTCATTTACCTTTTCTCTTAGAAAATGAAATTTGATAGATATATGCTTAGTCTTTGAATGCAACACCAGATTCTTAGAAATGTTAATAGCACTTGAATTATCATAGTAAATAGAAAGAGGCTCATCATACACAATTCCAATATCCTTTGAAACCTTCTACTTCATCCAAACCACCTGTGTACAATTGTTAGCAACAACAATATATTCTACCTTTGCACTAGATAAAGAAATGGAATTGTGCTTCTTACTTAACCATGAAACCAATATCTTACCCAAGAAAAATGCACCACCACTAGTACTCTTTTGGTCATCAACATCTCCTGCCCAATCAGCATCAATAAAGGCACTCAAAGTAAAATCATTACCCTTAGGGTACCATAAACCAAAATCAATAGTTCCTTTCACATATCTAAAGATTGTTTTAACAAAGACATGAGATTCCTTAGGATCATCTTAAGATCTAGCAATAGGACAAACAACATTCATGATATCCAATCTAGTCTAAGTCAAATATAACAATCCACCTATTAGAACATATTTTTGCAAAATATTCTATGTTATTTATTGATGTTTTATATGTATATTTTCATCATAAGAGCATTTAATGTTGGATTGCATGTGCAGGAGATATGTTGCTATGTCAGAGAAATCCAATTGTAGCTTGGATCTATATGAACAAGTATCACCTGAGCATATTAAGGGATGACATTAAGTATGGTGACATTTTGATAACCTTCATCATCACAATTTTTGCAATGCAAGAGCACATTTTAGGGTTCATTTTAGTGCCTTAGAAGTCCATTATCATGGTTGTGGAAAGTTACATTTGTGAAAGAAAGCCTTCTCTTCATAAAATACAAAATTATGTTTATCGGCATAAGTCACCCCAATAAGATTTCCTAAGGAGAAAAGCGTGTGTGTCGATCGAAAAAACTCACACCGATGAGTCTGATGGCATTTTCTTAGGGTGCGATTGACAGGAAGAAGTTTGGCGAGTTAGTAATCCATCGGGAAGAGCTACATCGATAACATAACAAGGAGGCTGAGTCATCGGCATAGCAATCACTATCGCAAGCACAGAGAAAAGCTACCCCGATACCTAATGAGGTTATCGGCATAACTTATGCCGATGTTAGATAGAGCGGAACACTTGTTGGTGATGTCATCGGGTCATCGAAAAGTGTCATCTTACGCTACCTCGATACCCAATGGACTAGGTGGTGAAGGCAGTGTTATCAGTCGAACCTACTACGATGAGATGATACCAAAAGGAAGAAAATATTGAGTCATTGGGGTAACTTAAGCCATCAAGGAGAGGTGTTTTAGGTTATGCCAATACCCAATGAGGAAGACAAGCTAGTCATAGAGAAGGAGATTTGATCGGGATAAGTTACATCGATCAAAGTCGAAGTCATCGAGATATCAACGACTAATCGGGAGGAGACATTTTTCGCTACAGTGATACCCGATGAGAAAATAAAGATGGTTGCGAGCAAGGAGATCTCATCGGGGAAACATATGCTGATAGACCAAAGAAGTAAAAAGATACACAAGTATGAGGTCAATGTCATCGGACCATCGGAGAAACATAAAATGAATTGTTCCGCTACCCAATAAGGTGACCCAATGTAACAAAAACGATGCGGACTATGAAGGAGGACTCATCAAAATAACTTCTAACCATCGGAGGAACATATTTGGAGCTATGCTGATACTCGATGGGAAGAATGCCATGAAGGAATAGAAGGAGGGTACATCGGAATGGCCTACGCCGATAGGACATAAAGGTGAAAGTAAAACCTAGCCAGAAGGTGGAGCCATTGGGGAAGCTATAACCCTCAGAATGAGGAAAAATGAGTTATGTCGATGCCTAATGGAGTGATCGGGGAGACCTATGTCGATCAAAAAGATGGGTGGCACCAAGTGATTGAATCATTGGGAGGAGTTGTGTTGACTAGCTATTGTAAAATTTGATTTTAATGAATCCACCCACCATTATTAAATGTAGGCAAAAAATAGGTTTGTGTTTGCACGAGGCAAATCATGGCACAATTTCAATTAAGTAAATGCTTCTAATTTATTAAATCTATATATGAGAGTTTGTATAAGGAATTTGCATAACAAATTGAAGCAAACAAAGAGATTGAAGTGAAGTTAAACTATAGAAAATTGAATTTCAGAAGGCTTGAAGGATTTGAATATGGAGGGTTCTAGTTCCAAAGGTAAGAGGAAGGTCACTAAGGTTTCTGATAGTGCCTCAAAGAAGTCTAAAGGTGGAGAAAGTGTGCACAAGTGGAAGTTAAATCAGGACATGATTGACCAGATGAGCTCACTAGGAGCCAAGTCCCGAAGGTCTAAGGTCAGTTTGCCTATCCGTGACCAACTAAAGGATGATTTTAAGGAAATTGGTGATGTCTAGACTAGGGTTAGAGGCCATGAATTGTTCTTATATCATTACTCATGAAGGAGAAAGCCAACCCCATTTTGAAACCCATGGACGATTGGATTGGGTAAGCTAGTGGTCCCTAATGTCTTTGTAAATATTCAATTGTTGAAAACCCTGGCTACGACTTATAATTCCACAAAAAGATGTATCCAACTACCAAATGGTGATGCATTCATCCATCTTTCAGTAGCTACCATTCATGAGGTTTTTGGTCTTGGTTTCAAATCTGATGTGCCTCTATCTTTTGAGAAGTTGGAAGAAGAATATACAAAGATGGATACTATATACAATGAGTGGAACTTGGACATCCATAAGGCTAAGAAAGAGAAGTTGAAAGATGAGGATGGGCCCCCATTCAACACCAACATTTTCAGACAGTATTTGTAGTATACGTACATGGCATGTAGTCAAGTGGGAGGAGTTGAGGCTCTAGATGTAGCTCAAATAGGACCTTTAGTACTTTCCGCAGATACACAAATGCATGATCCAAGACAATTTGATTATGCTGCCTACATTATGGAAAAAATGCACGAGGGTTTCTTAAATCTTCAAAATAACCCTGATAAATCTTTTAAATTTTATTCATTATTGATGCATATTATCTTGTTTTATGGATGACCCAGGGGGTTGTGGCCTGAAGAATTGAAATTAAATTTTCATGGTAAAGATGGGCAAGAGAAGCCTATACAATTGCAGGTATCACTACGAGATTCTCAATTCATGAGATCCCATTATGTCAAATTTGAAGAGCTTTTTGTTCAACCACTATATAGAGCTTTTGGGGTTTCTTGTGATGGATCATTCTCAAGAGAAATTAAAATATTTCTTATGCCCCATGAGCATGGAGATACAAGGGTGAATCATAATTGGGGTGATTGGTACATATGCCAAGATTTCTCATATGTTAGGGTTTTTGGATTCAAAGGCACTCCCTATGTGCTACCAAATCCTATGCCAGACTGAATTGCTTACTTGGAGATTGTGAGACAAATGAGTGTCTCTAATGCACATCACTTTAGGGGTGCCCACAAGCAAGTATTCTTACCTGGAACTCTTCATTTTGGTGATTTCACCATTCTATCAACAAAGTCTTATGATGTTATTGATAGAAAGTTAATAGAGGATTATAATTTGTATGAGCACACAAGCAGGAAAAAATTATTACTCGGAGGGGTATATACATCAGTGCAGAAAAAAGAAAAATATTGGTGATTACTTTCATGAGCATATCGAAGCTCTGGATATCTTCAGAAATAAGGATTCTAAAGAAGCTATGCAAATTTTTCAGAATTTAAATCAGAAATTAGAAGAAAAAAGAGAGAGACTGCAGGAAATGGAGGAAGAAGAAGAAGTTGAAAGTGAATCAAGTGAAAATGAGGTTGTCTTAGGATTTAAAATGCCTAAAAGAGAAGAGGAACCTGAAGCAAAGGATCAAATTCTTGCAAGGATGAATGTTGATATTGATGCCACATTGGAGGAGCATAGAACCTTTGTGTCTGATGATGTTTTTATTAAGTCTAAAGAGTTTAGGACCTTTTTGTATCAATTTGAAGGAAAGAAATTAAGGGATGCAATCCTTGATATCACCCTAGATAACGAGGCAAAGTTAACAAGGAGGCTGAAAGCTGAGATTGATGCGGAAATGACTATGATGACCCCTCAAAAAGGGAGACAATTGCTTTCAGAGGCAGGGATTATTCATTTTCTTGGCTAGGATTTGAGTGCCTCATACTTTTTTCACAGTTTGTTAAATTAAAAAATAAAGAATTCCAATTGGACATTTAGGGAGTTGATGATATTTTCATTGGGTCAAGGTATGACCAAGATGAAGAAGCTATGTTGATGTGGGCTCTTTATCCTCCAAACAAAAGGCCAAAGATAATTGATGTTGATAAAGCTTTTAGTCACATGATGAAGCTAAAAGTTGGTGAAGTGGATCCAATGGTCACAATAGATATGGGGATTGATATTTCCAAGTTGAATAAGGCACATATGAAGATGTTAGCAAAATAAGCAGGGAAATACAAATCATTGTATGAAGAGCTCTTGAGAAGTAGAGGTCAGCCTGTACCCCAAATAACAGATGATTCAAAATTGAAGAACAAGTGTGAGGAATTGCATAGAGAAAATAAGAAGTTGAAAGAGAAAATGCAGAACATAAGGGCAGACTCAGCATGTGTCTTATTGTCAAAAAGATTTGAAAAGTTAAATGGAGTTCTTGAAGACTTCTAGATAGTTTACCAGAAGAATATGGATAATAGTATGTCACATAAGAGAATCTCTAACAAATTACATATGCTCTTACATGACAAGAAGGCTGGTCAGGCAGACAGTCCAATTATTGAGACAATTCAGACTCTGATAAAGAAGAATGAGAAGTTTGATGCAGACTTAAAGGTTGAATATGATGATTGTTAGGGAATTGTGTGGCACGGTATTCCAGAAGTGATAGATCAAACATGGAAGATTAAGCACAGGAATGTGTGGATTACAGAATGTCAATCATTACTTAATGCCTCCCTAGATATTGCACGGGATGACACCTTGGACATGGTATAGATAGTGGACCAGTTGGAAAGCTTTGTAACTATAGAGATTGTAGTGTAGGATATAATCTTCAACTCCAACACTTACAAGGATGAGGCCTACCTTTGACATATTCATAAATGTGGCTTGGCTCTGGATGGCCAGAGTTAATTTGTGTTAATTGTAATATGTTTTGTAATATTGTTAGTTGTTATAGTAGTTAGGGAGTTATTAGTTAGGTTTTTGTCAGTTTTTCATTTATACTAATGAAAGGGTGTGTCCTTTCATTTGTGTCTTTTGATTCTCATATGTATAGGGAGTCATTTTTGTATACAGAGGAGGGACAATTGACAGGCTCCTATCTTTCAGATTGTTTGTTGGGACTAGTAGTGTTATGTAAAGTAAGTTTGTAGAAATGAAAATTCATTTTTGTGCAAGCAAGAATATCATGAAGCACCTGTGAGTCTATAGCTTTTGTATATCTTTTTATTCCAAAAATTAATATATAAGATTCACTGTCTTTATCTTCAGATCATTTTATGTTACATGGTGTTGATGAATCAAGTTCTTTGGATAAATCTAATTAAGATTTGCTGCAGTATGCCATCACATGCTATTGTGTAGCAAACAAAATTGTTTTTGTTATTCTTGCAACACATAATGAAGCCATTGCATTGATAGTCTTTCATATTTGTGAGTTTTTCAAATTGTCTCCAAACTTGATTACAAATATTCCTCCACTAAGTAACATAGAGATTGTCAGATAAGGCACTGGTCTATTGTTAGTTTTTTGTTCATAAATTTGGTGTGCATAAGGTCTTCATCAAGGAAGCATACTTCTTATTTCTATTAGTATTGTTCTTTCATAATTACTTAAGGTCCCAACAACATTCTTTTATAATCATTCATTCACTATTAATCAAATTCAAGTTTTCAGATTAAAGCAAGTTAAAAGCACATAATAAAGCACAGTTGTAGGAAACATTTTGCCATTCCTGCAAACAACTAATTTGACAAGTTTAAATTCACTATAAAGAAGTCTCTTTGTGCTTTGGAGATTAAGGTATACCCGCCTAGGTCTAGTGGAGCCTAAAGTGCAGAGGAATTTGGTCTTTGACAATTCTTGTTTGTTGGCCAAGGCTGAATGAGAAATCAGTAGGAGATTTGGCAAAGCTCTAGGATTTCCAATATGTGGTTTTGGGAACCAACACCACCAATCATAGGTCTGTATCTGGTTTGATTTTCTTTAGGGAAATCATCATCCTTATTCAACTTACATCCGATCACCACAGGGGTACCAACTAGCTTTGAATCATCTAATCCAAACTTCTTCAACAATTCCTTCACATACTTTGACTGAGATATGAAGATACCTTTTTTTGACTAAGTAATTTGCAATCTCAAAAATAATTTCATCTCACCAATCATAGACATCTCAAATTCATTCTACATTTCATCAACAAACTTCTTGCACAAACTATCATTCCCTCCAAAAATAATATCAACAAAAACTTCAACAATTAAAATGTTATCATTATCAATCTTGAAATACAAATTACTATCAGTAGTACCTTTATTGAATCTAAGCTTTAGAAAATACTTATCCAATCTAGCATACCAAGCGATGGGGGTTTTCTTCAATCCATACAATGCTTTCTTTAATTGGCAAACCATATCTTTTATATCAGTCAACTGAAATCCATCCAGTTTCTCAATGTACACTTCCTCTTCCAAATCACCATTTAGAAATGTTGACTTGACATCCATCTGATATACCTTGAAATCCCTATAAGAGGCATAAGCAAGAAATAATCTTACAACTTCAATTCTTGCCACTGGAGCATAAGTCTCCTCAAAATCAATACCTTCCGTCTATGAATATCCTTTACAAACAAGTCTTTATTTATTCCTAACAACTTCACCTTCTTCATTCAATTTATTTTGGAAAACCCATTTAGTTCCAATTACATTTTTGTCTTTCGGTCTGGGTACCAAAATCCATGTATTATTATTTTCAATCTATTTCAGTTCTTCTTCCATCGCTTTTACCCAATGTTCATATTTACATGCTTCACTCACATCCTTAGGTTCAATCTTAGAAATCAAACAATACTTAACTTTCTTTTTTGTGATTCTTCTCCTAGTCTGAAAGCCTTTATTTTTATCTTGTATAATATGATTTCCTAAATGATTTAATCTTACATACCTGTGAGTCTTAGGATTTTCTTGAATTTCAGACTCTTGTGTTCTTTCTTCTACACTTGCATTGTTTCCTTCACCTCGAGTCACTGGATTCATCGAAACAATCTGAACTTGGTTCTAGATCTAAACTTGCTTGCCTTTATCAAAGTTGTCATTCTGATCATCTGAATCATATTTGGAGGATCTGGATTGTCTCTCCATATCTTCATTGTCTTTGATATTATCACTCTAAACTATCTTCCTCAATCTCTTATTATAGCACCAACAGGCCTTTCTTTTAGTAGAATAACCAATAAATATTCCTTCGTCACATCTATCATCAAACTTCCCTAAATCTTCATCCATTTTGATATAGCATTCACTCCCAAAATTATGAAATATCTAACAATAGGATTATGACCAAACCATAATCTATAAGGAGTCTTATCGGTATCACCTTTGATATGCACCCAGTTAAGAGTATAAACAATAGTACTCACATCTTATCTCCAATAGACATGCAAAACATTTCCTTCAATCATCATTTTCCTATTAGCTTCTTGAATAGTTATGTTCTTCCTTTCTACAACTCCATTCTGCTGAGGGGTTCTCGAAATAGATAATTATCTCTTTATCCCATGCTCTTCACAAAATATATTGAACTCACCAGATATGAATTCACCACCTCTGTCAGATCTCAGATACTTTAGCTTCAATCTTGTCTTTGTCTCAACCATAACTTTGAAAATCTTGAATTTCTCTAAAGCTTCAGACTTTTCCCTTAAGAAAGTAACCCGCACCATCCCCGAATAATCATCAATCAACAAAATCAAATACCTATCTCCTTGCAAACTTCTGACTCTATAGGGACCACACAAATCAGTATGCACAATATCCAACAATCCATTGGAAAAAATCTTTTTACTTTTGAAAGAAACTCTGGTTAGCTTCCCCAATTAATATTCTTTGCATATAGAGTTAGTAGGCTTCATCAATTTAGGAATATCTCTTACTATCTGAGTAGAAATTATCTTAATCATGCTATCAAAATTTACATGACACTCCTTATATGCCAGAACCAACTTTCATCAGTTTGAGCAATCAAACAACTTTTACCAGCAACATTCAAGTGAAAGATATGACCTTTTTTCTTTGTACCTGATGCAATCTCATTTTTGAACTACTCAATATTCTACACTTACCATTCTTGAATTGAAGATCATATCTCTTGTCAACCATTTTTCTAACACTCAAAATATTATGCTTTAGGCCTTCTACATACAAGACATCATAAGTATTATGCTTACCATCAATAAAAATAGAACCTCTACCACATATTATACTAGCTTTGTCATTACCAGACCTAATAACACCACCATCATACTTTTCCAAGCTCACAAACTTTTTCTTATCACCTATCATATGATGAGAGCATCCACTATTAGTCACCCATTCATCTTTTTCTTCAACTTGTGCAACCAAAGCTCTTTCCTCATTAAGGCAACTAGTAGAATTAGTAGGTATTGGATCATCTTCCTTGATAGATATAAACACCCATTCATTATCACTTGAATTTACTTTATCGGATTCATTATCTGTCACACCTTCATTAACAACATAATAACATCTCTTTTGGAATTTAGGCTTGTAAGTTTTCTTAGGAACTCTTTCTGGACACCTTGAAGCAAAATTTCCTATCTTATTACATGAAAAGCATTTAAGAGGAAACTTTCCTTCATACTTACATGCTCCCTTAGGCAATCTTTTGGCAATTAGTGCTTCAAGATCCTCAGGCTCTCACTCTTCTTCTTCAATTTCCTTCATCTCTTTCTCATATCTAGATATCCTCCTGGAAATTTCACCTGGATCATATCTTTGCTTGTCCTTTCCAGAAACAATGGTTTTGAATGCAAATTATACCTTAGGAAGAGTATCACCAAATTCACTTAATTCAAAAGCCAATATCTTACCAATCAACATGTCTTTGGGTACATCAGTCACAGTTCGGATATCCTCAATAGAAACAACTTTATGTTTGTAGGATGCAAGTAAGGATTTGAACACTTTAGCAATAATCTTTGATTCTTTCAACTTTCCATCGGTACATCTAATATTACACACTAGTTCATTCACCTTCTACATAAAAGAAGTAATTCTCTCATCTTCACCCATATTCAACATATAATACTTTCCTTTCAATATACACAACTTAGCAATCTTCACATAGTTGTCACCTTCATATAAGGTTTTCAACTTCTTCTAGATCTCACGAGAAGTCTGCAATTCCATCACATTTGTCATTTCTGAATCAGTCAAAGCACTTAACAATGCTTCCTTAGCCCTAATATTGTGTTCAGCTTCCTTAATCTCATCCAAAGTTGAAGGACTATTTGTAGGAACTATATATTTGTCTTTAGTAACTTTCCACTAATCTTTGTCAATACATCTAAAGTGACACTCCATCCGGTTCTTCCAAAGAGAGTAATTTGTTCCATCAAATCACAAACTCTCCTTCTTGTAAGTCACCATCCTAGATCACTTCAAGATTTTAGGATTCTCCAGAGGAACTTTCTCTGATACTAATTGATGAAAATAGGGCAAACAACTGAGAGGGGGGGGGGGTGAATCACTTATCACCAAATTTTATAGCAACTTACTTTAATCTCAAATTTGATAATTAATAGTGAAAGCATAAATCAACAACACAACATTAACACACATAACACCAAGTTTTTTGATGTGGAAAACTCGATCAAGTGAAAAACCACAGTGGGAACCTACCCAAAATATGATGATACCCTATTAGAATTATATGAAATATTAGAATGGGGAATGCACATGCATTTAGGCACACTTCCTAGAGCTCACTGCTCAAAACCAACAAAGGGAAAGAACCCTAGAATGGCTCACTGCCTTACAAACAGATTCAAATCACTTTCAGAAAATCATGAATTGAGAAATAGAATCCTCAATGCTTGGTTATAGTTCCAATTAAGAACACAACATCTCTCACACTTCTCCACACTTCTGCTTTGCTTCCAAATAATTAATACATTATTCACACACCATGCTCCTCTCATAATGATTATTACATTTATTTATACATGATATCAACTTTGGATCAATATCATCAAGGTCAGCTCAATACATATCTCCTAATTACAAAAATATAACCATACACACTACAATATCATATGTGGATGAAAACATTTTCAGCTAAGACATAACATGGACCAAAATCACCACCTCGAATATGAAACACCTCCAAGAATTATGCATCAAACATCCACAACATGATACAATCATCATGTCAGCCAAGAACATGAATAACACCACTAGATCAAATAAAATCATCAATAACGTGCTCACCGATCATGTGGACCACCAACACAAATAACACACAATCTAGAAACATCCACAAGTATCATGAATTACTACAACAACATCGACACCAACTGAAATTACTAGAATCATTGTTATCATCATACCAAACTTCAAGAATAATAACTAAATTGACTGTCAACCTAGAAAAATCACTTGTAGAGATCCAAACCATGAACCCCTTGAATTGAGAACACACACCAATGTCCCAAACATATTTCCAAATCCACAAACCAATATATTACAATGTGGAGAAATGCATATCAAAATATTGAACACTAGCAATACTGGACAATAGAAAAAATGGCCACAACACAGATACTCATAGCTCACTCAAATCTTCATGCAGACCTCTAACACTTGCATTGAATCAACTAGATATATCACTCTTTAAACCCTTTAATCTACGAACATTGATCATCAATATACAACATAAACCAACTAACTAAATTCCAAGCATCATTGTACTAGACAGAGAAAATATGTTGACATCAATGACAACATATTTATCAGATAACATTTGAGCACATATTTGCAGCATACCAACAACAATATCCAACAGACATTGCTATGATTTTTCATGTTTCATTATATCATGTGTTGCATCTCCCTAAGGTTATGACCAATAGGGGTCTTATTACTACATTTTTTGAGAGGTGGTATTTGGAGATGTGCACCTTTCACCTATCGACAGGTGAGGCATTTGTTACATTGTAGGATGTATGGAGGATAGACACATTCCTGTCCATGGGGAGAGGCTTGTGTGTGATCATAGGGCAAGGGTTGCAGCACTCTGCAAGCTATTTGAGTGTGGTGAGCAGTATCTGGGAATGATTAGAGATTACAAGATTGGTTGGGACCACCTCAATGTAGATTATGATGATCTCACTATAGTATTGTGCAATATCATAATAGGACGTTTGGTGCCAGACACATGATACCATGGATTTCTTGTAGGATGGGGCTGAGTTCTAGCAGGTATGATTGTGGATAGACAAGTTTATGAATGGGGTCCCTAAATTTTGGCTATGTTATATTACTAGATGCATACAATGGTGTACTTACAATATAGGTCCATTAGCTGCAACATCACACTCTTATAGGTCTGGGCTTAGGAGCATATTGTCACTTTTGGTCCAATTGTTCATGTCTAGTTACAAGATAAGGAGCCTTACACATATAGATATACAGGTGGAATCAAACATAGGGGTATAGGTAATACTCTATATTGGTGGCATGCTATTCATGTGATACAACATTTTATTTGGAGGCCTTACCTAGATTGCCTAGGTTGGGTGGATGATGCTAAAAATCTTCAATTTTGCAAACAACTAAGATACCTTATTGGTGGGATAGTTCTTACTTAGTGTATTATAGATGTACATCTCCCTAGCTGAGTTTTGAAACAATTTGGCAAGGTCCAAGCTATGCCAGATGTGACAACTTATTTTGCATGATTTTCTCAAGACGTGTTAGTTTGGGGGGATTGCATAGGGGCTCATGTAAAATTTGTAGAGTTTGATACCTTGAGGCTTGTGCAATGGGGTTGGGGTAGAAAATGTTGGCTCTACACCATAGTATGATGCATGATGAGCGAGGCATTGACCTATTCAATTGACTTATCCTACAATACCCATTACACTGTAGATGGTCATGTGACCTAGATGACAAAGAGGAGGGGATGGTGATGGAGATAGTGGAGTGGTCACCATTGCTACAACATGAGAGAGAGAGGAGATGGGAGGGGATAAGGAGGTAGACATTGATGGAGACACCAAGTCAGCAGATGATGATGATGATTCATCAAAATCATCCAGCATAGAGGGTACAAAGGATAACATAGATAATACAGATATGCCTAAGCTAGAGGATGCCCTTTCCAGATAAGATGTTGCTCAGGGTGAGGATACATAGGTTATGAGAGTCCAGATCCAAAGTTTATAGGATGTCTTGCCCATAGAGTGGCAGTGGAGGAAGGATGATCAAAATCGATTCCACTGGGAGTAGGAGGCTTGGATATAGGAGCAAGATACATTAATAGCTGAGCGAGATAGCTTTTGAGTTGCTCAAGATTTAGCAATTGCTAAGAGGGGTCTCTTTCATAGCGATCCAAATGATGTTGTTAGTTGAGCATAATTAATTAATGATACATGGTAGATGAGACATTGACCTATTCAATTAACTGATCTTACAATACCCATTACACCATAGATGGTAGGTGACCTAGATGACAGAGAGGAGGGGATGGTGATGGTGCAGTGGTAGCCATTTCTATATCAGGAGAGAGAGAGAGAGAGATAGAGAGAGAGAGAGAGGAGGGAGGGGATACGAAGGTAGACATTAGTGTAGGCACTAAATCAACAGGTGATGGCGATGATTCATCAAAATTATCCAGTGCAAAGGGCACAAAGGATAGCACAAATAATACGGATATGCCTGAGTTGGAGGATGTCCCTGCCAAACAAGATGTTGCTAAGGGTGAATATACATAGGTTATGAGAGCCCATATCCAAAGTTTACAAGGTGCCTTGGCCATAGAGTGGCAATACAGGAGGGATGATTGGGATCTATTTTGTTAGGAGTAGGAGGCTTGGACACAGGAGTGAGATACATTAATAAACAAGCAAGATAGCTTCCGAGTTGACCAAGATTTATCAATTTCTAAGCGAAATCTCTTTCATAGTGAGTGAGATGATGTTATTAGTCTAGCATAGTTAGTTAATGATGCATATGATTGATATATTTCTCCTGGTACATATGCATTCTCACATGATGATAGGCTTTTCCATGCGTCATAGGAGGCTATGTATTAGCGCCAACATTACGAGTTGGCCATTCAAAAGGGATAATGTATATAGAGTTATCACACTTATAGGTCTTGAAGTAGGTCTAGCCAGTCTATGACTCAAAATAGGAGAATTGGTGGTGTGATGGGACCAAGTGGATAGGCACCTAGATAGGCTCCTAATAGGGGTAGTGTCAGTTGATAAATTTTACTTATGAATTATGTTTTGACACATTATTTTGAGATCTATATATGATATATGCAGTTATGATGCATCCTATATTCATGTGTTTATGTGTTTCCTTATATGATGCTTGATTCTATGATGCATGTGATTGCGATTATCTAGTTATGCTTACTCTACATGATGTTCTATATGCTTTCATGTTGCACTCCTAATGTTTTGATGCTTTCTTACTTATGCACTTTCTAAATCTTGTATATGATATGGTGATGATGTAATCATGATGATATGATCTATATGAACGATTATGCTTATAATGGTATCTTTTAAATGAACTAATGAGTAATGTATTTTTTTAAATTTTTTTAATAAATGCCATCTATTGCAAAATAGAGAACATGATAATGTAAATTAATGTCCATATGACAATGAATTCTACCTAATGCAAATATGATTATAATTAATGCAACCTAATGCAAATGTGATTATAATGAATGCAACCTAATGCAAATAGTTTTTAGGTAGTAAATAAGCATAAATTGCATAATCAGATATGAAAGAGTGAATCACAACTCTAATGTAATCAATATTACTCCTAAATGACAATAGAATAATGCGACATCAATTGAATTGAAAGAATGATCTATTTAAAACTCCCTCAATTGAAATAGCAAGGCTTCCATTGCTCTTCTCCATTGTTGATGATGTACGTGGCTCTCAGGCACTACACTTGATTTCCTGCATAAGATGGACAACAATTTTGAAGACTATGATTATGTGATTCTCGCTTGAATTGAGAAAAAGATGTTTAATTTATAGATTTTCAACACAAAGGGGGTGAGAAATAGAACTCAAGTGTTGACTGATAGATAACTAAAATTGATTGATCCATTAACATAGTTGATTGATTTGTTAACTCAGTAGATTGATCAGTGAACTAAATAGATTGGCTAGTAAACTCATTTGATTGATCAGTGAACTGAATAGACTAGGGAGATGATTGATTAGATGGATTAGTAGACTGAATTGATGGATTAGTCATAAAAAGCTGATTTTGAGTTAAAAAGAATGATTGATGAGTTAACCGAGTTAACTGATTTGATCAATCAGTTATGATTTTAGCATGTGTTGTAGGAATTTGAAATTAAATTTGATTTTCATTTTCAATTTGGATTTGAATTTGGTCATTCAAATGCTGAAATGCACATGAAATTAACTGGAATTCAGATTTGGTGAATATGAATTTGGAAATGTGAAATTGGATGAAATGAAGTGAAATTCGAATTTGGGAGAAAATGAAATGAAATTAGTTGAAATTAACTAGAATTATAATTTGGGGAATTGGAGGAATTTAATTAATTAATTAAAATAATTTAAATAAAATTATTTAAACTTAGGAGATTGAATTAATTAAATAATAAAGATTATTTAACTAAGGAATAAATCATAATTAATTAAATAATTGATATTTAATTAATAATTGAGATAGGGTTAATTGAATAAAATGTTTTGAGAATAGAAATAGAATAATTAGAAGTGCTGAAGGGTGATGATTAGAAGAAATGGTTAGTTTAATTAAATAATTAAAGAATTACTTAATTAAATAGATGAATAATTAGTATACAATTAATGAGACATTTTTAGGTGTCTACATTTGCCCCTCTTTGAGGCAATGTTGGAAAGACATTGTTTCAAAGAAAATGAAAAGAAAAACTGCCCCAGTATGCCCCGGTGATGCTTAGGGTGTAAATATGCCCCCTTAGAAAAATGTGGAATGAAGACCAGTTTTTTGAAAATGTGCTAGATAGTGATAATATGAAGTTTGAAATGGATTCGATCTCATTTGCTATGTTTACAATTGCATTGAATTTGGAGGGGTCCACGAGCATTATGTTGAGAAAAACCCTAATTTTTGAGATTATAAATTGAAGATTGGTGTTGTTTGAGCTCATTTGTACTATTTTGTTTTGCAAGAAGTCCTTAAAGATATTAGTGCTTTGAGCGTCCTTGGAGCAAAATGGCAGGTCACAAAGCGAGGCTGCATTTATCCAAGTGAGTGCAGTCTTATCAGAGACCTCCCGACATTGGTGGCATGGTGAGTTGCATGATTTATTGCTTGTTTATGTCTATTTTTTTTGAAATTTTCAATCTTGTGGTGATATGTACTTTTTCATGATTTTCACACTTGACTGTCGACTTTGCCATAATTGATACTATTATTATGCAATTGATTTAAATGTACCACATTTGATGTTTTATACTGCATTTGATTCTTCTGATTCACATTTGCAATTTTTGCTTCGCAATTGATAATTTTGTTTTGAAGTTGATAAAAATAATTCGCATTTGATAAAATCATAATGCAATTGATAATTTTTTTTTTGATCGATAACATATAGTAATATATTGCTTTGAAAGAGAAGTATTACATTCGTGAGGCAAAAAGACAATCTGCAAATCCAAGGGGTCACACCCTGACTACAAAAAACCCAAGCATCTACCTACTATGAGCCATAGTCACAAAAAGGGTCACTTACGAATACAAAAAAGACCACACCACTAACCCCAGCTAACCCAGCCTAACTACGAAACCATCCCAAAGCTTCCTCTCTTGAGAAATTGGGATACCCCTGTTGGAACTAGCCACCTGCTGCTCACTCCCACCACCTGGCACCGTTCCAGGCCTTCCTCCACACAATGACCCACACTCCACCACCTTCTTTGGTTTCTTTGGGAGCTGATGCCGAACTAGAGGCCTCCCATTCATGTCTAGTGGGGTCTTAGACCGAATGGGAGTCAACTTCCCGTGGATGTTGAAACACTCAGTCAGCCCCAACTGGCGAAGAAAGTTCACAATCTCTGCCCAACCATTTCTTGCATCCTCCACCTATGTCACAACTGGTCAAGAAGCAAACCAAACTACAAAAGGCTGCAACTCCCCAACTTCCACCCCAATCCTCCTACTTGGGCCCTCCACCATCCTCAACCCCACACCAATGTCAGAATAGGCCACCACATCCTGCAAGCCTCCTGACCATTTGGGTCGTAAAACCAGTGAAGAGATCCGCTGCATTTCCTCCTTCAACTTCCCCACCTGTAAGGCCAAAGCAGTAAATAGAGACGAGATGTCAAGATTTGTTCTGGGTCGCTAGTCCTGAGAAAGAAATTCCTTTCCCAATAGGAGCCAAATTACCCTCCAGAAGACATCTCCATCCACTCTGAAAATGTTCGAAAGCCTAATGATCGAAATTGGCCCTCAAAAAGCAGGCGGTTGTCCATCCGACTTCAGTGAAAAATTTGCCTCCATTCTATCTCTCTGCTACATAGAAAACAACCCTGAGCACTCTGTTAAAAAACCAAGCTTTCCCACAAAATGCCAGGAATCAACACTCAAGGGACTTAAAGGCCGCCTCCATCTCTTGTCATGAATGCTTCACACACTTCACATTAATCCCAACATCATCTCCAGGCACTCCCTCCACACACCTCCATCATCAAACAACACTTTGAGGCCACTTGCAACAAGATTGAAGAACACACACCACGAGGGACTTAAATTCCCACAATGCTAAGGTTGCGAGTGGTCACAACAATTTGAACTTGGGTTTTGTTTTCCAAAGCCATCAACTTGAGTCTTACTCAAGAAGACTACAATCTCTAAAGTCCTCAAACATTCTAAACAAATTTTCCAAGGAACTATTTTCTCCCACATTAGAAAGTGTGTTAGCTTCCAAATTAGCCTCCTTCGGGACATGGGTAATTTTAAAATCATCAAAATTGTTCAGCAGCAATTGCATCCTATGCACCTGCTTATCTAAAAACCACACTTCCAATCGCCCTCATGAAATCCCATTCACCACTACTTGAGAATCACCTTCTAAATGAAGTTTCTTGACTCCCAACTTCCCAGCCATAAGTATAGCTTCCACCACAGCTTGACATTCGGCAACATTGTTCGATCCATCCACCAATCGCTTGGCCACAATGGCCAGAATGTTACCATGATCATCCCGAGCAATCACCCTAGCACCTGAGGGCCCTAGATTACCCCTCGATTCTCCATCAAAATTAATATTAATCCACCCCTTCCCAAGTGCAGTCCACTCTGGGGTAGGATTACCCTTACTCTGAAGATTAGCCCTCAATAGCCCATTAATAGACCTGAATTTGACAAGAGGCCAACTCAACAAAAATTTAGTGTTCGCTTGTGAGAAAGGAGTCTTGGCTAGATTCACATTAGAGGCAGCATTTGTAACTAGTTCTGAGATGTCCCTCTCCAGTCTAGTAAAAAATCGCTCACAATTTTCTACTCTACCATCAAACACTCTCCGGTTTCGCTCCTTCCAAAGTTCCCATAACACCGTAGAGGGAAAGATCTTCCAAATAGCAGCAAAGATGGAATTTTTACCCAAACTCAGCCAAGATTCCAGCCATTCACACAATTTCCCAGCCATGGGGCCCATCCAATTCAATCTTTGCAACCCGAAAAGCCATGCCTTCTGAGAAAAATCACAATTTAGCAAAAGGTGATCCACATCCTCCTCAGCCTTTTCACATAGAACACAATGAAAAGGACCTGCAAACCCCATTTTCTTCAGGTGTTCACTAGAAAGAATCTTCTTATTGCCAGCCAGCCAAGCAAAGGCTCCAGCTTTCAGAAGGCACACATTGTTCCAACAAATCTTAGATTCCCATTCCTTCGTCTCGGCATCTCTCTCCAAAAGAGTGATTCCCACTTTCACCGAGTAACAGCCATTCTTTGACCCGCACCAAATAATTTCATCCTCCTCCTTTGAGAATGAAACCTCATGGTCACCCATGATCTTGCGCAGATACCTTTCCTCCACTTCCCCCAAATTTAAATCTTGAGGGTCTTTCTAGCTCCTTCTTTGCCCTAGCAGGGGCATATCATTCGACAAAAAATTGCACACCTTAGAGCCCCAAACTAGTCCAGTCTTTAAAACTATCTGCTGAAGAGCCTGGGATTCTAAAGATGGATGTCCATCCCAAGAATCCTGCCAAAAGTTCACCTTACACCCATCACCAATATGCCAAGAAATGTGATTTGTTATCAGGCTTCTACAACTCACCAAAAAATTCCACAAAGCTGACCCTCTTGGGGGATCTCTCACTGTTAAGATCCTTTCCTTTTCCCTACTATCCAAATACATAGCTTGTAAAATTCTGACCCATCTCTATTCCAGTTTACTATACATTTGCCAAACCAACTTAGCCCCCATGGCCTCATTAATAATCTTCCAATTGTGGAGTCTCACCCCTCCCCCACCTTTGGGTTGACAAACTCTATCCCAGGCCATGAGAGGAACTTTATCCTGATCTTGACTACCATTCCACAAAAACTTCCTCATCTTCTGCTACATATTCTTGATGATAGAGGCTGGTAGTTTGAAGCAAGACATTAGGAAAATAGGCATAGCCGAAACAACTGTCTTCAGCATTAGGATGCACCCAGCCAAAGAAAGCCACTTACTCTTCCAGCCCTCCATCTTAGCTTTACAACCATCAAGCAACCCTTTCCACATTTTTGACTTTCCTGCTCTAGCAAAGAGCAGCATGCCAAGGAACTTACTAGGGAGTTGACCAATCTTTATCCCAAACACTCTAGCAATAGCTCTCTGTGACCAACCTTCCGTATGAAAGAAAAAAACCTCTAATTTGAGCCAGTTTATCTCCTGACCAATCGCCCCCATGAATCTATCCAAAAATTTCTTCATGACTAAGGCCTCATGCATAGAAGCAACACTGAACAGACAGGTGTCATCTGCAAACTAAGAATGAGTTGTGGGGACAACCCCTTGAGCAATCTCAATACCCTTCCACAACCCTTGATCTCTCTTCCCAACAATCGATCATCCAAGAACTTCAGCCATCAAAATGAAGAGAAAGGGGGATATTGGATCCCCTTGCCAAATACCCCTAGACATTGAAAAGAAGCCATGAGGGTTGCCATTAACTAAAACCAAAGATGAGAATTGCATAATCATACTAGAAATCCACTTAATCCAGGACTTACCAAAACCAAATCTTTCCAACACAGCCATGAGAAAAGACCTATCCACCCTATCATAGGCTTTATGGGTATCAAGCTTTAAAATCATTCTCCTCTATCTACCTTTCATCACCATATGAATAGCTTCATGGGCCACAATCACCCCATCCACAATATTCCTTCCAGGGGTAAAACCACTTTGTTCATAGGAGATCAACTTATCAAGAATTAACTTAAGCCTATTGGCAGCAACTTTTGAAATGATTTTGTAGATGGTGTTGCATAATGAAATAGGATGGAACTCCTCCATCCCAGCTAGCTTGGCCTTTTTAGGAATAAGCACCACCATCGTACAGTTGAATTCCTTCAAAACAAAGCCTCTGGATCTAGATTCTTCAACCACTACAAGAAGCTCCTCTCCAAGCACCTCCCAGAAGGATTGGAAAAAGAATGCTTGAAACCCATCTAGGCCTAGTGCTTTCTCCCTGCCCAACCCAAACACCATGGCTTTAACTTCCTTTAGAGAAACAAGCTCCTCCAACATGGAGTTGTCCTCCTTGGAAACTAAAGGAGGGATCAGCTCCAGAAGCTCCTCCTGAACCCCCGACTGGGCTATCCCATTCTTCTTCCACAAATTGTCAAAGAAACTCACAGCCTCTTTACCTATACTATCTGGGTCTTCAATAACCAAACCATCCTCAAGCCTCAAAGAAAGAATTCTACTAAGACTTTGCCTTGCTTTCACTGAACTATGAAAGAATTTTGTGTTTTTGTCACCCTCTTTCAGCCAATTAACACACAAATTCTGTTTCCAATAGATCTCCTCTCTTTGCAAAATTTCTCCATACCTACTAAGAATGTCTTTCTCCATTAGGAAATCCACTTCATCCATTCCATCTACCATGAATTTAGCATTCAAGGCCCCTAGATCACCTTCGAGTCTTCTCTTCTCATCAAAAATATTACCAAACACCTCCCTATTCCAAGATTTTTATGTCTGCTTCACATGGCTAAGCTTTTTGAAAAATTTATAGGCCAAGAACCCTTCCACCACTAGGGCTTCCTTCCACCACCCCACAACCTATTCTTTAAAAATTGGTTCCCTAAACCACAACTTTTCCATCTTGAAGGGACATCGAATTGGGACAGCATCATTCTGCACAACCAAGGAGACCGAAAAATGGTCTGACCCTGAGATGGCAAGTACCTCAGCCTCAAAAAAAATAGGGGCAACACTCCAATCTCTTGCAAGGAAGAATCTATCCAATTTCTCAACAATATTGGAAAAACCTCTATGCCTATTAGTCCAAGTGAAATCCCCTCCTTTAGTAACCACTTCTAGAAGAGTGTTGTCATTAACAAAGGATTGGAAATCCAAATGTGACCAGCTCAATCTCCTCACCCCTCCGTGCTTCTTAGAGGAAGAGAGGGCGGCATTGAAATCTCTAGCCACGATGGCTAAAAGGGGCCTCACTTCCTCAAGGCATATGGAGACATCCTCCCATAATTTACACTTCTCTATAGCCAAAGTTGACGCATAGACATTAACAAGAAAGCAAGAGAAATTCATAGTCTTCGAAATCACCTTAACCATATGCCAATACTTAGAGCTTGACACAACTTCCACATGAATAGCAAACGGATTCCATAGAATGCCCAAAACACTTGACACCCCATCTGAATCCACAAAATGACCTGACCATTTCTACCTAGCCCCGAAAATGCAAGTAGCAGCATCACGACCCAACTTAGTTTCCTGAATACAAATTACTTCTAGCTTGGCCTGGTCAAAACCTCTTTTGACTAGACGACGCTTGTCAGGGGCATTGTAGCCCCTGACATTCCAAGTTAGGAACTTCATTACTGTCCAGGAGAGAATAAGTCTCTCCCGAATCTCAGAAGCCTTGTTTGGACCTTCATGTTGCCTGCTTCCTCAAGCAATCTCTGTCGATTCTTTCTTCCTCTCAAATTTCCTTTAGACTTAGGGGGATCTAAATTAGATTGTTTGATGGTCCTAACTTCTGTCTCCCCTACTTCTGTCGACAGTCCCATAGAATCATCACTTAAACCTTCCTCCTCCTCAGACTCCAACTCTCCTATTACTCCATTACCCTTGCTCAGGGACATGTCAATGTCCTTGTATCTGATTATATTTCCTTCTGCATTCACACTAGGGTCCTCAACCGCTACTAGTGACTTAGCACTTTCACCCATCTCCTGGTTCTTCACCCCATCCGTCGAGGTGTTGTAGAATCTATGCTGAGATGGATACCCTCCCCTTATTTCACTTTCCTTTTCAACAGGCCCAACCCTTATCTCCAACCGCTTCCCTTCAATTCAAGATTCACCATCCCAGTCACTACCCTTACACACTTGATCCTCTTTCTCTTCTTCCAAACTAAATCCTTCCCTATGAGAGAACTCAACAATCTGTTTAGGTAATCCACCCAACACCAGCACAACGGACTTATCTCCATCCAACACAGAGGCCTGATGCAGCTTCTCCTGACCTGGGTTGGAGTTAGAAAGTTCTTCCACCCCTACTTGCATATCTGAGCAAAGGTGAATGATTTCACCGCTTGTGGCCTCCGATACAAAACTCGGATTGATTTTTCCCAAGCTCTAATATGCAACCACACCCACTAATAGCTTCTCCTCCAAAGCACGATCTGCCTTTCCTTTACCCTTTTGACCCAACAAACAGTCTCGATCCTCATGGCCCCATTCTTTACAAATCTTGCATTTGACTATGATTTCTTCAATTTCTATATCTTGTCTCCATACTCCTTCTGGAGACCTCATTTCAACAACCTTTGGTAGCCCAAGATGCGGCTTCCACATAACATAGATACGTGCATACATGCATGAACTGAGCTTATCAACCGCTTCATCTGACTTGATAAATCTCCCTATCTTCTCCCCTACACTCTTAAAGATTTCCTCCTTCCAATACTCATGAGGGAGATTGTACAATCTTATCCACATAGGAATTTCCTCAATAGTAGCTTGTCTTGGGTCAAAATTAGGGGTCCAATCCCTTATATAAAAACCAACTCTCGACATTAAAAATGACCCCGACTCCATCAGAGAAGTCTTCTCCTCAGCCGAACCAACAATGATAAGAAAAAACCCATTAGTAAGAGTTTTTATCTCAAAGTGGTTACCCCATTCTTCATTGACCCAGTTTCTCACTCTGGGAAAAGCTGGCCATTCGCCTCCCCATTTCATGAAGAAGGCTCTTTCGCGCAGAAAAAGTACCGATTCCTTCTAGGCCTCCGATTCAATGTAGATACTTACCGACCTATTCTCATTCGTTGTCGGTATCCCACCTAGAGAGGGGTCTTTCAGGGGGTGCTAGAGTTTCTTCTTTATCCTTTCCTCCGACTGCTGTTTGGTCCATTTTGGGAAGTTTAGATACCTTGAATGGCCCCATTTGGCTTTGTCATGCTCAAAAGGAAATCAGTTGGTCCCCCTACTGTGAGCCTCCCTCCGACTCCTTCCCGACTCTTGCCAATGCCACTGGTTTGAATGTGGAGGACACCATAGCCGCTGATACACCCTCTGTGCAAAGTCCTGATCCCATCCTCGTGATCAAGCCGCACCTTCACCTGGAAACCCTAGTGTCCTCCTACGCTCCTCCATTTATTATGCAATTGATAATTTTACTTCATAGTTGATATAAGTATTTCGCATTTGATAATAAAGGCCTTTTTTCTTTTAATGCGTCCTAACAATTTGATGATGTAACTGACTCATTTGTATGTTTTCCAAATGCAAGTGCATTATCTAGTACTGCTTGCTAGACAGACGAGGCCAGATGGTCTTGATCGACATCATGAGTTGGATCAAGAGGATACCACTTTGTTATGACATGCTGGATTGTATTATATAGCACATTTTCCTAAGGTTATGACTGACAGGGCCATGATTACTACTTTGATTAAGTGGTGGCATTCAAAGACATGTTCTTTTCATCTACTGATAGGTGAGGCATCCATCACACTTGAGGATGTGTGGCATATCTTACACATATTGATATTTGGTACACAAGTTAGTTTTGATCATCATGATGGTGTTTCTTCTTTGTGTACATTGTTCGAGTGTTTAGAGGAGGATCTACATATCCATGGTCATTACAAGATTCATTGGGATGATTTTGATTATGATGATCTCACAATTGTTCTTTCTTGCATAGTTTCTGGATTATTGATTCCTCATAGATGTACCCATGGTTTTCCTATTGGATGGGGATGAGTCATACATGATATGATTATTGACAGACGTGTGTTTGCTTGGGGTCCTTTTCTTCTTGCCACTTTGTATCATCAGATGCATGGGATTGTTTACTTGCAACATAAATCAGTTGGATGTGGCATTACTTTTCTCTAGACATGGGCTTGGGAGCACATAACTATCTTTCATCCTGCATTACATATTGATTTAGAGCCAAATCAGCCATATGCTTTTAGGTACACTGTTGGTGTGAGACATAGGGCATCGAGTAACATATTGTATTGGTGTCATCAGATTGATATCTTACAGTATTTCTCATGGAGACCTTATCTTACTTGCCCTAGTTGGACTGATGATGCTCAACATCTTCCTTTTTGTTGAGACGTGGGGTGATCACAGGGTTATTGACATGCATCTTCCTAGCTATGTACTCAAATAGTTCAGAGAGGTACATGGTATTCTAGATGTGACAACTTATTTCGCTCACACTACTCAAGAGGTTGGTGATTGGGGTGCTTGCCTGTAGCCTCATGTTGCCATTGCTGAGTTTGATGCTCTTGCTCATGTTTTGTGGGGATGGTGTGTTGGGGTAGCGGATCTAGGGTCTACAACATAGTATAGTGTATGGTGGATACAACACATGCCTATACCTTTGACAAATTTGACAATTTCGATTGGTGCTCAACAAATTAGACATGGTATGGGTCTTAGGGGGAGAGGGAGAGGTGGGGGGAGAGATGGAGGAGGTGGAGATGGAGGATGTAGAGGTGGAGGAGGTAGAGGTGGAGGTGGTAGAGGTGGAGGTGGTATAGATCTGATAGCAGTGGTTGCAGAGTAGGTGGACAGTGGAGAGAATGCATCTATGAGTATTTCTAATGAAGGTGATGAGTCAGGATCAGGCTCATTGAGCAGTGACAGAGATGAGGGTGGGGATGATGGACATGATGTGGAGATTTCCCAGGCAGCGGAGTTTGGAGGTGCGGAGAGAGGAGATGAGGAGGGATTGAGAGATAGAGTTAGGCATTTAGAGGACTTGGTTGATACTTTGCGACAGTAGTAGATGGAGGATAGAGATCAGTACATGTAGATGATGGAGGAGTTGACTATAGAGAGTGATCATCTATAGAGGGAAAGGGATGAGGTAGTTAGGAGAGCTCAGATTACCATGGATGTATATGATAAGTTATTTGGGCCGGTGATAGAGGCACGTAGCTAGGCAAATAGATATTTTTCTACTATACAAGAGGCTATTTATTATCGATAGGCTTATGAGAGATATATTCCTGAGGGTCAGAGGGAGCCTAGTTTTAGTACTTTCATGAGGAAAAGGTCAAGTTGATCTACCTCTCAACAGACTAGCAGTGGAGGAGTGATGGTTCCACCTAGAGCTCCATTGGGATAGACTAGAGTTAGGCGAGATGCACCTACCGATAGAGGCAACATAGGTTAAGAGATTGGATATTGATGTTGATGTTGTAGATACGATGTATTTTGACACATTTCTATATGATATATGATATGCATTCTTGATGAGCTATTTGATGATGAACTTCATGGTATAATGTTTTTTTATTGTGTTTTATGCTATTGTGATGATAAATGCATGTGAATGTGGTATAATGTAGTGATTTGATGTAGCTTTATGTTACGATGCATAATGGTTGATGAAATTCTTATTATAATGCAACGGTCTAATATTATGAAATGATATATATGAAAATGTAATGTGAGGATGTTTATTTTTGTGTGTTTTGGTGTTGAAAAATGTGAATTTAGAAGAATTGTTAGTTGTTAGACGTAGAATAGATATGAAATGATTAATCAATTAAATCAACTTTTGTTTATTCCAGATTTAGACATGATAGAGGTGATTTGATAGAATTTTGATGATAAACTCTTCATTGCTTTATTTGTAGTGTAATACATTATCATCATTGAGCCTTATTATGTAGCAATGGAGCTTATTACACAAGGGTATGAGGAACCAAGATGTATAGATATCTCATTGCAAAGAAACAAATACATAGCAGACAAGGAATCAACCCTCCATTATGGGAATTACACTAGGGGTTGAGGTATGTGTGGCATTCAAGGTTGAATGCTCCAATCACAGAAACCCACTAGAGCAATTGCCCTAGAACTTCATTGGTTCAAACCACAAACAACAAACAAAGAAAAGGACCATGCCCATCATGACTCCTCTAGTCACTTTTGGACATCCTTGAGTAGCTAAAAGCATTGATCTTCGCCAATTTGATAAAAATAGTTAACCAAAAATAGACAAAACTTAGCAGTTAGACTAACTATGCCTTTGCTTTGATATGTTTGATGTGATTTTGATAATGTTTGGTTTCAGAAGTTTTGGACCCCATATAAGACCGATCGGTTTGGTTTCATTTGTATTGATTATGTTTAAGACAAGATGTTGATCACATTGATAGTTTGATAGTGATTCGATAGATTAGACAATTGATCACCTTGATTGCAGTTGTTTTGACAAGATAGTTGTATCCTTTGTTTAACTTCGTGTGAAGTGTTTGTTGGATATCTGCTAGGGTGTTGGATTCTTGTGAGACAATTTATTACGAGTTTTTGATGTTTTCTGGATTTTTAGTTTGTTTTTTATTTGTTCAGGACTTCTTATGAATGTTTTTGTTTAATTTTGAATTTTTTGGTGTTTTTGTTTGATGTTTTTCAGAACTTTTATCTAATTTGTAGAATTTTTTTAGGTTGTTATCTGATTTTTAGAATTTTTCAGGTTGTTATCTGATTTTTAGAATTTTTTCAAGTCATTATCCGATTTGTAGATTTTTTTCAGGTCTTTATCTGATTTGTAGAATTTTTTTTCAGGTCGTTATTTGATTTTTAGATTTTTTTCAGGTTGTTATCCGATGTTTGGAATTTTTTCAAGTCTTTATCTAATTTTTAGAATTTTTTCAGGTCATTATCTGATTTGTAGATTTTTTTCAGGTCGTTATCTGATTTTTAGAATTTTTTCAGTTCATTATCTGATTTGTAGATTTTTTTAGTTATGCCCCCAAGTGTAGACCTATGATAATGATATGCAACATGTATGTGGAGACAATGAATTTTCAATATGATTTATGCAGGATGCATGACCAGAATGCAGTTCCTATTCGAACAAGGATGATCATGTGCTTCCTTCACTTTGACATACACTAATTAGATTAAAGGTGAGAAACGTTTTAGAGATAGGAGTTCAATCCATTCTCAAAAAGACTTAGATCATCCAAGATAATACACTATGTAACCAAGATTTATGAGTGGAGGCATGAAAAAATTCTCCAATTCTTGAAACGTTGATCTTCTTTTGCCGATGTGTGTGCAATTGAGTTTATTTTGACTCTTATACCCATCAAAGACTCTTAGAACCTTATGTGGCTAGCTATGTGAGTTATTATGACTTCAAAAGCATCATGGATAGAGCCTCGCAGCCAGCAAGCCTTTAGGGCTCCGACGAGGTTATGCACTATAATCTCTCAAACATTGCTCCATTGCCAGTAGGCGTCCATAGCCCTGATGAAATTATTTGCATGTTCCCGTATTCAAGCTTTTGTTGCACTTGTATGTGTGATATTTCAATTATATATCATTGTTTATGTTGCCTTGAGATGGATATTGGCACTTTTTTCTTTTATTTTCTTGCCTTGACTTGTAAGTAATGAAACCTACTTGGGTATGACAATTACAATGATGGTGAAGTAGAATATTGGATTTTTCACTAGCCACATGACCAACTAGGTATGTGTAATGACCTAGAGATATTGATTAATGTGTGAGATATAGAAATTGATAGATTTTGGGTAACAAGACTTGATAGTGAAACTTCTACCCAACCATGGATAAAGCTTAATCACAAGGTGATGTTGAAGATAAATGATTAAAAACCTCCTAAGGACTTCATGAACAAGTATATAGGAAATGAGACAACCTTCGTTACTTTCAGTGCAGACAAGTGAATGACTTAGACAATCATCATGTTTTTATTGATGCAACTATATGAGAAAGGAATAATGATATGCGGTAAAGAAATATGCAAATGCAGTACTAAAAAATGAAATGAACCCACCTTTAGATGTAATATCTTTTTCGGTGCATGTTGTTGATGGGATCGGGAAGTGAATCTCCCTCCATTGTGCCCACAGTCAATTAAACATGGATACATAAGGGGTAAGTCTTTGTCTCTAGTTGTCTTAGAGAATCCCGATATCATGCATACTTGGTTATGATCTGTTGTGTCTTCATCATAAATTGGTGGTGGGTTGTCTTAATTATTAGATGGAAATTCATAATCATGAGAATCTATGACACTTTCTATGTATGTTTCACTTTCTGATTCTATGTCACTTATCCTCTCTTGTTCTTGTAACCGAGTTTGTTTTAATCAGTGGATCTTCTTTGTATTGTGGATACCCTTCTTAAGCCCGGTATCAATCTTTGTAGTCTTTCTTCATTTGACTCAAATGGAGGAGCTAAAGTTGTTTCTCTTGGAAAAAGTATTGACAGTAACCAAGTATTTGGCTCATCTGCTACTGTTAATCCTATATCTATTACCATGTTTTCTTGTGGAGATGTTTCAGGAACTGTACTGCTAGATGTCTCTATGCTAGGTTCTTTGTTGATGACTGATTCTAAGGTATGTATTCTGAGGGTAGCCTAGGCTTGCTCAGTATATCCAATGTATGTTGTCTGGCTTCTATTATTTGTGTCACATGTTTATATCCCAAGCCTTTATTCTTTGGGTTTTTATGTGGCAAAACATATTCTAATATTCCTTGCTTTTGTAGTCCTAATCATGTGGTGCCATCATACCCATGTTTTTGTAACATCTTGAAGTCGTTACCATATTGATATAGAGGTATCCTGGGTACTGTCATGTCATCTTCTTCTCTGTATATCCAGTGATTGATATCTTCGTTTAGAGATTCTTCTTGTAGGTCTCCCCATCTAATAAAAGAGAAAGAATCTGAATACTTTATTATCTCTTTTCCTTTATCTTGCTTCATTGTTGTGTTCTGAGGCTTCCCAAAAGACCTGGGAGAAAATGATGATTGTTTGTCATCTAATGTACTCAAAATAGAATATTCTCCATAACCAACTTTTTAAATATGCAAAGAAGATGTGGTTGGTGTATTTTTCTCTATTTCTTTAATTGATAATGATTTCATTTTTAAGTGAAGAGGGACTTCCTGATTGTTTGGTACTTGATTGTCTGAGCTTGCCCTTAAATAATTAATGTGTTGAAAATGGTTTGGGCCACCATGGATAGTGATTTCTATGCCATTGTATGGGAACTTTACACATTAGTGAAAAGTTGATGGTGCTACTTGCATTGCATGTATCCATGGGTGACCTAACAATATATTGTACTCCAATTCTTTGTCTAGGACTTGAAAGGTGATGTTTGTTGTAGCTGGTCCTACTTGTACTGGTAAAGTCACCACATCCTTAGATTTGATATTGATTCTCTTGGTAGAATCAATATAATATTCAGAATATCCTAAAGATTTGATCAAATGTAGAGTGCATATGTTAAGGCCAACTCCACCATCTATAAGTACTCTTCAAACCTTTTTTCGGTCAACCAAATCTTCCAAGTGCAAGGCATCATTACGCATGGGTCAGTTTGCAGGTACATCCTATTTAGTGAATGTGACCTTTAAAGTTGCCAAGTTTCCAACCATGGATTGGAATGTGTTCTCATCAATATCTCTAGCAACAATTGAATCTTGTAAGGCTTTATCCAGGACTGCCTTATGAGCTGGCTATATGTGCAATAACTCAAATAGTGAAATTTGGGCTAGAGTTCGTTTCAACTAATCCACCATATTGTAGTTACTATTCATTGAAGGGGGGTTTGAAGGAACCCCTTATAATGTGACCTTTGATCTTCTAGTGATGACAACACAATCTCTTCTTTTAGGATTCATTGTGATTGTAGCTACCATTTCATTTCCTGGACTTAGTGTGTTAATGGCATAGTCAAATGTGACATTAGTATAATTGGTAGTATTGTTTTGTGTATTAGAACTAGAAGCCTTTCCTTTTTAATGTTTGATGAAAGGATCTTTGAAAATGTTATAATCTGTGTTTGGTGCCTTATTAATATCCACAATAATGTCACCTTGATCAATGAGATCTTGGATGAGGTTCTTCAATTTGTAGTAACTTGTTGTCTTGTGACCCTTATTGTAGTGATACTCACAGATGTCATTGTCATTCCACCAAGCACGCTTAAATGGACCTGGTTCATATGGCCTATCTTCTGGTAAAGTTATGGCATTGCTCTGCATCAATTTTTTCAGTGTTGATTCCATAGGTTCTCCGAGGGGTGTAAATTTTCTTCTAGGTGCGCATATCCTTGGTGGCCTTGGATTGTTTGACTATAGTGCATTAGTGTTGTTTGTCTGAGTCTGGTTCTTACTGGCAAAATTAGCTGGTCCTTGTAGAGATACTAGTGATTGAGCTCTATTTACAACACATGCATCAACAACTCCATTGCTTGTGAAATTTTTGTTTCTAGACCAAAATTTTGGCCTTTCATTAGTTGTGCTGGTGGTCGGTCCACTATCCTTGTGGTGTTTCAATATCCCTTGTTCTAATAGGCCTGTCTCACATTTGATGCCTTTTTCTGTTATGTCTTTAAAATTGTTCAGGCATTACATTTTTAATCGATACTTAATCGGAGGCACAAGATTTTCATTGAAGATGTCTACTTGCTCCACTTCAGGGATGTGACTAAGACATCTACGATATAGGCCTCTCCATCTTTGCAAGAATGCAGCAAAAGTTTCACCCTTTTTTTGCTTTGTTGCACATAAATCCATTAAGATAATTGGATTATCTATGTTGAAGGCAAAGTTGGATATAAATAACTCAACCAATTCTCCCCGTGAAGTAATTTTGGGTCAAAGGTGTGAAAACCATTCAAATGTTGTCCCTCCAAGGCTCTTGGAAAATAGCCTCATTAAGTATGTATCATTGTGAGCTACTTCAATAGATGTCATGAAGAATTCTCTGATATGATCTCGAGGATCCCCTTTCCCTCTATATTTTTCGAACTTTGGAGTTTAAAAATGTGGGGGAAATGGTGGCATGTATAATTTTCTATCAAAAGGATACAGACATAGATCCTTCATTGTGTAGCTCTTTTTATCATTACCTACTTGCAAACTAGCCATTTTATTTTGAAGGTTCTCCATTTGTTGGGTCAATGGTGTATTGAATTGATGGGTGTTTCCCATACAAGGGATAGTATTTGAGTATCTTTGAGATTGTTGAAATGTAGACAGACTAGGTAACTATGCACCATAAGTTCTAGTAGGTGGTGTGAAGTATGTAAATTGCTGACTAACATTTGGCTAAGCCAAGCTAGTTGTCCCTTGATTCACATTCTGACTACTATGGGTGGAACCAACTGAAACTGCAAGTTGAGTTATATTTTCCAAGGTAGTGTTGTGAGCCATTGGAGCTTGTAGTATCATGTTGGGCATTGTTAGTGGTGTAAGATTGGTACTTGGTGATGCCATTGTTGACTATGTTGAGGTTGTAGCCATATTGGCATTTTGAGATATACCTTGCGTTGATGTAGCAATTGTTGCTTGTGTTTGTGTTGCAACATGCAATTGAGGTATATTTTAATTTAATGTCACACCTTGTGGCAATATCATTGAAATGTCTACCCCTAGAGGTAAATTGGCTCCATTCTAGACTAAGAGAGCGAGATATCTGTCTCTATCATTATTAATGAGAGCGTTGAGAATCATTAGTGTTGCGAGATCTTGTTGGACTACTTCCAACTCTTCCTTTGTCAAATTATGTTGTATTTCATCGATGGAAGGCATCCTGTTTGTGTTTGTTGACATTGTTGCAGATGTGTGACCCTATGTTTGTTGTTGTGTGGATAGATCCATATTCCATGTTGGGTTAACCAAGGGATCGTTGTTAAGATCCATTTGGTTTTTTGCCTTTTGAGCACACGTTAATAGCATGAATATTGTTTCGAAGTGATCTCGACTCTCTAAAATGTGTATGCAAGACTCGAATAAATGCAACTAAATATGTTTGTATGACTTCCTAAAAATTAAAGTGCAAACAATGCAATCTATGAATGATGAATTTCTATCAAGGATTCCGAAATTCGAACACAAGATTTTCAGCGTATTGTCGAAAAGATTCAAATTTTGCCTCTTCTTTGCTTCCATTTTTGAGGTCTATGTCTATTTGTACTGATTTCTGGACTTCTTCATCTATGACAGCTTGGACTATGTCATATTGGTCTTGATCAATTATTAATTCCTTAGTAAGGATATTCAAACTGTCAATTATCTCTAATTGAACATTGTTTGGCCCAAGATTGGGTTGCTCAAATGGGAATTTATCATTTCCTTTTAGACCCATACGTTGAAGGATACTATGCAGACAATCCAGACCCTAGAAATGATTGATACCTAAAATGATTGACACCTAAAATGATTAACACCTTTCTCTTTTAACATGGTTTCAGAAATGTTTATATGGTCTTTTCTACCAATTGTCTAATGGATTCTTTATGAGCTGCTCTTTGTATCCTTTTACTTAGTTTCTCATCCAGATGAACAAACCAGATTTCATCATCTATGATGACCTCAACTGTATCATATTGGGCATGATTTACTCTTACTTCCCAAGCGAGGTTATCTAAACCATGAATTATTTGTAATTGGTCATTGTTCAGCCCAAAATTGGGTTGTTCGAATGGGAATTCTCCATCTCCTCTAATACCCATGGACTCAGGTATGATTCCTACACTCTAATGCAATGATAAACCCTAAGAAAATTTGGTGAAATGACTTATGTGAGGACTTTGTGTGATGATTCTAATGGTACTTCTGCATGAATTGAATTCCTAGGACCTATGATCACTTGAAAGTAACATGTACATCATCTTTGAATTTGTGCAAAAGGTTTGGATATGACGCTGGTGTTAATGTTGACACTTAACTTTGTTGAGGTTTTGTTTGATCTTGTTGAACAGTGAAACTTTGACTTTGTTGAGGTTGTGATTTGTATCTTGCAATGTTTTGAATTTGTTGAAGTGTAGAAAAGGACACAATAGTCACATCAAAAGAATAAAACCATGAAAAGAACATTTGTTTAAGGATATTTTTCAAATTTCCATGAATGTTGGGACCCTTCTCAAGATCTCATTTTGTTCTCGATATATTGGGGCCATTCAATATCACATCAGACACACTCTCCTAAGGTTAAAAGGTCACAAGTATTACCACAACCCACATCTTGACACTCCGTCAACTCAAACATCCCTGTCACACCCTAGGGTGCGCCTATTTTTTTGCCTTTTCTAGAAATTAGACCAAAGAAGATTGCTCCTTAATTGGTTCGCTATCCTAGGAGATATATGGTGAGTGTCTTGGGGACAGATTCTTCCCCACCCTTGCACTGTGATAAAATAGGTGTCTGGTTACTGACTTAGTTTGGCTTCTAATTTCTATGGTGTTTAGATAGGGTTATGTTTGAGTGGTCACAATCAGCAGTGTTTTACACTCCATTGAGGGAGGTCTCCCAGTCTGTAGAGGTTACACTCTATAGATTTTAATGTACCGTATAGGCATTGAGGGAGGCATAACGCCATTGTGAAAGTATGTAACACTCATTGCATATGATTTTCATCACATATGCATTTATATTTAGTGGCTTGGATTACTTGGCTTTAGCCATTGCCACTTAGGTCATTCCCCTCTCACCGACCTTAATGGCACCCTAAGGGAAACTTGGGAGGGCAGGCCTTCTAAAGGATTTAATTGCAAGAAATAAATAAAAGCATGAAAGAAGAGAGTCTGGATTTTTTATCACCCATTGAAGGGGAGAGCATAATACCTATCCCTCCAAAAACACAAAAGACAAGGGTTCTTTTTAACTTTTTATTGCAATGATTTTCTATTCTATTTGGAGATGTTGCTCCAAAAAAGCATGGGGTTCAATTTTAACCTTCATCACAATTGTGAAATAAAAGACAAGTTTGTTTGTGGTTCATTTTAATTGCACCAAATTGAAGTGTTTTTAAGCTACCCCTGTAGAAAATGATGTTAGTAAGCACGTGGTGGGCTATCCATCCTAATTTTCCAATTATAGAGTTCTATCTTTTTACAGACAAAAATATATTCTGATAAAACCCAGAAGTGAAACATAACAGAAAAACAAAAACTTAATCTAACAATTGCGAATTACCTACACAAAAAATGCAAATTGATATCAGATCAATTGCGAATTGATGTATCATTAATTGCAAAATACTATTTAAGCAATTGCAATGTGATGACTGTTCAATTGTGAATTTATATAAGATCAATTGCTCACAATAATTTATTTTTTTTAATTTTTTTTTTTTTAAAACACAAGAAAAAGACAAAAGATAGAAGGTTTATTCTGCAATGACATTGTCTCACACCATGTGAGCCATCACATCAATCTCATAAAAAGACTTGTACTTGGTTAAGAAATGGTGGATGTTTTTGTGATATTAAGAAATCTCCTCTTTTTCTTCAATCTCTCGGAGCTCCCTTTCTACCTTTAAGATCCTTTGATATGTCCTTTGTTGTCTCCTATGTTGTTCTTCCTCCCTTGCACTTGAAATTCTGAAAGTCACCTTTCCTACCATTAGATTAAATACATCTTATATGTAGAAATTGAATTTTCCAGAATTTGATGAAATTTCCCGGTTAGGTGCGCAAGATTAGATAATAAAGAAACAACAAAAGATTTTTTAAATTTTCAACCCCCTAAGGCAATTGCGATATGTTTTTGTGATTGCGGTACAACTACTTAGCAATTGCGGTGCAACTACTGAGCAATTGTGGTGCAAAATAAGCAATTGCAAATTTCTGCTTAGGCAATTGCAAAATCAGGATTCTGTTTCAAGTATGGATCTGCAAAATCATTCAAAACAAACAATTGAGGTTAGCATGATTCACATCGGGTTCACCAAATGTTTTCAAGTAGTAAATAAGTGTAAATTGCATAATCAGATATCAAAGAGTGAATCACAACTCTAATCTAATCAATATTACTCCTAAATGACAGTAGAATAATGCGACATCAATTGAATTGAAATAATTATCTATTTAAAAATCCTTCAATTGAAATAGAAAGGCTTCCATTGCTCTTCTCCATTGTTGATGATGTAGGTGGCTCTCAGGCATTGCACTTGATTTCCTACATAAGATGGACAACAATTTTGAAAACTGTGATTCTGTGATTCTCACTTGAATTGAGAAAATGATGTTTAATTTATAGAATTCCAACACAAAGGGGGTGAGAAATAGAACTCAAGTGTTGATTGATAGATAATTGAAATTGATTGATCAGTTAACAGAGTTGATTGATTTGTTAACTCAATAGATTGATCAGTGAACTGAATAGATTGGCTAGTAAACTCATTTGATTGATCAGTGAACTGAATAGACTAGGGAGATGACTGAATAGATGGATTAGTAGACTAAATTGATGGATTAGTCATAAAAAGCTGATTTTAAGTTAAAAAGGATGATTGGTTTTAGCATGTGTTGTAGGAATTTGAAATTAAATTTGATATTCATTTTCAATTTGGATTTGAATTTGGTCATTCGAATGCTGAAATGCACATGGAATTAACTAGAATTCAGATTTAGTGAAATATGAATTTGGAAATGTGAAATTAGATGAAATGAAGTGAAATTTGAATTTGGGAGAAAATGAAATGAAATTAGTTGAAATTAACTAGAATTATAATTTGGGGAATTGGAGGAATTTAATTAATTAATTTAAATGAAATTATTTAAACTTAGGAGATTGAATTAATTAAATAATAAAGATTATTTTAAGTAAGAAATAAATCATAATTAATTAAATAATTGATATTTAATTAATAATTGAGATAGGGTTAATTGAATAAAATGATTTGAGAATAGAAATAGAATATTTAGAAGTGCTGAAGGGTAATGTTTAGAAGAAATAGTTAGTTTAATTAAACAATTGAATAATTACTTAATTAAATAGACGAATAATTAGTATACGATTAATGAGACCTTTTTAGGTGTCTACACAAACGTGATAATGAATGCAACCTTATGCAAATCAATTTTTTAATGTGTCAAAATATCTTTATACTACTTGCCCCAATGCTTTTAGAAGAATTGTTAGTAGATTAAAGATAGAACAGATTGATGAGAAATGTTTTGAGAGAATTAAGAGTGATTATAAGATGGATTAGAGATTGGAAATGATAGAATGATGAATTATTGTGTCTTTATTCTTAGCACAACATATTCATCATTGAGCCTTATTATGTTTCAATGGAGCTTTGTACACCAAGGTATAAGAAACCTAGTTGTAAACGATATCTCATTGCAGAAACAAACACATGGCAGACAAGGAGTGAATCACTCCATTCTAGGTGTACCTCTAAGGGTTGAGGTATGTGTGATAGTCACAAGCATAGCTATCTTTGACTTTATTTTTGCATAAGATACTTGCCAACTAAACGTACCGACATAGACACCCAAAGTACTATTTCCCCATAACTTCATTGGTTCACACCACAAACAACAAACAAAGAAAAAATCGTGAACCATCCTGGCTCCTCTAGTCATTTGTGAACATCCTTGAGTAGCATAGGAACATGACCTATCACAAATTGATAAAAGATAAGACTAACTAGGACCAAAAATCCAGCAGCCATTCTGATTTGTTGCTTTGCTTTGATTGTTCGATGTGATGGTTGATGTCAGATCTCAGAGATTAAATAGCCTGTTTAAGACCGATCTTTTTGTTTTTGAGTGTAACCTACCTTGTTTAAGAAAAGATGATGTTTGATTGACATGGTTAGTTGATGTGATTGATAAAACAGTTTGATTAGTTTGGTTACAAACTTTGATAAGATAGTTTTATCTTTTGTTGACTTTGCGCGAAGTGTTTACTAGATATCTATTCAAGTGTTTGATCTATGTGAGATGTTTTATTGCTCTCATTTTGATTTTTGGTTTCTTGGTTTTTTTTTAATATTTTTGTACTTTTTTTAAGACTTTTTATGCTTTTTAGGGCTTTTGCAAGATATGTGTCTAATGTTTTTGATGTTTTCTTCATGGTCATATTTGAGTGTTTATGATATTTTTTAGGATCATTTTTTTTATGTTTGTGATTTTTGATGATTTTTGGATCATATATGCTTTTTAAGGCTTTTTCAAGATATTATCAATTTTTTTAAGGATATTTTCAGGACTTTATCTGATTTCAGGGTTTTTTCAGGACTTTATCTGATTTTTAGGATTTTTTCAGGACTTTATATGATTTTTAGGGTTTTCTTAGAACAACCCCAATTTGTAGACTTATATGATGCCATTCACAACTTATGCATACATGACTTGTAAATTGGATTTTAACATGGTAATTGTAGACACCTAAAAATGTCTCATTAATTCTACACTAATTATTCATCTATTTAAATAAGTAATTCTTTAATTATTTGATTAAACTAACTATTTCTTCTAATCATCGCCTTCAACACTTCTAATTATTCTATTTTTGTTCTCAAATAATTGTAATCAGTTAACCATATCTCAATAATTTAATTATAATGATTTATTCCTTAGTTAAATAATCTTTATTATTTAATTAATTCTATTTCCTAAGTTTAAATAACTTCATTTAAATTAACTAATCAAATTCCTCCAATTCCCCAAATTATAATTCCAATTAATTCCATCTAATTTCATTTCATATTTCCCCAAATTCGAATTTCATATCATTTCACCTAATTCCAAATCATCAAATTCACATTTCCCCAAATCTGAATTTCAGTGAATTTCATGGGCATTTCAGCATTCGAATGACCAAATTGAAATTCAAATTGAAAATGAAAATCAAATTCAATTTCAAATTCCTACAACACATGCTAAAATTAGAACTGATTGATCAAATCAGTTAACTCAGTTAACTCATCAATCATCTTTTTTAACTCAAAATCAATTCGGTCTTCTAATCAATCAATCCAGTCAACTAACCCATCTATTTAGTCTACTGGTCAATCAATTGAGTTCACTACTCAATCAAATGAGTTAACAAACCAATCAATTGAGTTCATTGATCAATCTAAATTAGTTATCTATCAATCAAAACTTGAGTTCTATTTCTCACCCCCTTTGTGTTGAAAATCTATAAATTCAACCTCTTTTCTCAATTCAGTCTAGAATCACAAAATCAGAGTCTTCAAAGTATTTATATGCAAAAAATTGGTGCAATACCTGAGAGCCACCAACCAATCAAATTGGAGAAGCACAATGGAAGAAAAGATGCAGAATGAGGGAGTTTCTATTTGAATGCATTTCTCATTTCTTGTATTGATTTTCATTGATTATGTTTAATGTTCATTAATTAGTTGAGAATTGGTGATTCGTTCTAATACATTCATGACATTCAAGCATAGAAACAATGGTGAACCCGACGTGAAACACTCTGAAATTTCTTTTTTGTTTTGACAAATTTTGCAAATCTGTATGTGCACAAGAAGTTGGGTGTTGCAATTGAATAAGCAAAAATTTGCAATTGCTGATATCATATCGCAATTTCCAGGACATCATATCACAATTGATTAGACAAGATGTCACAATTGCTTAATTAGATCGCAATTGCTCTAAAATATTACAAATAAAAAAAAAAATTATGTCATTTTTGAATTATTTTGCCTTGCGCATCTAACCCTGAAATTTTATTAAATTCTGGAAAAATTGATTTCTGCATATAAAATGTATCTAATCCAATGGCAGGAAAGGTGAGATTCTGAATTTCAGGTGCAAGGAAGGCAAAGAAGAATAGGAGACAACAAAAGGCTTATCAAAAGCTTTTAAAGGCTGAAAGGAAGCTCCGTGAGATCAAAGAAAAAGAGGAGATCGCTCAGTATCATAGAACCATCCACCATTTTTTAACCAAGTACAAATTATTTGATGAAATTGATGTGATGGCTCATGTAGTGTGGGAAAATATCATTGCAGAATAACCCTTCTATTTTTGTCTTTTTCTTCTATTTTTCTATGAAAAGTCTAAAAAGAAAAGAAAAGAGAAGTCGCAATTGCTATCATATCATATCACAATTGATCAGTCATCATGTCGCAATTTCCTACATAGTAATTCACAATTGATGGTTAATCATTTCACATTTGATATGATTTAAGTTCACATTTGATAGATTCAGTTTTTTATTTTCTATTATGTTGTAGTTCTAGTTTTTACCAGGATATCTTTCTGTCTATGAAAAGGCAGAACTCTGTAACTAGAAAATTAGGCTGGATAGCCCGCCATGTGTTGACTAACGTTATTATTTTTCTGTAGGAGTAGTTTAGAAACACTTCTTTTTGGTGCTTTAATAAAGAACAAAACAACTTTAATTATTGCTATGCTGGTTAAAATGAACACCATGTCTGTGTGGAGCAACATCTCCACTTAGAATAGAAAATAATTGCAATGAAGGGATAAAAAGAACTTTGTTTTTTGTGTCTTCGAAGGGATAGGTATTATGCTCTCCCCTTCAATGGGTGATCGAAATACTAGAATCTCTTCCTTCATACTTTCCTTTATTATTTGTAAATCCTTTAGAAGGACTTCCCTCTCGAGTTGCCCTTAGGGCGCCATTAAGGCCAGGAGAGGGGAACGACCTAAGTGGCCAACGACGAAAGCCAAGTAATCCAAGCCACTATAATCAAATGCGTATGTGATGAAAATCATGTGTGATGAGTGTTACATGTTGTCACAAGGATGTTATGCCTCCCTCAGTTCCTATACAGTACATTAAAATTTTTAGAGCGTAACCTCTATAGACTGGGAGACCTCCCTCCATGGAGTGTAAAACACTGCTAATTGTGACCACTCGAATGAAACCCTATCTAAACACCATAGAAATTAGAAGCCAAGATGAGTAAGTAACCAAACACTTGTTTTATCATAGTGCAAGGGTGGGGAAGAATCTGCCCCCAAGACACTCACCATAAATCTCCCAGGATAATAGACCAATTGAGGAGCAATCTTCTTTAATCTAATTTCTAGAAAAAAGGCAAAAAGACGGGTGCACCGTAGGGTGTGACAAGGTTGTTTGAGTTGACAAAGTATCAAGATGTGGGTTGTGGTAATACTTGTGACCTTTTGACATTAGGAGAGTCTATCTGATGTGATATCGAATTGCCCAAATACAATGAAAACAAAATGGGGTCTTGAAAAAGATTCCAACATTCATGGAAATCTGAAAAAACTTTCCTAAACAATTGCAATATTCATGGTTTTATTATTTTTGATGTGATTGTTGTGTCCTTTGTTATACTTCAACAAATTCAAAACATTGGAAGATACAAATCAAAAAAAGGCCAAAACTTTTAGTCTCCAAAAAAAATAAAAACTTCAAAGACAAATTTCAACAACGTCAAATCCAAACGTTTTTGCACGAATTCAAAGATGATGAACACGTTACTTTCAAGTGATCATAGGTCCTAGATATTCAATTCATGTAGGAGTCCCATTACAATAGTCTTCACACAATTCATTCCACCAAATTGTCCTAAGGTTAGTGTTGCATCAGATTATAGGAATCATACCTAAGTCCATGGGTATTAGAGGAGATGGAGAATTCCCATTCGAACAACCAAATCTTGGACCAAACACTGACCAATTATAAATAATTGATGGTTTAGATAACCTTGCTTGGGAAGTAAGAGTAAATCATGCCCAATATGATATAGTTGAGGCCATCATAGATGATGAAATCTGAAAGTCTATTCACCTTGATGAGAAACTAAGGAAAAAGATACAAAGAGAAGCTTAGAAAGAAGTCATTAGACAATTGGTAGAGAAAACCATAGAAACATTTCTCAAACCGTGTTAGAAAAGAGAAAAAGTGTCCATCATTTTAGATATCATTTATTCCTTTCTAGGATTTGCATTGTTTGCATAGTAGTCTTCAAACACATGGGTCTAAAAGGAAATGGTCAATTCCCATTTGAACAACCAAATCTTGGGGTAAACAACATTCAATTAGAAATAATTGATGACTTAAATATCCTTGCTAAGGAATTAATAATTGATCAAAACCAATACAACATAGTCCAGGCTGTCATAGATAAAGAAGTTCGGAAATCAGTACATATAGACACAGACCTCGATAATCGAATTAAAGAAGAGGTAGAATTTGAATCTTTTCGGCAATATGCTGAAAATCTTGTGTCCAAATTTCAGAATCCTAGATAGAAAGTCATCATTCATAGATCATGTTGTCTATAATTCAAGAAGTCATAGAAGCATATTTATTTGCATTTAACAGAGTCTAGCATACACATCTTAGAGAGTCAAGATCACTTCAAAGCAAATATTCATGCCATTAATGCGTGCTCAAAAGGCAAAAACCCAAATGGATCCTAACAATGACCCCCTAGTCAACCCAACATGGAATATGGATGTATCCACACAACAACAAACACAAGGTTACACACCCACAATAATGTCAACAAACTTGAACAAGATGCCTTCCATTGATGAAATATGACATAATTTGACAAAGGAAGAGCTTGAAGCATCCCAACAAGATCCTGCAACATTAATGATTCTCAAATCTCTCATTAATAGTGATAGAGATAGATATCTCGCTCTCTTAGTACAAAATGGGGCCAAGTTACCGCCAGGGGTAGATATTTCAACAATATTGCCACAAGGTGTGACATTAAACTAGAATATACCTCAAATACCCGTTGCAACACAGACACAAGAAACAATTGATACAACAATGCAAGGCATATCTCAAAATGTAAATATGGCTACAACCTCAATATAGTCAATGATGGCACCAACAAGTGCCAATATTACAACATGGACAACACCGAATATGACGCTGCAAACTCCAATATCTCACACCACTACCTTAGCAAATATAACTCAACCAATAGTATTGGTTGGTTCCACCTACAATAGTCAGAATGTGAATCCAGGGACAACAAGCTTGGCTCAGCCAAATGCTACTCCACAATTTGCATACTTCACACCACCTATTGGGACTTATGGGACATAGTTACCTAGTCTGCCTACATCTCAACAAGCTCAAAGGTACTCAAATAATATTCCTCTTGTAGGGAACATTCATTAGGTCAACACACCAATAACCCAAATAGAACTTCTGACTCAACAAATGGAGAACCTTCAAAAGAAAATGGCCAGTATACAAGTGGGGAATGATGAAAAGTGCTATACGATGGAAGATCTTTGTCCATATCCTTTTGATAGAAAATTATACATGCCACCTTTTCCCCCACACTTCGAAACTCCAAAATTTGACAAATATAGAGGGAAAGGAGATCCTTGAGATCATATAAGAGAATTCTTCATGACATGCATTGAAGTAGCTCACAATGATACATACTTGATGTGATTATTTTCAAAGAGCTTAGGAGGGACAACATTAGAATGGTTTTCGCACCTTCTGCCAAAAATTACTTCATGGGGAGAATTAGCTGAATTATTTATATCCAAGTTTGCCTTCAACATAGATAATCCAATCACATTAATGGATTTGTGTGCAACAAAACAAAAGAAGGTGAGACTTTCACCACATTCTTACAAAGATGGAGAGGCCTATATCGTAGATGTCTTAGTCACATCCCTGAAGCAAAGCAAGTAGACATCTTTAATAAAAAATTTGTGACTCTGATTAAATATCCATTAAAAATGTAATGCATGAATAATTCCAAAGACATAATAGAAAAAGGCATCAAATGTGAGAAAGGCCTATTAGAACAAGGGACATTGAAACACCACAAGGATAGTGGCCCAACCACCAGCACAAACAATGAAAGACCAAAATTTTTGTCTAGAAACAAAAATATCACAAATGATTGAGTTGTTGAAGCATGTATTGTGAGCAGAGCTCAACCATCAATATCTTTACAAGGACCAACTGATAAGAACTAGTCTCAGACAAATAACACCAATGCACTACAGTCAAATAATCCAAGGCCTCCAAGGATAGGAGCACCTAGAAGGAACTTCACACCCCTCAGAGAACCTATTGAATCAACACTGAAGAAGTTGATACAGAGCAATGCCATAACTTTAGCAAAAGCTAGGCCATATGAACCAGGTCCATTTAAACCTGCTTGGTGGAATGACAATGATTACTGTGAATATCACTGTAATAAGGGTCACAAGATAGCAAGTTGCTACAAATTGAAGAACCTCATCCAAGATCTCATAGATCAAGGTGACATTACTGTGGATAATAAATCACCAGATATAGATCATACCATTTTCAAAGATCCTTTTGTCATACATGACAAAGGAAAGGCTTCCATTTCTAATGCACAAAACAATACTGCCAATTATACTAATGTAGCATTTGACTATGCCATTAACACACTAAGTGAAGGACATAAAATGGTAGCTACAATCACAGTGAATCCTAAAAGAAGATATTGTGTCATCATTCTAGAAGAACAAAAGTCACATTACAAGGAGTACCTTCAAACCAGCCTTCAATAACTAGCAACTACAATATGGTGGATCAGTTGAAGTGAACTCTAGTCCAAATTTCACTATTTGAGTTATTGTGCATATCACTAGCACATAAAGAAGTCCTGGATAAAGCCTTACAAGATTCGGTTGTTGCTAGAGATATTGATGAGAACACATTTCAATCAATGGCGAGAAACTTGGTAGCTTCAAAGGTTGCATTCATTGAATAGGATGTTCCTACAAACTGACTCATGCATAATGATATGTTGCACTTAGAAGCTTTCATTGATCAAAAAAAAGTTTGAAGAGTACTTATAGATGGTGGCGCTGGCCTAAACATATGCACTCTACATTTGATCAAAGCTTTGGGATATTCTGAACATTATATTGACTCTACTAAGAGAATCAATATAAAAGCCTATGACGATGAGGAATGACCTTCTAAAGGTATGGTTTCTTTACTAGTATAAGTGGGACCAGCTACAACAAATATCACCTTTTAAGTCCTAGATGGAGAATTGGGGTACGATATGTTTTTAGGTCGCCCATGGATACATACAATGCAAGCAATACCATCAACTTTTCACCAATGTGTAAAGTTCCCATACAATGGTATAGAGATCACTGTCCATGGTGACCCAAACCCTTTTCAACATTGTAATTATTTACGAGCAAGCTCAGACAATCAAGTACCAAACAATCAGGAAGATCCTATTCACCTACAAATGGAATCATTATCAATTAAATAAATGGAGATAAATACACCAACCACATATTCTTTGCATATTAAAGAAGTTGTTTGTGGAGAATATTCCATTTCAAGCACATCGGACAACAAACAATCATTATTTTTTCCCAAGTCCTTTAGGAAGCATCAGAACACAACAACGAAGCAAGATAAAGGAAAAGAAATAGTAAAATATTCAGATTCTTGTTCTTTTATTAGATGGGGAGATCTACAAGAAGAATCTCTAAATGAAGATATCAATCACTGGAAATACATAGAGGAGGATGACATGGTATTACCCAGGATACCTCTACATCAATATGAAAATGACTTAATGATGTTATCAAAACATGGGTATGATGACACCACAGGATTAGGAATACAAAAGAAAGGAATATTAGAACCCATTTTGCCACATGAAAACCCAAAGAATCAAGGCTTGGGATATAAATATGTGCCACAAATAATAGAAGGTAGGCAACATACATTGGATATATTGAACAAGCCAAGATTACCCTCAGAATTCATACCTAAAAATTAGTCATCAAGAAAGATGTATTTCTGTCCACCTAAAAAAATAAAGAGACCACCAACATCTCCTATCATGGAACCAGATTGTGAAGACATGAGGCAACTTTTGCAAGAGCCTAGCATAGAGACATCTAGAAGTATGATACCTAAATCATCTAGACAACCAAACATGGTAACAGATATAGGCCTAACACCAACAGATGAACCAAATCCTTGGTTACTGTCAATACTTTTTCCAAGAGAAACAACTTCATCACCTCCATTTGAATCATATGAAGAAAGACTGCAAAGACTAATACCAGGCCTAAGAAGGGTATCCACAATACAAAGGAGGTCTACTCATTTACAAAAAACTCAGTTACCAAAACAAGAGCAACTAAGAGACACAGAATCAGAGAGTGAAATGTACATGGAAAGCATTAGATTCTCATGACTATGAATTTCCATCTAACAATGAATACAAACCACTGCCAGTTTATGATGAAGAAACAACATATTGTAGACACCTAAAAATGGTCAACGCTTGCGGGATCATACTTTAACATTTGCGCATTGCCTCATTTTAGGTTTTTGCATCGCATTAACATTTCTCCTATGATTCATACTTGGTTTTTATCATTTGCGAACATTGAGTCATTCTTCTACATTCTTCATTTATCTCACTCTCAAATTTGGTCTTATCGACAACACTATCCAGTCATGATTTTAATCGATCTTATCCTATTGCATCAATGTGCGTGCTTATTTGTCATCATTTTGGACATCATCAATCCTAATTAGGGTTTTGTCCTCCTGTCAATCTTGTGATCGATTTGTCATCGATCATTGTCCTCTTATCAATCTTGTCGATTTATCATCAATCCTTCAATCTTGTCCTCTTAACGATCGATTTGTCATCAATCGTTGTCATGTTCGATCTTGTCATTTCGTGATCAATTTGTCATTGATTGTGGTCATTTTCAATATTGTCATTTTGCAATCTATTTTGTCATCGATTCTTGTCCTCTTGTCAATCTTGTCATTTGGCGATCGATTTGTCATCGATTGTTGTCTGTCTCAATTATGTCAATTTGGATCAATTTGTCATTGTTCCTCATCAATTGGTGTATTTATTAATCAAATCATTTAATCCAAAATCAAATCATGATCAAGTCAATTATCTTTCATCAAGACCTATCTATTTCATCTTCTAGGGTTTCGTGATTTAATCATTTAATCTTGTGTGTGTCATTTCTTCCTTTAGGATTAATAAATTGTTTATTTATCCTAAGTCTTCTCATTGCAATTAAATGTTCATTTAATTGGCTAATTATTCCTCTTTGTGAATTAATTAATAAATGACAAATTATTAATTAATTTACGTAATTTCTAATTTCCATCAAATTTCCTAATTTCTTAATTCCTCATTTTCTAATTTCTTAATTTTCTAATTTCCTAGTTTCAATTTCCTCCTATTTCTCTCCTAAATTCATGGAAATGACATAAAAATTTGTCATAATTTGTCATAATTGACAATCAATCAATTCTTGACATAGAAATTTGTCATAAATTGTCATAAATTCTTGACATAGAATTTGTCATAAATTGTCATAAACCCTTGCATAGCAATTTGTCATAGACATGTCATAATTTTTCTATTCTTGATTTGAATTTCCATTCGAATCACTATCATGCTAATCTTGTCATCTCTCCAATTCTTCTATAAATTGGATGAATTTCTTCAATCTTGGCTAATAATGAGAATAATCCTTAATCAGGCTATCGAATTTATGCTTCTAGTACTCTTGATCAATAATCAATGTCAATCTTGCTTTCAATCATGTATGTGCACTTGTAGGTGAGATCCACAACTCTTTGAAGAGGAAAGAAGAACAATGGAGCCACATGGAAGGAGCATTCAAATCGTGTCTATGGTTTGCATAATTTCTTTGCTTTTGAATGTTTTTATTTCATGTCTCTATTGAATGTGTCTTAGGATAGATTCATTGCAATGAATGCATTTGTGATTGAGCTATTATGTTTGTCTTGTCTTGTGATGATTTCCTATTTCCTAACATACATTAATTGGTGAACCCGACGTGAACACTAACCTTCTAACCTCTTTATGGTGTTTTGAGTGCTCTCAAGTTGATTTGCAGGCCAAAAAACCCAAAAATAGGGTCGTGCAGGGTTTTTTGGAGACTTCTGCGCTTGTGTCCTGCATCCTGCGCCTGTGTTGAGCATTCTGCACCTGTGTTGAAGACATTCTACGCTTGTGTTCTGCATTTTGCGCCTGTGTCATGGGTTCTGCGCCTGTGTAAAGTCCAGATCAGAGGTAAAAATGTAGTGTTTTACTTGAAATTTGTTGTGTTTTTGCATTCTATTTTCTGTGCTTTGGATTTTGGTACTAATTATCTATGCAGAATCTTGGCATACACATGGCAAAGAAAATAAATCAAACTACTAACATGCTTTGTGCAGATTCAAAAGTCAAAGAATAAGCGTATCAAACTTCTAACTTGGGTTTTTGCAGGTTGCCTTTGAGAAACAATCAAACTTTGTGTTTGTATTTAATTTTTAGGCACCTAGTGATTTCTAAATAGGTTGGAATGAACATTTTTTTGCTTTGATTGTTGAGTATGACATTGGAGTAGGAGAGTATGCTCTCATCCTTCTTAGGGTGATCAGAAATCCAGATCTTCGATACCATGCTTTTGTCTTTGATTGTGTGTCTCCTTTAGAGGGCCTGCCTTCCCAACCACTTTGCTTTTGCAAGCAAGTGATAATCGTGAGAAGGGAATGACCCAAAGTGAGTATGGCTAGAATTCCTTGGCATTCTAACTCACTATAAAAAAATACCCGATGAGCGAAAGCTTTGAAGGAAGTATTACGTGGGAATTGCAGTTACTTGGGAAGTGATGACCCTTGAACTCTTTCTCATATCAACATCTAAGTAGGGCCTCTTGGTCTAAATCATGCTTGCGCGACTACATTTGTTTGGTATCTTGATGGGCTTAATGTCTCTATCACACTTGCGTGACATCAAGGAGTAATGCTTAACAGAAATCCTTACTAAACACCTTGTTTTTAGAGGCCAAAAACCCTTCTAGTTGCTTGAGAAGGACAAATTCGGATACTTGGAAGAGATACTAAGTTCGCCATGGGGATATTTCCATGGGGACTAATGCTTGGCTGCCCTGAGAAGTGAGTGCCGTGGAGGGGAGCCCATGGGGTCAAGCATCTATGTATTCTCCTTGAATCCCATAATGAGTCTACCTCTCAAGTACCTAATGTCTTTTCCTACCATAAGAAATGTGGAAATGAGCATGATTGTCTTGAGTCTAAGTTGCAATATCTTGTATTCTTTGCTTGTCAAAAGTTGAATTGCATCCCATTTCAAAAAGCAAAACAAATTGATCCAACATAAGATTAAGCACAAGAGACATTGTTGCCATAATTACCATTGTTCCCATCATTTCCACCACCACTATTATTGCCATAATTATTACCATTATTATTGTTCCTACCTCCACCATTTCCATTTCCATAATTGCCATTGTTACCTCTATTATGTCCATTATTTTGATTGTTGCCATACCCATTACTTCCTATATGGTTACCCCTATTTTTATTATTCCAATTCCCATCATTTTCCCCATTTCCATTCCTTCTTCCATCCTCTTGCCTTTCTTCACTTTGATCCCTATGTACATCCCTCCATCTTCTACTTTCATTTACCAATGGGTTATCATAAGTTACAAAAGGTTGCTCTATTCTTCTCATATGAGGGGGACTATACTTTGGAACTACTTGTCTACTTGTTTCACCCCTCTTTTCTTCTACCTTGTTTGTCTTAGGGATCAAAATATTATTTCTCTCTATTCCGAGTTTCTGCAACACCCAATCTGGTTGCCTTTTAAGTGCCCTCACCATCTTGGCATCATCTACGTTCATGTCAGCCATTTTAAGAATAAGTTCATCCCACTATTTTGCTTCATGTTCCTCAGCAGTTAGGATCTCATCATGGCTATGTCTATTATCTTTTGCACTTATTTTATAGAAAAGATTTTCCTTCCTATTCTCAGATTTGATAGCAGATGAAGAATATTCCTCCCTACTAGGAAATCTCTTATATCCTTCAAATGTCATGTTTGATTTCTTCTCTTTGTTCCTTTTCTTGGGACTCAACTGAACAAAATCTTATTGTCCTTTGTGTAGAGACCACCTCCCCTACATCAATTTTATTGATATATGTCTAGGGGTTTCTCTTATTTTCTCAAAATACCAACTATTATTCATGTATTGAAATGTAGAGTCGCCACCTCCTAAGAGGAAAATATTACCAACATAACTGATCTTCTAGGATCTTCCCTCCAGTAGAGTCTAAAACAAACTACTAGAGATTCTAAAAACTTTGTATAACAACTCCCCAGCAGAGTCACCAATCTGTTGATGCTCAGAACCACAGATTAAAAAACTTAAGGGTTTGCCAAATCCTTAACTAATCCAACTAGCCTTGGCCAATGAATAGGGATGGTCGAAGACCAAATCCCTCTCCAATTATGGCTCCACTGAACCTAGGTAGGTATACCTTTCCCTTTCAAGCACAAAAAGAGTTATTTAAAGTGTATTTAATCTTATGACTAGCAAATGCAAAACTGGCAAATGATTGTTCTACAATTATGCTTTATTGTGTGCTTTAAGTGATTGCCTTTTAAAAGAAAATGAAAATGATTATGATTGTATATTAAAAATAAGAATGCTTTCGGGACTTGAAAGAAATATGCAAAGATCGGTCCATATAGGATTCAGGAAGAATGCTTTCTTTATTAAGGACCTTAAATGTATAGCAAACCAGGACCTTAAAAGATGAATAACAAATCAGTGCCTCTATCCAGGGATATTTATGACACTTTGTGGACAAGAGATGTTATCAACTCTAGAGACAATATTAATCATCAACTATGAAGGTTTTAGTATGTGTTAGACAAACAATGAAAACCCAATCTCACATTTAATGTAACAACATGTGATGACACATCATGGCAAATCAAACAAAATATTTATCAAGCGGACAAAGATAACTCATCAACACAAAAGTATGTACAATATTTGGAAAAGAAACAACAAACCTTATAAATTAATCTTTAGGAAATGATTGCATACATAAGCTGCACTTGAAGATACTCCATTACAGTTTGTTTGCACAAAAAGATAGATCTTGTTCCTATAGACTTCCCTGATATATAACTTACAACCCTTACAGGAAGAATTGATTGTTTCTTTTTTTTGTAATTCTTCTAAAAATCCTAGATCCTAGATGTCATCTACATACAAAATCACTCACTACAAATATGTGAATCAATAGGCATAGATGAAAGGACACACTATTTAATTTTTCTAAACTAAAATCTAACTAAAACCTAACACCTAACTGCTTAACTGCTAAGATAACATAAGACATTTATTAATGCATGAGAAATTAAAAAAGTTCAATTCTTTGGATCCAGCTTCTTCCCACATTTCCTAATTTTTTTAAGGTAGCCTTCATCTTTGTATGTAACTGCATTAAATATTATATCCCTAAGCGCCATCTTTATCTTGATTAGGTTCTCTAACTGGTCCACTATCTCATTCATATCTAGGGCATCTACTTGGGTGACACTGAGGGCTGCACTAAGTAAAGCCTTACATTCTGAGAGCCATGCACTTATGTCCTTGATAACCCCTACATCATTAACCAAACTGGGAATCTCACTCTGCAAAACCTCCTGGCACTCCTAAAACTCTTCCTTCAACTCTTTTGTATAATTTTCATGAATTTCAATTAACTCTGTTATCCTTTTAACAGTCTTTTCTTTCAATGTCTCATCCTATAATAACATATTGAGTCTGTCATAAATCCTTTGGTTAGAGACTATATTATCCATGTTTTTTTGATATACATGCCAAAATTCATCCAGAACCTTTTCTAAATTTTTATATTACCTTGTCATGAATACACATGCAAAATCTGTCCTGATAGTTTTCATTTGCTTCTTCATCTTATTTTGTTCCAAGGATAGTTTCTCAAACTTCCTTTTCCACTGGGCACTAGAGTCAGTGATTTTTTGGTACTAGATGTCCTCCTCTTTTTAAGCTTCTTCATACAATGCTTTGTATTTATGCTTTTCAGCAACTTCCCATTTCAACTGAGCCTTATTAAACTTGGAAATGTCAATCCCTATATCTATAGTGACCATAGGATCCACCTTTCGGACTTTCAACATCATCATATGACCAAAAGCCTTATCCACATCTATTATATTAGGTCTCTTATTGGGAGGGTATAGGGCCTATAGGAACATTTCTTCTTCATTTGGATCATACCTTGATCCAATAAAAATATCTTTTACTCCTTGGATATCCAATTTCATATCCCTATTATCTGAGTGCAGCAAAGTATCAAAAACAAATGAGGCACTCAAGTCCCATCCTAGAAACATAATTATACCATCCTCGACTAGTAATTGCCTCCCCTTCTATGGGGTCATATTCTCAATTTCTACATTGATGTCTTCCTTCAACCTCCTCATTTCTGCTTCATTTTTAGGGGTAATATTTGGCACAACTTCCCTTAATTTCTTACCCTTGAAGTAATACAAGAATGACTTGAACTCTTTAGATTTTATGAATTGATGATCCGATATAAAAGTGGTGTGCTCAATCATTCTATCATCTATATCTGCATTAAAGGTTGTGAATAATTTGTCTTGTGCATCAGGCTCTTCTTCTCTATTACGTACCTGTAATTTTGATACAAATTCATTCTCTTGTGAGTCACTTTCTACACATTCCTCTTATTCACCTTGGAAGTCTTCCAGCCTTTGTTTTTTCTCTTGTAACCTTCTCTCCAAATCTTCCATCACATCAGCTAATTCTTCCACTTCCTTATTTCTACACAGATCTTCCATATCATCAGTAAAATGGATATAACCATTCAGGGTCTACCCTTTCATGCACATGTTTATATATCCCTCTGGATCATAATTCTTCTTGGGTGTGTGTTACAATAAATTGTATTCATCTGCTAACTTTCTGTCAATGGCTTCATAAGCCCTAGTTGATACAATCCTGAAATCTCCAAACTCCAAAGTCCCTGGCAAAAAGGTCTTCTTACGTGCATCCCCAAAGTGACGAGCATTGGAAACACTAAGTTGTCTAACAATTTCTAAAAATGCAATATGATCAGGTGTCGGTTTAGGAAATACATATGGTGAACCCTCAAAACCAAACACTCTAACAAAAGTGACATTGGCACAGGAAAACCAATCACCCCAATTATGATTCACTTTGGTATTATGGTGCTCAAATGGCTGAAGAAACTTCTTAATGGTTTCTGAAAAAGATCCTTCAATAGTTTCATTGTACATTCTGAACAAAGGTTTGGCAAAAAATTCTTCAAACTTCACATAAAAACAAGTGGTGAAAACTTGGCAACAAGTGCAAACTATGATTATTGACAACAATGCAACAAACTGAGAGTGAGGGTGAATCAATTTTCTCTCAAACTCTATTAACTTAAATTCAGATTTGATAATAAACAGTGAAAGAACAAATCAATAACACACATAAAACCAAGTTTTTTGATGTGGAAAACCCGGTTAAGAGGAAAAACATGGTGGGAACCTACCCACAATGAGATAATACCCTATTACAAATAAGTGAAAATATTACAATGGGGAATGCACATGCATTCAGGCAAACTGCCTAGAGTTCACTTCTCAAATCACAAAACAAGAAGGGCTACAACCCTGGGGAAGGCTCACTACCTTACAAAAACATTCATATTACATCCAGAGGATCATGAGCTGATGAAATAGCATCTTCTCATGCCTGATTACAGCTCTGGTTAAGCATAGTCTAATCTACTCTGCCACACACTTCTTCTCACTTTTCCTATGCTATTGAAAGATCAAATTGATATTCGCACATGCAGATACATCTCTCTCATGAATATTGCATATATTTATACAATTCATCAACCTATATTTCAAGGTTGGCTAAACCCTCAACATGAATTACAAAACAATAACCTCACATGCTACAACAATACTTGTAGATCAAAACAATGTCGACTAAGACATATTCTGGACCTAAATCAATACCACATGCAAGAAACACCTCCAATAATTATGCCTTGAACATTTTCAACATGCTACAATCACCAAGAATGTCACATAACATGAAGAAAACCACCGGATAAAAAAATGATGAATAACATGCACAACGATCAATGTAGACCATCAACACGGATAAGACCTGATCTTGAAACATCCACAAGCAACATGAATCACCACAACAACAATTGCAAAAACACCACTTACTAGAATCTCCTTCATCATTATATGTAACCTCAAGAACACACTTTGAACTGACTGTCAAATAGAAAGATTCACTTGCGGACCTCCAAATCATGAACCGTCTGAGTTGAGGACACATATGAACGTCCCAAACACTCTACCAAATCCAAAAACCAAGGTAATGCAATTCCGAAACAATGCACAACAAAAAATAGAGCACTAAACAACCAACCACAATACCGGACCTCATAACTCGATAAAATCATCATGCGGACCACTAAAAATTTATCTGAATCAACTAGAGATAAGTATCTCTAAACCCATTAAACCGCAACAACTCAACTGCAATACACTAGCCAAACCAACTCATTTAATCTGACTACAACACTAAAATACACAAAAGAATATATTGACATCAATGACAACACATCATTCTAGCAAAATTCTCGGCAATATCCAACAATCTCCCCCTTTGGCATTGATGGCAACATATGAATGTGAAAAATAATCAATGCAAAGAAAGAAATCAACAATCAGCAATCTCTCATAACTTAAAAAAATCTCCCCCTGAGATCAGCACAAGATATAGAAGTTTTTCACATGCTTCTCTCCCCTTTAACATCAATGCAAAAGGAACATACAAATCATCATTCTATCACACTTAGAAGACAATCTCTCCCCCTTAGGATAAACACACAAAACTAAACATCTAAACCACAACACTGACTACTCCCCCTGAGTAGCAGTCTCACTCATCAATCTAGATCACAAGATATCTCTATGAAGTCCACCAAACTAATTCAAATCCATGCATCTTATTTCTCATCGGGAGGGGAAATCACCCCTAGTTTCTCTATAAGATACTCAAATGTATCTTTAGGCAAAGGCTTCGTGAAGATATCTGTAATCTGTTCCTTTGTAGATGCATACTCCAATTTGACTTCCTTTTCATTCACCTTCTCTCTCAAGAAATGAAACTTGATTAATATATGCTTGATCTTAGAATGCAACACCAAATTATTACAAAAATTGATAGCACTTGAATTGTCACAGTATATAGCAATAGGATCATCAAAAATAACTCTGATATCCTTCAACATTTGCTTCATCCAAATCAACTAAGTACAGTTGCTAGCAGCAGCAATGCATTCAACTTTTGTAGTAGATAAAGAGATAGCATTATGCTTCTTACTCATCCATGAAACCAATATTTTACCCAAGAAAAATGCACCACCACTAGTACTCTTTTTTTCATCAATATCACCTACTCAATCAGCATCAGTAAAAGAACTCAAAGTGAAATCATCATGTCTAGGATACCACAAACCAAAATCAACTGCCCCTTTCAAATATCTGAAAATTTTCTTCACAACAACATCATGAGATTCCTTATGACCAGCTTGAAATCTAGCAACAAGACACACAACATTCATAATATCTAGTCTAATCTGATTCAAATACAACAAACCACCAATCATAGATCTGTATCTAGTCCGATCTACTTTCGGAGAATCATCATGTCACGAACCATAAATTTAGGTATTTTATTAATTAATTAATGAATGTAATTACCATATTAATTAATTTAGATAAATTCAAAATTTATATAAAATGTAATTGTATTTATAATGAAACTATTTGTTGTGAAGTATGTCAAAACCTAAAATATTTCCCTAGATTCCTTTAATATTGAAAAATACTATATTTAAATGATAGAGGAGTCTTGTTTAACTGAACCTCATTAACCACATGTACAAAGTTGCATGATTAGAGGAGTTAATCTGGGAAACCATGCCAAATTGCACTGGAGTAATAAGAGAAACATACCTTCTCTTTGGAAGGTATGCTCAGGAAGAGATAGAGATAATTTTATGGGAAAAAAAAATGAACTTGGAGGTATATTTTTTTGATGAAATGGGTTCTAGGAATGTTTTATGCTCTGGTTGATTTGGGAATCTTTGAAGGAAAATATCTCAAAAACATTGAAATGAATTAAAAGGAAGGAGAGACAAAGAGAAGGGATGAGGCAGAGACCATGGTTGGTTTAAGGTGCAAAGATCAACGAATTATCAGACTTAACAAATAACCTCATCATTTTCATTTTCCTCTTTCTTTGTTATTACAATGTTCTATAATAGTATCTATTGTTTGACAAGTGGATGCTAACTTTATTCTCCATTTTCACTAGTCAATCTTTATATTTTAAATGGTGATTACCTATTTTACAAATCGAACACCTTTATTTTCCATTTCCAAATGGTATATGTTGACTCTTAATTTTACCTTAAACTTGAACAATCTTACGGGAAATTCAGTGATGGGGGACCGATTGCACGTAACTCACTGAATGACCTCCAGGTTTGAGAAGCTAACTCTTCATATATTTGGGGGAGAAAAGGGGAAGGAGGAAACTTTAAATAAAATGATCTACACTACTTAGGCGATATGCCAGAGAATTTCTGAATAGTATTAATAGCATATAAAAATCAGAGGTATGCAATTTTAAAACACATTCAACAATCTACATACCCAGAAATGTTTGAGAGAGTAACTCAACAAGAACTCAATTAACATAAAATGGCATTTAACCATTCATCTAATAGATAATAAGTCTCATGACATAGTTTAATCAGCAGAGTCTCACATTAGACATCACAAAATTTAATGGATTAGAAAACAACACAGAAGTTAATATATTAAGCTTCAAATAAAATCATCACAAAGGCCATAGGCACAATCTGACACAATTATCATTCACCAAATTTCATTAACATAAAGGCTTCTTAATGAGCCAAAGTTTTTGAAAAACTCTCTAAAAGTATGGACCTCCAAAATGAGGAAAATATATGCACAAATAGAGCCTTCAGCTCACTAACAGCTTGCAGCATCGACATTCTTCCAACAACCACTTCTGACTAGAAAACCTATCGTGGCACACTGTGAGGTTATACCCAACAAAACCATCCCTGAAGTTGTTATTTCCACTATGTTGTGGTGACCTCTGCACCTACCCAACAAGAAAATCATGATCCAAATTGTGGCCTTATTCGTGAACCATCATGGAGGACACGCAACAGGTTGGGGGAGAACCAAAAAATGGGCGCCGAGATACCATCCGATCATGCAATGCGGAGAGACCAAGTGTCTTTCCCTTTACATGAGGGACAGTGGGGCCAAGAGGAGTGCCATGTAATAAAAACCCATGCCATGTGGCAACTCCATGTTCCTCCAAACTTTGAATGAGAAAGACGAGTGATCACATGCCATGCCAAGATGACACCTAGATTGCATGTTTTGTATGGTGAGCATAGCAGGAAAATCAGAAAGGAAGGGCTTCACCCGATAAAAATGTCACCCCGATAAAAATGTCGCCTATGGATGACTTCAAAATAATGTTAAAATTTCTTGGCAACTAAATGGGGAATTCTGCCTGCGGAATGCTAGAACCCAAAATTGTTGGTTCGAAGACCAGACTTTATGTCAGAACAGGGCAGAGTAGATTGAAGACCTGCTGCAATGGAAACCAATCATCCTAAGGGGGAAACACTTGTGCTTCCAAATTCTAGTAGTGTTGATCCAAATAAATTATCTCATCAAATGGCAAGCTTGTCGGCTCATCATGAACTAGTTTTAAGAAGGCGTAGAGCTGGGCCAAGTGATGCAAAAAATGATCAACCTCCTCTACCAAAATAGGATTTTTTAGGTGTTGTAGGAAGGTCCTATCTTGCTGCAACTGCTCAACCTGGCTTAACACTTGCTCAATTATTAACAAAATACCATCTGCAGGAAAAGGAGAAGGAAGGCCCAATGAAACAAACCTTGCTATGCATTGCTTGATGTCTAGAACATAGATCTATAGGGGATCAAGCACTGTTGATACCTGCATAATCACTCTAGTGTGCTGGTTGATGAAGACATTAGTCTTCTTGATCAATTACCTATGGTCTGCAATCCCTTTTTCCCTCAACTCTTCATCTTGAGCTACATATAGCATCTGGATTAAATCATGGGCCACGAGGAGCTTAGGACCAATAACAAGCATAGAGTTGTTAATGATGGCACTGACCTTGACACAAAGGGATTGCGCTTCTTTGAGAAATCTTAGCATAGGTTGCAGTGAAGGGTTGTACTGCTTAACTCTTTCTGAATGGAAAACATATAACTCCACCAAAATTGGAGAAAAGTCTTGAGAAACCTCCACGGGGGGAGGAATACTTAACAAGCATGAGATTTCCTCGTGCTTTGTCATTACTTCATGTTGCAGCTCCCTGCACTTGTCTTGCTCGATGACCACTTGGCTCTCCAGAGCAAGGATTCTGGCACTTGCATTCTGCATAGTTTATTGGAGTTGTGACATATGATCTCACTCCTCACGCAACAAATTTTCCATATCCAGGAATTTCCTCTCGGCTTGCTCTAGGCTACTCTCTTTTCCATGCAACTCTATTTCAAACTTTTCTTTTTCTTCTGAGAGCATGACCAGAGCATCACTCAACTACCGAGCGTACTCTTCTTTTATGTAGATCTCCTCACGTAGCTATGCATGCATTTGCGTGGCATTTGTGGAAGCTACCTTTAGCTGCTAAATTTGTTGGTCTTTCTCCTCCAATTACTTTAAGGCCACACTTTAGGTTGCCTCCTGGCCTTTCAACCAAGAAATTGCATTGTTAAGGGAAGACTGCAACTTCCCTTTTTTAGAGTAAGCCTATGTCAGCAATCCCTACAAGCGGTTGATTTTGGCATTTTGGGCTTTATCTTCTTTTCTCTGTTGGGCCAGAGACTCTCGGAGGTTTGCATTCTCCGCTTGCATTTTCTCTAGACACCAACTCTTCTTGATGAAATCTGAAGACACAACCTTCAAAGTTTCTTCCATCATTTTGACTTGGTCAGACGTTGTAGCATTCAGGAGGTTGACCTAGATGGCATGCAAGGTATAATCGTTGTGCCTCATCTGGGCTTCTGGCTTGTCAAAATTAGGGAACATGGTTGCAAAGAAAAGACTATCCTTCTCCTCATTGAAATGTGTCTGCAAGTGCAAACGAGTTGGCCTGGCGCTAACTTTTTCCTTTCTTTTACCAGTCTTACTGATACAGGCAATCTTGCAATACACATCCTGTTGTTGGTAATCATCTGGGTTGGAAATAGCTTGGCCTGCAAATGACTCACCAAGAGGGATTGCAAAGGGGAATTGGGAAATAGGGCCACCAAATGAGGTTTGAATAGGGCGTGCAAGCATTGTTGTGGAAAACAATGGGACAAAGGGAGAAGCTCCTGAAGAAAATGGATCAACGGATGCTGCTCCAACATTTGGGGGAGGAGTGGACTCTCCAAAACTAAGCCTACACAAGATGATGGTTGCTTCAAACATCTGTGAGGAAAAAGATGCAGGAATAAACTCGGGGGCTGGGAATAAAATAGAGACCTGCGAAAATGCTTCTTGAGTATCAACCAGTGCTCTGATGAGTGCTAAGGTGAGGGCGGTGGGAATCTGGGTATTCATAGAGATGAAATGGGTAGCAATAGAAGAAATGGTTTGAGCAAAGGGAAAAGGCAAAGAAGGGCATACTTGAACCATGAAAGTCACCGGCCACTGAGGAATGGAGGGAACCTTTGGCGCTCGAGAAGACAAACCCTTCTTTGCAGAACCCAGATATTGGTTCTTTTTGGAGGGGGAGTCAGGTGCTTGCTTCTTAGTTTGTCTCTTACCCGCTTGCGAATGAGGTCTTTGAGAAGAACCGGCGAGGGGAAGAAGAATATGAGGCTCGTTTTCTTACTCTTCAATACTTATAACCTCAATGTCTTGTTGTTGGGCCACCTCGGGGGATGAGTTTCTATGTGGGGAGCTATCGCCTGTCTCTTCATCAAATTTGTTGTACTAGTGCCATCCAAGCTCAAAATTCTCATCCCAAGGAGCGCTCCCAATGTTAGCCCTGAGCTGACTCACTTCTTGCCGATATACCTAGAAATGCTCCCTCTTTTTCCTTGGCTAGGAATTTAACATCATTCCAACATGGTCTAGGGGATGGGTTTTGCAAGGTTGTATTTTTGCATGATGGAGTAGAAGCTCAACCATGGAGGTCATTTCAGCACAAGAAAATCATTAAGACCCACATAAAGATTTTGGGTCATCTGCCTGTGGGTTAGTGCACCCTTTCCATGAGCTCCGTGGTTTGTGTTTTATTGTATTCTTTCTTCTAGAAAGGTACCCATCAAGATCATAACTCCACATGTCATCAAACACTATTAAGCCAAGTTGCACCGGCTTAGACGTCAGGACACATTCTGCAATGTTTCTCTAGATGAGAGTGATGGGGCTGATAGCTTTGTGATCCTCTGAAATGGAAATGTCATGCTTCCCTGCTCCTATTTCCCTTTCGATTCTCACCAACTGTCATGTAATCTTTAGGGCGAGGGTCCTTTCGGTGATATAGGTAAGTAGGTGGAAGGGCTCCTCCGAGAAACCATGCACTTGGATAAAAGAAAAATCACTACCTAAAAACCAGTCGTAGGGAGGGCGCTCATTGCACATACAATTCATGTGAACTTGGGAGAAATGGGTGAGTGGTTCATTGGGGATTAAATTGAGGTCTCTAAGGATGGGAGCCAGGAAACAATCAAAAAATTGGTAGGCATCATAGGAAGCCAATAGAATGGGTGTCCATGCTGACACCGACATCTTGCTCCCTGACTCATCACAGATAGCCAATCACATGTATTGGCTAAAGAAACTCTCATTTTTATACTGAAACAGGTGGACAAGGACTGAGGTGAACCTGAAATGCCAAAATTGCTAAAACTCAGTTAACTACTTGACCATTTCTCTAGCCATAAGGATAGAGAAGTCAAAATGAAATGACCCCTTCTTCTTCTGGCATTTAAATAGGAAGCCCATCATCGTAGCAGTGATCTCCCGATCATTGTCATGGCCACACAACCATGAAAGAGTGGATGAGATATCCTTAAGGTCATCCTACCTTAAGTCACTATAAGACAAGGGGAGTCTTGGGAGTCCAGCTAATGAACTTTGATTGAGGGCATCGTGACAGAAAGAGACAACGTCTCTCCTATTGTTCCAAAATTCTTCCATGATAGCTTCAGAGAACACCTCTATCCCTTCCAAATGGGACAACGCAACATGTCCCTTATAGCCTTTGGGGATATCACCATTCTTAGGATGGAGTCACTTACTAAACAAGATATGGGTTCAAATATATTGGCACATGTATCCGTGAACTTTGGACAATGCGAAACCATGGGAACCACAAATTGATGGGCACCATTGTTCCAAAAATTCATTGTCGTAGATTGTGGCTTCACTTTGTGATGAATCATCCTGCTGCATATGACCTCTCTAAGGTTATTGGGCTGTTTATGCAGCTCAGAATCAACCACATTCTCAAGAGAGTCTATTACTGTAGATATGTTACAGGTGGTCGACTTAGACCTTGCCTTAGTCCTTGGATATTCTAGCTTGAGCATAACAGTATGAGAAGAATAGGAGAGTTTACCGAAGACATCCAACCACAACCTTTCTTATTCAAAACTAGAGGGAGTTGTTGTCACTTCCATTTTTTGCAAGAGACCCTTTCTTCTTCAACTCTTCAAAAGTTTTATGGGTGCTTTGGGTTGTAAATGAGCGATAAAATGGATATTTGGTGATCTTTCTCCTTTAATGCACTACATGCCTAAATATCTGGGAAAGAAGGCATTTAATAACAAGTGCCCATTGTAGTATGCCAATTTATTTTCTAGTCGCAATTAATCTTTGAGGAGGGTGAGCGCCGCCATCCACATTTCCCAAGAGGAAACCTACTCAATCCATCGTAAATCGGAGCCACTTGAGATGATTTGCTTTTCTAGATGGATCTCCCTCTTAATGAAGAATATCAGCAACCGGCAGTGCTTGCACAAGTTAAAATAGTCCTATGGATATTATGTTTTAAACGTGATGTACCATTATATACGCATGGCATCTAAGGACATCGCCTCTTTATTCGAGGAACCAGGCAAGATGTTTGCCAACTCTGAATTTGACTTCACCTACTTGTGCAAATTGATGAGGAATGACAGATGCATTGGAAATCAAGAGCACTGGCCTTTTTCATCAATTTTTACTTGGTGTGAGAATTTGTTATAAATATGTCTTTTCAGACATTCCTTTACACAATATCAGCTTCAACGATGGAGCTTCTTGAAGAACTGGATACCCCAGTTAGGCTCGTCAGTAGTAAGGCTCAAGTCACTTTCCTCATAAATATTTCAGACTGAAGGCTACAAATGATGACAAGACGGAAAAATCCCTTGATCATCATTGCTATCAAATGGGTGCTCGACGAAGACTTCATAGATGACATGGACAAATACCGTGTAAACACATATATCTATTCGCATTTTGTGGCCTCACTACTAGATTTTGGGATGAGTGGGTATCTGACCTCAGAGCTCACCAAAGCAATCTTCTCCGGGGATTATCTAGAGGGTCTAGAAGATGTCATGGTATACCACGTCCCTTTTAGAAGCCTACCTCTGGCTTTAGATTTGAGGCATTTCATCACTTCTGGTGAGGAGGTGACTTGGCGCCCACTTGTTGGCAGTCTAAGAACCATGTCATTGTCCTCTCATTGATTTCATGTTGAGCTTTCTGCAGAGTTTCTCCTCTAGGTTCACCTGATAGTTCCTATTCTGGAGGGCACCAAATGGTACATTGACTTCAAGGATTATATATTCCCATGGGTTCTGATGCCAAACATTCAACCCAATCTGGTTGTTGTGTCTATAGTTGAGGAGCCTGGTGACGTCTTTGACCATGAGTGGTAAGAGGGAGAGGATGCTGCAGATGATGTTGGAGACTCTAATTTCTAGATGGAGGATAATGAAGAGGAAGAGGATCCTTGAGGAAATGGCATCTTGTCTTTGAAAACCTCACCTTGCTTCTTTTTCTAAAAATTAGGCCAAAGGCATACTGACGAATTGTTAAATTACTCATAATATAATGATTCTCTTTTTTACTTAATTATGACGTATCTTATGATTTTCACTTTGCTTTGGGAATGCATGAGGAAGAAATAAATAAAGCACATGGGGAAACATATTTACATTATGTACATATAAGGAAGAAAAAACTGCTAATGGAAAGGCTTGAGATGGAACTTGTTAACCGAGATCCTAAGGGAAACTCCCTGCATATCTTTGAGGTCAAAGGCATTGAAACTTTTGTATTTTATAATGTGAAAGGGTCCCTCCCAAAAACCATCAAATTTGGCATGCTGACCTGGCTTGGTTGGCCTCTCATTATACTTTAAAACAAGGTCACCTTGTTTGAAACCTGGGTCAAAAAATTTCTTCTTATCGAGCCACCATTTGACAGTTTGTTGAAAGTTCTGATGGGATGAAAATGCCACTTCCCTTGGTTCTTCTAGTTCCATAATTTTTGCCAGACTTACTTCCATGGGACCATTTTCTGCCACCTTGATTGATTTGAGCAATTGTAAGGCGAGGATCTCCAAAGACATAGGGAACAATGTGTCTTTGCCATAGACCACCTTATATGGGGAATTTTTAAGGGCCTGCTTCGGTGTTATCTGGTCTGCCCATAATGCACTCTTTAAATGGTGATGCTACTCTCTTTTATGCTCAGAGCCTATCCTCTTGATCATCCTTATGAGGTTCTTGTTAGTAGACTCAACTAGACCATTCCCCTAAGGGTAATAGTTCAAGGAGGTTTTCAGGTAGATTCCTTTGTCAAGAGTGAATTGGGTGCCCAGGGAGCCTACAAATACTCATGCATTATCTGAGATTATGGTCTTAGACAGGCCATATCAGCACACCAAGTCTTCTAGAAGCGTTAATATTTCATCTTCCAATGAACTTTTTAGGGTGATAGCCTCAAGCCATCTAGTGAAGTAGTCAGTCACAGTCAAGATCCATTTGTGTCCAGCTAAACTTGGGGGGTTGATCATATCGATGAAATGAAGACCCCATTGAGAGAAGGGCTCTTCTACCATTATAGGCCTGAGTGGCATGCCCACTTTTCTAGTCCTACCATTGTAGAAATGACATTCTTTGCACTCTCTTACTAGAGTGTGCACATTTTTAAACATGGAGGGCCAAAAATACCCAGCGTGAGTGATCTTAATGATGGTGGTCTATGCTAAATAGTCACCTCCAGATAGACCATGATGGAATTCATTTAGAATCCTACTAGCTTGGTCTCGGTCCACTCAGCGAAGCAAAACTTTGTCAAAATTTCTTTTAAACAACACCCCCTCGACTAGACGAAAACCACTATTCTGCATCCTATAGAATCTCCTCTTTTCTAGAGGAAGACCTTCTAGAAAAACACCAATCTTCATAAAACACTTCCGAGCTTCCATCCAACATGCTTCAGATGAATTGGAGGTAAACATTACAACTTCCTCTTTGTCAACCTCAGCTTCTCGGGGTTCAAACTCCTGGGCTATATACTCGCACAAACCTTTGCCACGGATTACCTTTGTGAGCCTGACATCAATATCATACTCCAGGATTTTAGTAATCTAGTTCTCCCTCTTCTCCATGATGTCACCTTCCATTATATACTCCCTGACTAAGGGGTGAGAAACATACACAATAATTTTATTACAAGCAATAAAATGCCTGAACTTTTTAAGTCCTTTGACAATGGCTAAGGCTTGCTTTTCTACAAAATTGTACCTGGCCTCATATTCCTTTAGAATTTTTGAATGGAAAGCTATGGGTTGCTCACCTTTTTTATCTACATCCTTTTGGGTGAGAACCACATCAGTTGAAATCACTAGAGAAAACATACATTATAGAGTCTTTCGACATATCCTGGTTGGAGAGCACGAGAGCTGAAGAAATGACATCTTTGATCTTTTCAAAAGCCTCCTTAGCTTTGGGAGTTCACTTAAAATAAAGCATTAGTATGATGGGCCTTACCGTCCTAGCAAAGTCTGAGATAAAGAGGCTAACAAAGTTAACCTTGCCCTGGAGAGACCAAACTTCCTTTTTGTTGACGGGAAGGGGAAGCTCCTTTATCACTTTCACTCGATCAGGGTCGATGGAGACTCCTTATTTTGACACTACATTCCCTAACAATTTCCCTTGCACAACCCCAAAGATGCATTTCTTTGGGTTTAATGAGATGCCGAATTCTAAGCACTTCTGGAAAACTAGTTCAAGGTGATCAAAGTGATCATCTTTGTGTTTCGAAAACACAGGCAAGTCATCCAAATATATGAGGATGATTTGATTAATGAGTTGCCTGAAAGCCAGATCCATTACTCTCTGAAAGGTGGCACCAGTGTTTGACAACCCAAAAGGCATCTTTTGGTAAGAAAATGTTCCCCATTTGGTGGTAAAGGTTGTCTTATGCTGATCCTCTGGGTTTACCAACACTTGGTTATAGCCTGAGAAACCATCCAACATCAAGAACATCTCTGACCCTGCCATTGTGCTTAACAACTATTCCATTGGTGGCAACAGATAATGGTCCTTTAGAGATGCTTGGTTTATATCCTGAAAGTATACACACAGTTAGATATCTCCATTTTTCTTCCTGACTGGCACCAAATTAGGCACCCAGGTAGTGTGCTTGATGGGATAGATGGTCTTGGATTCTATCATCTTTCTCAATGTTGGTATTATGGATGTGTTGCATTGGTTTTGTCATTGATGTTAACACTTATCAACACTTATCCTTCTATAGATCTTTCGTTATGTTGAACTAGCACATTATGTTCACCGACAAGTTCAGTGACTTATGCATAGTCACCGATATATCATTCACTGGCAGGTTATATTGTTCACCGACATTGAGGATGACTTGTTATCATCTGGAGATCACTTGGTTATGTCAAAGACATGGTTTGGACACTTGGTTTTGGTATTTTGGTTATTGGTCTAATCAGGTTGACATATTTTTTGTTACCGGCAAATTGGTCTAGGTTATGGACCGACATGCATTAACTATTCCAGATCAGCACGACACATTATGGAGATGATTTAATCAATTAAATATTTTTGTGATTGTATTGAGCCAACATGATGCATCACATCTTGACTTATTTGTAACTGATTTAATTGTAATATTCTTAATTAGCTGACCGACACATTTGGTCCTAGGTTTTGGTATATATGTATGATCTCATTTGTGAGATGAAGTAAGGAAGAAATAGGATAGAGAGACTATATATGGTTATGGTATTGTAACATGGTATGTGAGAATATTGAAGATCATATGAGCAGACCATAGAGAAGGTACAAGGAAGGTTTTCAGAGCTTAACCGGTACTAAATCCAACATTGGAGATGCTACTTTGAGAAATACATTATCATTGGATTTAATCATCCAATTGTAGTCAGTGTGACTCCTATTTTGTGATCAAGCAATGAGCTCTAGGCGGTTGTCCTTTCTGCATGTGTAGACCCCATTTGTATACACATACTATTTGCAGTAGTATCATCTGATTGTGGGTAAGGTTTCCCACCATGGTTTTTCCCCTTACAGATTTTCCACATACAAATCTTTGTGTTATGTGTTGTGGATGTTGTTTCTCTTTCTTTTATATGCATTAAGTTTCACCAGTATTGATATTAACTGTTAATCTATTAACTAACATTAAGTTTGGTTTACTGGTATTAAGTATCAAGTTTGATTAAGTTATATTTGGGTTGAAATTAATAGACAACTGATTCACCCCCCCTCTCAGTTGCCTCCAGGTCCTAACAATTGGTCTCAGAGCTACGTCCTCTTTTTGCAGAAGTTTAACAACTTGAGGAGATTCTATGGCAACTAACTTTTTCAAGAAGGATAGTCTGAAACTTGATGGAACTAACTATGGTATATGGAAGATCAGAATGGAGACACTTCTGAATTGCATTGGAAAATACATATGGGATGTTACAAAGAATGGCTATGTTGGTCCTACATCAAATCAACCTAATCCACCAACATTGGGTAAGGATCAAGAGAATGATTACAAAGCAAGAGAAGCACTCTTGAGTGCCTTGTCAAATCAACAAATCATGGGATTATCAAACCGATCTACTGCTAAAGCTATTTGGGATAAATTGGAGACATTGAATGAAGGAGACACCACTATCAAAATTGCAAAACTGTAATGCTTCCGAGTCAGGTATGAAAATCTGAAAATGGAAGAAGATGAAAGAATTTTTGATTTTATGGAAAGAGTTAATGAAATTGTTTTAGGAATACAATGTTGTGGAGGTTCCTTAAGTGAAGATAAAATTGTTTGTAAAGTTTTAAGAGAATTTCCACTGGCATACAAAATGAAAGTAACTATTATTAATGAGTTGAGAATAATGTCTAATACATCAGTATCTAGAGATACCTTGGCTGGAAAACTTTCAGCATTTGAGCTTGAGGAATTTGGTGTTGTTGCTACAATTAAGACAGATTTAGCCTTCAAAGCATCATCATTTGCATTATCATCATCATCATCTGATAAATCTGATTGGAAAGCACTTTATGCAAGAGAAAATAAAGACATCAGGAGGGAAAATGAAGAATTGGAAGAACTTGAACCACTATTTGCAAGGAAAATGCCTAAAGGCTCTATTGGAAGTAAGTATGAAGGTAAAGCACCATTTAAATGTTTTAACTACAATAAAGTTGGCCATATGGCATCTAGATGTCCTGATAGACATGCAAGATTAAGAGAAGAAGCTAAAAGAACATATAAGCCTAACCCTGAATATTAAAGATACAGATTTAAGAAGAATAGAGACAAATCATGTTACTATGCTAATGAAGGAGTTACTGATGATTCTGATGAAGAACCGACAGACAATGGATGGGCTTTTGTTGCAATAAAAGAAGATCAACCGGCACCTACTATTCCACCGGAAGAGCAGGCCCTGGCAGCTAAAATTGAAGAAAAGGATGAATGGATTATAGATTTTGGATGTTCAAATCATATGACTAGTGATAAAAGTAAATTCTTATCTTTTCAGGAAAACAATGGAGGTCTAGTAAGATTTGGGGATGACAAAGCTTGTTTGATCAGAGGAAAAGGCACTATATCTTTTGATGGTAAGCACAATACTGACAATGTTTATTATGTTGAAGGTTTGAAGCATAATCTTTTGAGTGTTGGTCAATTAGTTGAAAAAGGATTTCAATTACAATTCAAAAATGGTAAATTCAAAATCATGAATAGAACTAGTTTGGATATTGTAACCGGTAATCAGACTAGAGGTAATATCTTTCATTTGAATAACAATGAAAAGACATGCTTGAATGCACATATTGATGAAAGTTGGTTATGGCATAAAACAATTTGTCATGTGAATTTTGATTGCATTATAAAGATTAGTTCATCTAAGGTAGTAAGGGATTTACCTAAGATTGTAAAACCTCATAATCCAATGTGTAAGGAATGTCAAATGGGAAAGCAAGTTAGAAAAACTTTTAAGAGTATTTATGAGAAATCCAATAATGTTCTTAATTTAATTCATACTGAATCGTGTGGTCTGAAAAGAACAAGAAGTCTATAGGGAGATAGATACTTTATGCTTATCATTGATGATTATTCTAGAATGTGTTGGGTAACCTTTCTAAGGGAGAAATCAAAAGCTTTTGGGAAAGTCAAATTATTCAAGGAAATGGTAGATAATGAAATTGGTAATAAAATCAAATGTTTGAGATCAGATCAAGTATGTGAATTTACATCTAAGGAGTTAAATACATTTTGTGAAGTGAATGGAATTAGAAGACAACTATCAGCACCCCGGACACCTCAGCAAAATGGAGTTGTGGAAAGGAAGAACAAAACTATTCTAGATGCAGCTAGAAGCATGATATTAGAAGCAAATCTACCTCATGTGTACTGAAGAGAAGTAGTGAATACAGCGGTTTACACTTTCAATAGAGTTCACATCAAAGGTGAAACTGGTAAGACACCTTATAAATTGCGGTTTGGTAATACTCCTACTCTTAAATACTTCAAAATATTTGGAAGCAAATGCTACATTAGGAGAGATGAGTATATTGGTAAATTTGATCCTAGAGGTGATGAAGGAATATTTATTGGTTATTCATCTAAGAGAAAAGCATATATATGGTTTAATAAAAGATTGGAGAAAATCATTGAGAGTGCAAATGTGAAAATAAATGAACACTTTAGAAGAAATTCAAGGTCTATGGATTCTGAACCAACAATTGAGATTATCACAAATGAACCTATACAGAGTGCACCAATATAGAATGTTGATCCAATCACACTGGCATCACCAGAGAATTCCACAGTGACTAAAGAACAACAACAAGTGAACACACCCAGGTATGTAAGACTGAATCACTCTGAAAGTCAGATAATTGGGAATAAATATCAAGGAGTTATGACAAGAGGAAGACTGGAAAATGAAGAGGTATGTTTAATTTCTCAAATTGAACCAACATTTGTTATTGAGGTATGTGAAGATAAACATTGGATTAAAGCTATGGAAGATGAATTAGAACAAATTGAAAATAACAATACATGGACATTGGTTCCCCAACCTAATGATAAAAATGTAATTGGAACTAAATGGGTATTCAGAAATAAACTTAATGAATATGGTAAGGTAATCAGAAACAAAGCAAGACTAGTGTGTAAAGGATATTCACAGATAGAGGGAATTGACTAGAATGAAACCTTTGCACTGGTAGCTAGAATTGAGGCAATCAGATTATTTCTTGCATTTGCAACACACAAGAACTATAAAGTATATCAAATGTATGTAAAATGTGCATTTATGAATGGTGATCTTGAAGAGGAAGTTTACATTGAACAACCTGATGGATTTTCATTGACAAATGACAAAGATATGGTTTGCAGATTAAGGAAAGCTTTATATGGATTGAAGCAAGCTCCTAGATCTTGGTATGCTAGATTGGACAAATATCTTTTGAAGCTTGCTTACACTAAAGGTAATGTTGAAAACAACTTATATTTCAAAGTGACTAATGAAAATGTCTTGGTTAATGAAGTTTTTGTTGATGACATCATTTTTGGAGGAGAAGATGGATTGTGTAAATACTTTGCTAATAAGATGTAGGAAGAATTTGAAATGTCTATGATTGGGGAGATAAAATTATTTTTAGGATTTCAGATTTCATAGACTGATAAAGGTATATTCATATGTCAAACAAAGTACTTGAAGGAACTACTGAAGGAATTTGGTATGGAAAACTCTAAACCGGTAAGTACTCCTATGACTACAACTGATAAATTGACATTGAAGGATGATTCAGCTCCTGTTAATCTGACAAGATACAAATCCATGATTGGAGGTTTACTATATTTGACACAAACAAGACCTAATATAATGAATGCAGTGTGTATTGTTTCAAGATTTTAGAGTAATCCTAGAGAAAATCATGAATTAGCAGTGAAAAAGATTTTCCGGTATCTACAAGGCACACAAAATATTGGTTTATGGTATCCTAAAGATAATATTTTTTATTTATGTGCATACACTGACGCAAATTGGGCAGAAGATGTAGATGATAGAAAGAACACCACCGACAGGGGATTCTTTCATGGTAGCAAATTGATTTCATGGTTGAGCAAGAAACAGAGTTGTACATCATTACCAACAATAGAATCAGAATATGTTGCAGCAACAACTAATTGTACTTAGGTATTATGGATTAAGCAAATGTTGAAGGACATAAAGGTAAAATGCAAAGAACCTATAATCATTTACTGTGATAATTCAGTAGCAATTGATATATCTAAGAATCCAGTATTTCACTCTAAAACTAAACATGTTTCTATCAAATATAATTTTTTGAAAGAGAATGTTGAAGCAAAAGAAGTAAGATTGGTTTATGTGAATACTAAAGAGAAGATTGCAGATATCTTTACTAAGCCTTTGCCTAAGGAAAATTTTGAATATGTCAGAGAGAAGCTTGGGGTTATACCCTCATTGGTAGAGACTTAGACAACTGATAATTGGCATCAAATCGACATAATTAATAGAGAAACCTTTTTTTGGCTTTGATGGAGGAGAGCTACTTCTCAGGGGGAGTAGTTGGTTATAACAATTGGTTATTTCAATTGGTTGTATATGGTATTTGTATTGCTTTGGAATTTGATGTCAAAGGGGGAGAGGTATCTATGAAAAAACATACATTATCCTTTGGGGAGAAATTACTTATTGGTGGAGTGATATATACTCTCTACATTTGTATTTTAATTTCTGGTATTGATCTATTTTGGAGATTGTTGGTTTTTGGTTTTTGGCATTTTGTTTTGGCACTTAGATGTTTTTCCATCTTGTGTTGCCATCAATTCCAAAGGGGGAGATTGTTGGTTTTATGGATGTGTTGCATTGGTTTTGTCATTGATGTCAACACTTATCAACACTTATCCTTCTAGAGATCTTTGGTTATGTTGAACCAACACATTATGTTCATCAACAAGTTCAATGACATATGCACAGTCACTGATATCATTCATCGGCAGGTTATATTGTTCACCAGCACTAAGGATGACTTGTTATCATCTGGAGATCACTTGGTTATGTCGAAGACATGGTTTGGACACTTGGTTTTGGTATTTTGGTTGTTGGTCTAATCGGGTTGACATATTTGGTGTTACCGGCAAATTGGTCTAGCTTATGGACCGACATGTATTATCTATTCCAGATCAGCATGACACATTATGGAGATAATTTAATCAATTGGATATTGCTATAATTGTATTGAGATGACATGATGCATCACATCTTGACTTATTTGTAATTGATTTAATTGTAATATTCTTAATTAGCCGACCTACACATATGGTCCTAGTTTTTGGTATGTATGTAAGATCTCATTTGTGAGATGAAGTAAGTAAGGAAGAAATAGGATAGAGAGATGGTATATGGTTATGGTATTGTAACATGGTATGTGTGAATATTGAAGATCATATAAACATACCATAGAGAAGGTTCAAGAAAGGTTTTGAGAGCTTAACCGATACTCAATCCAGCATTGGAGATGCTAATTTGAGAAGTACATTATCATTGGATTTAATCATCCAATTGTAGTCAGTGTGACTCCTATTTTGTGATTGAGTAGTGACCTCTAAGAGGTTGGCCTTTTTGCATGTGTAGACCCCATTTGTATACACATACTATCTGTAGTAGTATCATCTGATTGTGGGTAAGGTTTCCCACCATAGTTTTTCCCCTTACAGGGTTTCCACCTACAAATCTTTGTGTTATGTGTTGTGGATGTTGTTTCTCTTTCTATTATATGCATTAAGTTTCACCGATATTGATATTAATTGTTAATCTATTAACCGACATTAAGATTGGTTTACCGGTATTAAGTATCAAGTTTGATTAAGTTATATTTGGGTTGAAATTAATAGACAAATGATTCACCCCCCCGTCCCCTCTCAGTTGCCTCTGGGTCCTAACACTCAATTCCTGTGCCATGAGGGACTCGATCTTGGGATTGATAGGTCTCTACGTTTGCCAGACCGGCTTGGCACCATCATCAAACTCAATAGTGTGTTGAATGATGCTAGAATTGTAACCCTTCAAATCTTCATAAGACCATGCTAGCATGCCCATATATTCATCATAGTATCATGCTAATCTTTGTTTATCTTCTAGGGGAACCTCCTTCCCAACCTTGATTATTATCTTGTTTCCTAATGACATCTCACCATAGTCACCCTTATCATCCATGAGCTTTCGTTTGTCATTCTTAGCATCATCATGATCGAACAAATTTTCTAGAGTGATCAATCCATCTGGGAGCTTATTGGATTTCAGTTGAATGATCTGATCCCCATAGGCTTCCTTTACTTTAGGCTGCAATTGGTTAGCAAATTCTTTGGAATTTTGGATGAACAAAGCAATTTTCTCATCTCTTTCAAAAACTTGCTAGTGGGTATCATTATCAGGAATAGATGGTCGAACGATAACACCAATCGCCTGGGGATTGACTAGGAAGTCTAGAGCAGGGTCGAATTGTGATCCAATAGTGGCCATCCGATCAACAAATGCATTTGTCTTTCAAGGAATCCTTTAGATGTTGAAAGAATTAAAGCTGTCGATTAGATCCCACGTTCTATGGTGGTAGGACCTCATATGGATGTGTTTGGCACTAGAGATCCCTTGTACCTAATGTACTATCAGTTCAGAATCACCCAAAAATTTCAACTTTTTTATACCCAACCTTTCCACCAAGCTCAAGCCTTAAATCAACCCTTCATATTCTGCTTCATTATTGGAGCAAGCAAATTGCAAGTAAAAAGACTTCAAAATTTTTTCACCCAAAGGTGAGGTAAGGAAAATCCCAGTGCCTGAGCCTACTTTGCATCTTGCACCATCAAAGTGCAGAGGATAAATCTTCTTGGGTAAAGGGGTACTTAACTAGTTTTGGAATAACCTGACCTTCATCAAAAATGTAGTAGATACCAAGACCTATGGCATGATAATTGGAATACGGGTCAGAATCAATGAATTCCTTGAGAAAAACCTCCTATTCTAGTGGGATATCTCCAGTTATCTCTTCATCTTCAATGAATTCTACATTCCTTCTCTCTTTTCTAGAGATGGAGTTGTGAGTGGGCTCGAAATTGAGCATGGCCTAATCTAGTATATGTTCAGTATGAAGGGGTTCTGAAAGGATTTTGAGTTTGGCACCCTGCTGAGTATGAAGGATAAGGTTGATGGTATGATGAAATAATAAGTATCCGCTCAACTATTGAGAGGGGGGGTGAATCAGTAGATAGAAAAAATGATACAAACTTCACCAATCTCAAAAATCAATCTCTCAAAGTAAACTTAGAACTATCAATGTAATACCACTATCAAGATAAAAACTCATAAGATAAACTGATTGACTGTTACAACAAATTAATAGTAAACAACTTCAAACTAATAAACATCCAATTTTTTTTTCATATGTCAACAAACTTCATTTCTCAATGCTTCTGGTTATCATAACTTATGAAAGTAGATAAGTAGTTAAGTAAATCAACCATAAGAACATAACCACAAAAACATTCACCACTTGACACATATTTTTGACGTGGAAACCCAAATGGGAAAAACCACGGTGAGATGAGACTCACAAGATAACTATCTGAACCCTTCTGAAGTTTTCCCTGTTAGGAGCCTAGCATGTTAAATCTTTACAAAAGTCCTATCAAGAATTGATCTTGTTAGGAACCACCTATTTAAGGGATTGACTGCAATGCCTTGTTAGAAGCAATACCCTATAAGGAGTAACCTTGGTAGAGGATTTGAAAATCTAGGCTAATGGATCACCTTGTTAGAGGATTTCAATAGTACCAAGCTTGTTAGAGCTTACCTGGTTAGGGGATTTCAATTCTACTATAATTGTTAGAAAAAAATAGGAGTTTGTTGATCTGTCTGAATGACACTACACTTGATTGATCAGATCCATTTCATGCTCCTATCTGCCTTTACTCAAACTGCAGATACATCATCCAGTTTGGCAACCACACACTCAACTGATCTTTTCCAACTCTTTGCCAACTCATTAAACTAAACAACTCCATTGACCTTATAAACAAATAAATTAGGTCGGTAACACAACAAAAACCTAATTCTCATAGAGATTGCAAACAAGTCGGTTCAAGTATGACCGTTAGATTACATAGAAATCTTTGCACATCAATCATGAAAAACCTTGATTGCTCCTTGATCACTGCTTCATCAAACTAAGTAACTCATCACACACTTTGCATTATATGCAATACATTTGCTCATTCCCTAGACAAAAAAACCATTACAACGGTTCACCAAAATCACTTGAAATTGTCTTCATACAATAATCATACGTGTCATAATCATTTCTGCTCATCATCAGATCATAAACCAATATAACCAATTCACCAAACTTAATCAATTAGGGTTTATCAAAAACTATAGGTAGGGTTTAACGATTACCATTTCAAATCTCCAATATATAGCAATACCAGTTCACTCCACAAATTCTTCCTATACTAGTAATAAAACAATATTACAACAATATCAACAATATAATTACTGGTTAATTGAAATCAATGACAACATAACATATCATCAATGCAATCTTCATGCAAATGCCAACAATCTGTCCCTTTGGCATTGATGGCAATACAAATATCAATACTATTGATTGATGTTGTGATTGTGAATAGGAATCCTGGTTTACATTACCAAGTATTCGCCATGCTCTCCATGTCTTCATCTTGTCGCTATTTCTTCTTCCCATAATCGCATAATTCTTCTCCCCCTTTGACAACAATGCCAAATTTAAAGTAAAACATGTAATGTCAAATTTCACTGTGCAACATCAACAACTTGCAACTTGATGCTCCCCCTATGGAATAACTCGACTTCTACACCAATCCTTTTGTAAAATTCTGCAAGTTGCTCCATGACTGATGTAATCTACATCATGCTTAACTAACCTCATGAAGGGGTACAACCCCTAGTTGACTTCTAAGATACTCAGAAGTAGTCTTAGGCAGAGGTTTAGTAAAAATATCTGCAAGTTGCTCCTTGGTAGAAACATTCTCCAAGATCACATCTTTACTCTGTACTTTTTCCCTTAAGAAATGATACTTCAATTCATTATGCTTGGTTTGTGCGTGCAAAACAGGGTTCTTGGAAATATTTATGGCACTTGTATTATCACATAAAATCTTTATAGGCTCTAAAATCTTCATCTTAAAACCTTCCAAAATGTGCCTCATCTAGATAGCCTGAGTACAATTCATGTAAGTTGCAACATACTCAGCTTCAGCAGTAGATTGTGAAATACAACTATGCTTCTTACTACTCCATGAAACAAGTCTTCCTCCAAGAAAAAATGCTCCATCGGTTGTTCTTTTCCAGTCATCAAGATTTCCTACCCAATCTACATCTGTGTACACCTTCAAGTCAAAATTTTCTCCATATGGATACCATAATCCATAGTCAATAGTACCTTTCAAATATCTAAAAATTCTCTTGGTTTCTATCAGATGTGTTTCCTTAGGATTCTTCTGGAATCTAGCGACTATGCCAACTGCATGAGCTATGTATGGTCTGCTGTGAACAACATAGTGCAATTTTCCAATCATTGACCTGTATTCCTTCTCATCAATAGATGTGGATTCATCTTCCTTAGACAAATTACAATGTGTAACCATTGGTGTCCCAATTGGTTTACAGTCACTCATGCCAAATATCTTCAAGACCTCTTTCACATACTTAGATTGTGTGATGAAAATACCATTCTTCATATGTTGTATTTGCAAGCCTATGAAATTTTTTATTTCTCCCACTAAAGAAATTTCAAACTCATTTTTTATTTTATCTGCAAAACTATTGCTCATGTCATCATTACCTCCAAATATGATATCATCTACAAATACTTCGCTGACCAATATTTTATCTCCTTCAGATTTGAGATATATGTTAATATCATCACTAGTTCTCAGAAAGTCTATCTTCATCGGATGTGTATGAATCCTTTCATACCATGCTCTCAATATCTGCTTTAATCCATATAAAGCCTTATGCAATCTGCATACCATGTCTTTCTCATCAGTCAAAGCATAACCATCTAGCTACTCAATGTACACTTCTTCCAGTATCCCATTCAAAAATATTGACTTAACATCCATCTGTTATACCTTGAATTTCTTGTGTGCTGCAAATGCAAGTAAAGTTCTGACACCTTCTAGTATTGCCACTGGTACAAACGTCTCACCATAATCTTCTCCTTCCTCTTGTGCATAACCTTTGCAAACCAACCTAGCTTTGTTGCAAACTACAACACCATCTTCATTCAACTTGTTTCTGAATACCCACTTAGTACCTATCACATTTTTATTTACTGGTCGGGGTACTAGGGTCCATATGTTGTTCTTCTCAATTTGATCTAATTCCTCCTCCATATCTTTAACCCAATGATCATCACCAAATGCTTTCTTATCAGTTCTTGGTTCAATAGTGGAGATCATGCAAGAATTCTCTCTGATTCTTCTTCTGGTTAGTACTCCAGCATCCTTATCCCCAATAATTTGTTCAAGATTGTGATCTAGTCTCACATATCTTGGAATAACATGATCATTATCTTCAGGTTCAACTTCTTCATTATCATCATCTTCTTCTGAATTTATCTATTCCGGTTGAACTGGTACACTTTGCCGGTTTCAGATTTCACAATTTCTAGTTCCAAAAAGAAAATGCAAGGATCTTCATCCTTTTTCTCCAAACTGTTTTCCTCTGAGACTTTAGGATATGCATCCACATGAACATCAACACTCTCATTAATTCTATGTGTTTGGTTTTTAAAACACTTGTAGGCCTTACTCTTGGTGGAATAGCCAAGAAATATACCTTCATCACTTTTAGCTTCAAATTTGCTAATATAATCACCTCTCTTAATAAAACATTTTCTTCCAAATATCTTGAAATAACTAACATTAGGTGATCTTCCATACCAGTATTCATAAGGAGTCTTGTCCTTACCTCTTTTTACCAAAATCTGGTTCATAGTGTAGACAGTTGTGCTGACAGCTTCTCTCCAAAAAATTTTTGCTACACCTCCTTGTATCAACATCGTCCTAGCAGCTTCAACAACTGACCGGTTGTTTGTCTCTGCAATACCATTCTATTGTGGTGTCCTTGGTGTAGAAAGCTATCATTTGATACCATTTTCTTCACAATATCTAGTGAATTCCTCATAAGTAAATTCACCGCCTTGATCTATCCTCAGACACTTTATCTTCTTACCAATCTCCTTCTCAGCTAAGGCCCTGAATGCCTTGAACTTTCCAAAAGCTTCAGTCTTATCCTTGAAGAATGTGACCCACATCAACCTTGAGCAATCCTTAGTGAAGATCATAAAATATTTGTCACCTTGAATACTTTTTGTCCTTATTGGTCCATAAAGATCTGTATGAACCAAATCTAACAAATGTTCTGCTAAAAAAGATTTTCTCTTGAAAGTTGAGGATGTCATCTTTCCCAACTGACATTATTTACATAGAGAATTAGCCGGTTTGTCCAACTGAGGCAAACCTCTCACTATCTTGGACTTACTCACTTTAACAATGTTATCAAAGTTTATATGACAAAATATCCTATGCCAAAGCCAACTATCATCTATGTTTGCAATTAAATAGACACTAACTCTAGGATTAAGGTGAAACAAGTTACCTTTAGTTTTCTTCCTGGTTGCAATCAGTTCACCTTTGCTGCCATAGATTTTTAACATACCAATATTAAACTCCAATGGGTATCCTTTGTCATTGAGCTGTGCCACACTCAAAAGATCATGCTTTAAAACTTCAACCCAGTAAACATCATCTACACTACTCTTTCCATTAAGAGAAATAGTTCCCTTACCTTTAACCATATGGGGTGAGTCATTACCAAATCTTACAACTCTGCCATCAAGTTCCTTCAAAGAAATAAATTTGCTCCGATCACCGGTCATGTGATGTGAACAACCACTATCAATGATCCAATCATCAAAGTTATCCATCCTGGATACTAATGCCTTCTGGTCTGGTATCTCTTCTTTAATGGCTACAAACACAATGTCTTCATTAGCATCACCATCAGATTCTTCATCAGTGATACCACCATCAATATCAATAAGACAATCTATTTTGCCTTTACCCTTATACTTCTTGTATTTCTCTTGTTTGTGCTCACTATCACCATTAGGACAATTAGCAGATATGTGTCCAATCTTGTTGCATGCAAAACATTTCAAATGTAATTTATCTCTATATTTACCTATACCTCTAGGCAACCGCTTGGCCAATAATGCTTCAAGCTCAACTAAACTGTCTTCATCATCAGCTTCTTTGCTGGATCTAGATTCATAACTATGACTAGTATCTCTACTTTTCCTCATAGATGGGTTAGAAAAAGAAGCTCTAAATGCAGACTCAGATTACTCTACACTACTATAATAACCATTGAATTCAAAAGTAGTAAGCTTGCTAATGATGGAGTCAAGAGTTACCTTAGTTTTGTCAATGGACTTTATCTATTGAATAGCTGCAACTCAGATAGCATAGACTAGTAGAAGGATTCTCAGTACCTTACCGATCACTGTGTAATCTTCCACTTTACCTCCAACACTCTTAATTTCACCAACTATCTCCTTTATCCTTTGACCATACTATTGGATATTCTCACCTTTAGCCATCCACATGTCATCAAAATTTCCTCTTAGACTCTCTTCTTTAGAAATCTTAACATGTTCATCACCGCTATAAATTGCTTCAAGTTTTCCATACCTCATATGCAGTCTCTAGACCATGAACATCTACATACTCTGCTTCAGATAAAGAACTGATAATGGGCTCTAATACTTGATGATTTTCTTGTTGCTCTTTCTTTTGTTCATCAGTCAACATCCCAGTAGGTGCAACATATTTAGTATCGGCATGTTTCCAATATTGGATTCCCAGACTCTTGATATAAATTTTCATTATGTCACTCCATATCCTATAGTTCTCTCTATTAAACTTCAAACCTTCTTTCTTCATCATGATTTGCAAGATCTTTACCTCAAGTTGTTAGGATTAGACCTTAGAGGACCTGATAAGCTCTAATACCAATTGATGGTATGATGAAATAATAAGTATCTGGTCAACTACTGAGAGGGGGGGGTGAATTAGTAGATAGAAAAACTGATACAAACTTCACCAATCTCAAAAATCAATCTCTCAAAGTAAACTTAGAACTATCAATGTAATACCACTTTCAAGATAAAAACTCATAAGATAAACTGGTTGACTGTTACAAAAAATTAACAGTAAACAACTTCAAACTCATATACATCCAATTGTTTTTTTCATATGTCAACAGACTTCATTTCTTAATGCTTTTGGTTATCCTAACTTATCAAAGTAGTTAAGTAGTTAAGTAAATCAACCATAAGAACATAACCAAAAAAACATTCACCACTTGACACAAATATTTTTGATGTGGAAACCCAAATGGGAAAAACCACGGTGAGATGAGACTCACAAGATAACTATCTGAACTCTTCTAAAGTTTGCCCTGTTAGGAGTCTAGCTTGTTAAATATTTACAAAAGTCCTGTTAAGAACTGATCCTATTAGGAACCACTCAATTAAGGGATTGACTACAATGCCTTGTTAGAAGCAATACCCTGTAAGGAGTAACCTTGGTAGAGGATTTGAAAATACAAGGTAATGGATCACCTTGTTAGAGGATTTGAATAGTACCAAGCTTGTTAGAGCTTACCTGATTAGGGGATTTCAATTTTGCTGTAATTGTTAGAAAACAACAGGAGTTTGCTGATCTGTCTGAATAGAACTACACTTGCTTGATCAAATCCATTTCATGCTCCTATCTGCCTTTACTCAAACTCAGATACATCATCTAGTTTGGCAACCACACACTCAACTGATCTTTTCCAACTCTTTGCCAACTCATTAAACTAAACAACTTCATCGACCTTATAAAAAAATCAATTAGGTTGGTAACACAACAAAAACCTAATTTTCATAGAGATTACAAACAAGTCGGTTCAAGTATGATCATTAGATTACATAGCAATCTCTGCACATCAATCAAGAAAACCTTGGTCGCTCCTTGATCACCACTTCATCGAACTTAGTAACTCATCACGTCCTTTGCATTATATGCAATACATTTTGTCATTCCCTAGAAAAGAAAACCATTACAACAGTTCTCCAAAATCACTTGAAATTGTCTTCATACAATAATCATACATGTCATAATCATTTCTGCTCATCATCAGATCGTAAACCAATATAACCAATTCACCAAACTTAATCGGTTAGGGTTTATCAAAAAATAATAGGTAGGGTTTACCGATTACCAGTTCAACTCTCCAATATATATCAATACCGGTTCACTCCATAAATTCTTTCTATACCAGTTACAAAACAATATTACAACAATATCAACAATATCATTACCGGTTAATTGACATCAATGACAACATAACATATCATCAATGCAATCTTCATGCAAATGCCAACAAAGGTGATACGTGTCTAAAGACAAGTAACCCCATATCTTGGCAGTGAAGTCCCTAGAGAGGCAGGGAATGTCGATAATTACCACTTCTTGAGATGCCGTGATGCTAGGACACACGAACAATGTTAGCGGAAGATTCTTGATAAGACCCACGGTCTGAACCTCATTATTGTCTAGTTGCATAACACCTCGATTCAAAGGCTCATACTTGATATTCAACACCTGAGCAATTTGCTTAGGCATGACACTAGTGGTGGCACTAGAGTCTAACATAGAGTTATGTAAAAGTTTATCCCCTACTATGAGGGTCAAATAGAAAGAGGCTTACCCTCTGCTTGAGATTTTAGAGGTACAACCTCATTCGTCAACATTGTTGGTGAGTGCGATTTATCTACGAGAGGCTGAAATCTTTCTTCGTTGACCTGCGAAGAAGTAGTAGCATTCCCACCGGGAGGTTTACCCACCTCTAACAAAACTTCTTTCAAACGACACCTTTGCTCCGAGATATTGAGATCCCATAAAGAGATGTTGGTTGGGGATTTCCTCAACTACTCCACCAAGTCTAATACCGACATCATCGATGCCTTTATCTCTCTTGGCTTATAAGGAATAAATTTCTTCCATGGATAAGTAACAGCAACTGCGGTTTGTTCAGGAACTTTATCCACACAGAACCTCCCTTGCATGCCTACATTCTCTCCCATGAAGTGCCTCTTCAACCAAAGGTTGTAATTTGATTGCACTTGATGATCCCCTGGGCTTGATGAGGTTGCACCATTAGTCAGCATGAAATCTTCTTCTTCCATCCAATAGAAAAGTGCATGGTCTGGGGCTATTTTTTGTTCCTGCTCCATTGACATGCCTTGCATCTGTGCAACAAAAGACACATTATCCATGCCAGGGGCTATGTAAGCCAAATCATCTAACGCCATGCCTTGGCTATGTTGATCCACAACCTTTTGTTGTAAATTGCCTCTTGGACAATTCCTTGGGGCGTGTGCATTGCTGCACGGAAAAAACCATGAATTGGTATCATCCACTAGATTATTTTGTCCCACTATCAACTCTTTACCAGTGTTAGAGTAGACAATCTATAATGGATTGGGTATGGGAACTATCTGGCCATTTAGCTGATTTGGAGAAGCCTGAGTATTTGCATATTGGTTTTGTTGATAAGCGGGTCTATTCCCTTGATAATTCTGTTGGAAAGGGGGTCTAGCTAGTGGGATTTGGGACCTGTTTAGATTGACTATTTCATTTGAGAAAGATCTCAATAAATTTTTCATATCGCTGACCTTTGCAACGAAGGATGAGGGAGGAGGCGGACTTACTTTTTGGAAGCTGGGATACACGTACATGGATTGGGGAGTGAACAAGCTAGGAGCGGTTGGTTCTGGGACTATCTAGTCATTCAACTGATTTGATAGCTCTAGAAAGATAGGCATAAACGGTCTTGGTGGTAGCTTCCCAGCATCAATCAGAATATTTTATGTGGAGATAAACAAGTCAAATGCTTGAGGGAGAGTATTGCCTCCTAGAGATTTAATCATCACCATTATGTTGGAGTTGAAGGCCTTTAGATAGAAAACAAATGCCATGTCAATAGAGGGATGGGTAGACAATGGTATCCATTACCAAGTCCTCTGAAACCATAAATTGAACTATGTTACCGCTTCCTGTGAGGCTCTCTTTATCATAATCAACCAATGCACCAAGGATGATTTATTAGCCTTGTCAAAGAATCTCTGAAAAAAGCGATTGCCCAGTTGATCCCAATCACATATAGATTTTGGAGCAAGGGATGTGTACTAGTCTAGAGCTCTCCCTTTGAAAGACATCACAAGCAATCTCAAAGCTACATTTTGTTCAGTTATACTATGGACCATGCAGATGTTGGCTATATCTTGCAGGTGCTCTCTAGGAGTTTTAGGACATTCTCCAATGAATTTAGGAACAACTTTCAAAGTGACGGAGGGGATTGGGCCCCATATGATAGGTAAGACTAGAGGAATGAGAGGGCCTCCATTATTCCATGTCACAAAATTTCTAGGTGGAATCTGAGCCATTATAATTATAGGAACAACTGTAGGGAAAATAGGCGGGTTTTGGGAAGAGGAGGCGACGGGTTGATGGACGTTTACTAGGGGTGGAATAAGAAAACTAAGATTCAAAGTTGTCTGGCTCCTAGTAATGGGTCTGTGGCTCTGATAGGGAAGATCCTAGATTGCTTGAGTCAGCTTGACTCACTCCAAGGCCTTTTTCCTAGCCTAACCCGAGAATGCTCCTCTCTATTCCCCTATTCCACTCTAGGTCCTCACTATCAAGGGTTTTTACTCTGCTCTTTGTGACTTCACTTTCATAAATCCACCAACTCACTATTCCATTGAATCTAACCAGACACCTTGTAGGGTTTACTCCACCATTAATTATACCTACAACTTCTCCTAATTTGTTTTCTCCTCATGTTTGGATCTTCTCTCCCTTTGATCCCATCTTCCCCTGGTCTGAGGCTAACAACCTAGACTCCAGTCTACCCTGAAAGTGATTCCTATTGGTCACTGATACCTAGCCAGGCTATCATTAAACTCTCTTAGGGTCAGTCTGTTGAAATGACTGATGCCATTCCCTGGTCTGCTACAAATAGAACTCTACTATACATGGCTGGCTCTTCTTGATAACCTCCAATGGTCATGTGCATCCCACGATGGAGAATCAAGATAGAGATATGTTTATGCTACTTGTCACTAATAGAAAACAAGAACAAAAAGACAACTTTATCTATAGAGCCAAGCTTGGTATGCCGTCAAAATTGGAACTCACAAAACACATGAAAGTAAAATCTACTCTATCACATTGGCATTTGAATATTTAAGCCATTATTTGTAGTTTACAAACACAAATTGAACTCTGAGAAAGGAAACCAGAAAATGATCTTCACATTGCTATTCAAAAGTAGTTTGTTCTTGTGGAATCAACACATCCGACAATCCCAATCCAACCTTCTTCTAACCCATTTACAAAATGCCCATTGGGTCTTTTATAGCCTCCTAGACATGTCATGAATCATCCCTAATAGACGAGATTCAACTCGACACAATTCAGTTTTTGACTGTAACTCTTTTTATTTCCATCAGGTCATTGGGATAGCGTCAAAACATTCACTCCAGTGACTGATGATAGTTTACAAAGTGCGCACTTCCTCATCTGGTTATCGGTGTAGCATCAAACACCTCTTGCCGATGGCTAATGGTGTGCTCCCAATAGAATGCTTCCTTATTGGGTTATCGGTGTAGCTCTAAACATGTTATACCGATAGTCGAATGCATGCTCCAAATGGTATGCTTTCCCATCAGGTTATCAAGGTAGCTCTTAACATGTTGGGCCAATAGCCAATGATGTGCTCCAAACCTTATGCCTTCCCATCGGGTTATCGGTGTAGCTCCTGACATGTTATACTGATAGCCGATGGTGCACTCTGAGCTCACTCCACTCACTCCAATCCCCTGGCAACCTCATTGGGTTATCAGGGTAGGTGGAAAACACTCCCTCCGATATCCTATGGCTCCACTTTGACTTGCTCCAACCGCTAGCAACTTCATCAAGTTATTGAGGTAGGTATAAAACACTCTCATCAATATCCGATGGCTCCACTTCGGTCTTATGCAAACTCATTGGGGCATCAGTATAGGGTAAAACTGGTTGTTCTGATAGTAGATGGTTGTGCTCCACATGCTGGCGGTGTCATCAAGGTAAGTCTCACCGAAAACATGAATTTTCAAAAAGAAGACAAAATGCACTCCAAGCTCCAAACAAACAACCTAATGGACTAGAACCAGTCCTTATGCCAAAATTGAAAAGGGTATTTTCTCACCCTTAGGTGCTCCTACACCATACTCCCTACACAAAAAACCAAGTCCCCCCTGGGGGCAAGAAGGCGACATCAATGCCCAGTCTTTTCAAATCAGATTCTGCAACCCAAGTGGCTTCGACTTCAAGTAAATTGCACCACTTGATTAAGTGTTCCATGTACATGCCATGCCTCATTTTCTTCTTCACTCTGGAATCCAAAATCTATTCCGCTCGTGGTTTAGAAATGGGTGGTACTAGAATATCAGTGAGAGTAGTCTCCCCTTTTGGATTCAGTCCATCTTTCACTACTATGGGACCTTTAAAATGAACCAAGTCTTGGACATTAAACATAGGGGACAGTGCCAAATTCTTGGGTAAGTCCACCTTATAGGAATTTGAGCCATATTTAGCCAAAAATTTGCAAGGACCTATTCTCCTCATCTGAAGCTTACTAGGGACTCCCTTCTACAATGTTGCCTTGTTCAAATGTACCATAACCCTGTTTCCAATTGCAAATTGAATGTCCTTTCTCCCCTCATCTACTTTAGCCTTAATCCTTTGCGTAACATCGATCAATGTTTTCTGCACTTGTTCATGCACCTCTTTCATAGACTGAGTGAAATCCTCTGCATGTCCACTTCTTCCTTCCAGGCTCCCTAAATCTCTAAGTTCACTAACACCACATGGGTGGAGTCCATAAACAATCTCAAAAGGACTCTTACTTGTAGTTCTATTGACACTATCATTATAGGCAAATTTTTCCTGTGGTAGCACTTGATCCCACATCTGTCCATATTCTTTTGTCAGACACCTCAGAAGATTACCCAGTACTCAGTTAATGACCTTAGTTTGACCATCTATCCGTGGATGATAAGTAGAACCAAAAGAAAGGTTAGTTCCTAGTCTTGTCCATAGAGTTTTCCAAAAGTGTCCCATAAACTTCACATCCCTGTCTAAAACTATACTTAGAGACAACCCATGAATTCTTACCAGCTCTTTGAAAAATAAATGTGGAATGTAACTAGCATCATGCGTAGTCTTGCAGGGAACAAAATGACTCATTTTACTAAACCGGTCAACAATGACAAAAATACTATCCACGCCAGTCTTGATTTTTGGCAAACCCACAATAAAATCCATGCTGATGCACTCCCACGATCTTTTGGGAATTGGTAAAGGCTGGTATAGTCCAGCATTTGAACTAGTACCCTTGGCTCTCTGACACACAATACACTGCTCAACATACTTCCTTATATCTTTATGCATTTTCGGCCAATAATAAAATTTGTGCACCAACTCAAGTGTTTTATTCAGACCAAAATGTCCACTAAGACTTCCATTATGTTTTTCATGTTTGAGATTTTCCCTCATAGATCCCCTTGGCACACATAACTGACATCCCTTAAACAAAATACCACTCTGCAATGTGTAATCTGCATACTAGCTATTGAAATGATTATTAAACTCACTGCATACCTTGTATACCTCAGAGAAGTGTTCATCTTCCTTATAAAGCTCCTTGAAACTCTCCACACCTATGCTCTGCAAAGTCACTTCTTGGATAGTGAGAAGTTTTCTACTTAAGGCATCTGCTACCTTCTTCAGCTATCCCTTTTTGTTCTTGATAGTGAAAGTGTATGCCTATAGGTATTCTATCCATTTGATGTGTCTATTGCTCAACTTTTCTTGAGAATTGATAAAACTCAAGGCTTGGTTATCTGTAAACACTACAAATTATTTGGGAAAAAGATAATGCCTCCACTTCCTAAGAGCTTGCACTAAGGCATAAAATTCTAAGTCATAGGATGAGTATCTCTTCTTGGTGTCATTCAATTTCTCACTATAGAATTCTACTGGTCTTCCCTCTTGGTTCAAAACAACTCCTACTGCTATATGACTAGCATGACATTCTAGGGTAAATAACTTATCAAAACTTGATAAAACTAGGATGGGTTGGGTAGCTATCCTCATTTTGAGCAACTCAAACCCCTGGTCAGCTTCTTTAGTCCACCTAAACTTAGTTTTCAACCCACCCTTAACTGTATCAAGAACAGGAGCACAAATTTTACTAAAACCTTGAATGAACTTCCTATAAAATTGGGCAAGTCCATGGAAACTTTTTACCTCAGTCGGAGTTTTTGGTGTAGGCCAACTCTGTATTGCATCCACTTTGCTAGGATCCATTTCCAAAATGCCTTGGGATACTACTAAACCCGGATAAATGAGTTCTTGTTTCATGAATTCACATTTTTCAAGTTTGATTGCCAACTGTTCCTCATGTAGTTTCCTTAATACAATCTGCAAGTGTTCAAGATGCTCTTCCTCTGTTTTGCTGAATATGAGGATATCATCAAGGTATACCACTACAAATCTACCTATGTAGTCCTTCAACACCTCATTCATCAACCTCATGAAGGTACTAGGGGCATTAGTAAGCCCAAATGACATAACTAACCACTCATATAACCCCTTTGTAGTCTTAAAAGTTGTTTTCCATTCATCCCCTTCTTTAATCTGGATTTGCTGATATCCACTCTTTAAATCGAGCTTAGTAAAATACTTTGCTGCTCCAAGACAATCCATTAAATCCTCAATTCTAGGGATAGGAAATCTGTATCTTATGGTGATTCTATTTATTGCCCGAGAATCAGTACATAGTCTCTATTTACCTCCTTTCTTGGTTGCTAACACCACTGGCACAACACATGGGCTTATACTTTTTCTGATTAGACCTTGGTCAAGAAGCTCTTGTACTTGTCTTGTCACTTCTTTGTTTTGTTCAGGAGTCATCTTATATGGAGCCTTATTAGGTAGTGATGCTCTGGGTATAAATTCTATCTGGTGACTTACTATTCTAGGAGGAGGTAGTCTTGTAGGTGTTCCATCACTCACAATGTCCTTAAACTATTGAACCTCTGTAGGTAAAACTTCTTGTTTAGTCTTCTATGCTTGACTAGGTTTCACTAAGAGAGCATAATGTTCTCCATCTCCTTTCTTGAGATCTCCCAAAAATTCTTTTCCTCCAGCCAACAACACATTAGGACCACTAGTCTTGGTTCCTTCATCCTCTACCAAAGATTGAATCATGTATGTCACCCCTTCCTTTGTGAATGCATAAGAGTTCTTTTTGCCATCATGGATAGCTTTTCTGTCAAATTTCCACGGTTTGCCTAGCAACAAATGACAGGCATCCATGGGTAGAACATCACATAAAATTCTATCAGAATATTTCCCAACTACAAATTCAACCCATACTTGTTCATTTACTAACACATGTTGTCCTTTATTCAACCATGTGACCTTGTAAGGATGACTACGTGGCATGCTACTCAACCCAAGTTTACTTATTGCTTCTTTCGAGATGATATTGTCAATTGATCCTGAGTCAATGATCACTTTATTGACCTTACCAAGTATCTTGCACTTTACTCTGAAAAGAGACCTCCCCTGTTTAGGCTCTTCCTTAACCGATTCCCTAATTATTACCCTTCTCACCATCAGATTCACACCATTCTCTGAGTCAAGATTTACTTTAGGAGACTTCACACTACGAGATTCCTCTTACACATAATTGATTCTTTTCTCTGAATTTGATGAGGTTGCCTTCTCTGGACACCTATAGGCAGGATGACCAAAATTACTGCAATGGTAACACTTCATGTTTGCAAAGTATGAACCTCCACCAGAACTTCCAAATCTACCTCTGTTATGGTTGTTATGACCTCTTCCTCTACCATAGTTTCCTTTTCCACTGGATTCATTAGTATGCTCAGTCAATTTTGACTCTCCTTGTGATCTTATTTCACTTCCTCTACCACTGTAGCTTCCTCTATAACCTTTTGAATCTTGGCCTCTACCTCTTCCTCTACTAGTGCCTTCATGTTTCTTCTTATTCTTTTCTTCTACTTTCAGGGCCAATTGATAACATTTATGAACGGTAGTTGGAATCAACAAAATTATTTCCTCTTGTATGTTCCATCTCAGACCATTAAGCTATCTTGCTACTTTGATGCTTTCATCCTCCAACACTTTTGACCGTAGACACAACTTCTAGAACTCTTCAGTGTAGGTACTTACATCTAACTCCTTTTGCCTTAGGTTTTGTCTTTTTTTGTGCAACTGCACTTCATAATCCTCAGGAAGATAAGTCTCTCTGATTTTGTTTACTATCCCTTTCCAAGTAGAGATGGAGATCTTACCTTCTCTCTCTCTCTCTCTCTCTCTCTCTCTCTCTCTCTCTCTCTCTCTCTCTCTCTTATTTTGTATAAACTTCCACCAAGTAACGATAACACCTCTCATTCTTGACTTAGACACTTTAACCTTTTGGGCCTTAGTCACACCTTCACATTCAAAATGATTTTCCATTCCCTCTATCCATTCCATTACCAACTCTACTTCCATCTTTCCACTAAACAGTGGTACTCCTTCCAAAGACTTTCCACTCATTGCCTTCAAAGCCTTCAAGAATGGTTCTTGATCAACAACTAGGTCTGGTGCAGGGACTTCATCCTCTATTGCCACCATTTTACCCTTCTCATCTATCTTCCCACTCACTTCTGTTGTCTTAACTTTCGTCACACCTAGCTTCTATTCCAACTGCTCCAACCTTTCCTTGAGCAATCGGTTTTCATCTTCTTGGTCTTCGACCTTCTTAGCCAATTCTGCATTTGTCACCATCTTTACTCCTGATACTAGATCAGTCTTGCACTCTTCACCCCAAATATTTAACTTTCTCTGATACCAATCTGATAGAGAGGATCCTAGATTGCTTGAGTCAGCTTGACTCACTTCAAGGACTTTATCCTAGCCTAACCCGAGAATGATCCTCTCTATTCCCCTATTCCACTCTAGGTCCTCACTACCGAGTGTTTTTAGTCTACTCTTTGTGAATTCACTTTCGTAAATCCACCAACTCTCTATTCCACTGAATCTAACCAGACACCTTGCAAGGTTTACTCCACCATTAATTATACCTACAACTTCTCCTAAGTTGTTTTCTCCTCATGTTTGGATCTTCTCTCCCTTTGATCCCATCTTCCCCTGGTCTGAGGCTAACAACCTAGACTCCGGTCTACCTTACAAGTGATTCCTCTTGGTCACTGATACCTAGTCAGGCTATCATTAAGCTTGCCTAGGGCTAGTCTATTGAAATGATCAATGCCATTCCCTGGTCTGCTACAAATAGAACTCTACTATACATGGCTGGCTCTTCTTGACAACCTCCAATGGTCGTGTGGATCCCATGATGGAGAATCAAGACAAAGCCATGTTTATGCTACTTGTCACCAACAAAAAACAAGAACATAAAGACAACTTTATCTACAGAGCTGAGCTTGGCACGATGTCACAATTGGAACTCACAAAACATGGGAAAGTAACATCTACTCTATCACACTAGCATTTAAAGATTTAAGCCATTATTTGTAGTTTACAAACACAAATTGAACTCTAAGAAAAGAAACTAGAAAATGATCTTCACATTGCTATTCAAAAGTAGTTTGTTCCTGTGGAATCAACACATCCAACAATCCCAATCCAACCTTCTCCTAACCCATTTACAAAATTCCCATTGGGTCTTTTATAGCCTCCTAGACATGTCATGAATCATCCCTAACAAATGAGATTCAACTCGACACAATTCAATTTTTGACTGTAACTATCTTTTTATTTCCATTGGGACATTGAGATAGCGTCAAAACATTCACTCTAATGATCGATGATAATTTACAAAGTGCGCACTTCCTCATCAGGTTATCGGTGTAGCATCAAACACCTCTTGTCAATGGCCAATGGTGCACTCCCAACAAGATGCTTCCTTATCGGGTTATCGGTGTATCACTAAACATGTTATACCGATAGCTGAACGTGTGCTCCAAACGGTATGCTTTCCCATCGGGTTATCGGGGTAGCTCTTAACATGTTGGGCTGATAGTCGATGATGCACTCCAAACCTTATGCCTTCCCATCAGGTTATCAGTGTAGCTCCTAACATGTTATATCAATAGCCCATGGTGTGCTCTGAACTCACTCCACTTGCTCCAATCCACTGGCGACCTCATCGGGTTATCGAGGTAGGTGGAAAACACTCCCTCCAATATCCAACGGCTCAACTTCGACTTGCTCCAACTGCTGGCGACTTCATCGGGTTATCAAGGTAGGTAGAAAACACTCCTGCCGATATTCGATGGCTCCACTTTGGTCTTACACAAACTCATCGGGACATCAGGATAGGGTAAAATTGGTTGTTCCAATAGCTGATGGTTGCGCTCCACATGCTGGTGGTGTCATTGGGGTAAGTCTCACCAAAAACATGAATTTTCAAAAAGAAGACAAAATGCACTCCAAGCTCCAAATAGACAACCTAATGGACTAGAACTAGTCCTTATGCCAAAATTGCCAAAATTGAAAAGGGTATTTTCTCACCCTTAGGTGCTCCTACACCAGGCTCATATACTAGCTTAATCTTATTTAGAATTTGGGTCCCACCAGGTGTGCCAGAAAAAGAATTGTTGACTCTCAATTTTACCTTAAACTTGAACACTTATGGGAAATTTGGTGATGGGGGACCGATTGTGTGAAACTCGCTAAATGACTTCTGGGTTTGAGAAGCCGACTCTTCCTATAGTTGGGGAAGAAAAGGGGAAGGAGGAAAATTTAAAGCAAATGATCTACACTAGTTAGGCGACACACCAGAGTATTTCAGAATAGTATTAATAACATATAAAACTCAAAGGTATGCAGTATTAAAGCACATTCAACAATCTACATGCCCATAAATGTTTGAGAGAGTAACTCAACAAGAACTCATTTAACATAAAATGACATTTAACCATTCATCTAACAGATAACAAGTCTCATGACATAGTTTAATCGGCAGTCTCACAGTAAACATCATAGAAGTTAATGGATTAGAAAACAACACAGAAGCTAATATATTAAGCTTCAAATAAAATCATCACAAAAGCCACAGGCACAATCTGACACAATTATCATTCACCAAATTTCATTAACATAAAGGCTTCTTAATGAGCCGAAGTTTTTGAAAAACTCTCTAAAAGTCTGAACCTCCAAAATGAGGAAAATATATGCATAAATAGAGCCTCCAACTCACTAACAACTTGCAACATCAACATCCTTCCAGCAACCACTTTTGACCGAAAAACCTATCGTGGCACACTGTGAGGTTATACCCAGCCAAACCACCCTTGAAGTTGTTATTTCCACTATGTCATGGCAACCCCTGCACCTACCCAACAAGAAAATCATGATCCAAATTGTGACCTGATTCATGAACCATCATGGAGGACACATGGTAGCTCGGGGGAGAACCAAAAAATGAGTGCTAAGATACCATCCAATCGCACAACATGGAGAGACCAAGTGTCTTTCCCTTTATGTAATGGATGGTGGGGCCGAGAGGAGTGTCATGTCATAAAAACCCACACCACGCGGCAACTCCGCATTCCTCCAAACTCCAAATGAGAAAGGCGAGCGATCACACACCAGGCTGAGATGACACTTGGCTCGCGTGTTTTGTATGGGGAGCATAGTAGGAAAATCAGAAAGGAAGGGCGCCACCCACCTACAAACGTCTTCAAAATAATGTTAACAGTATACTTCATTAATTTTTTCATGCACACTGAATATTGTTCTCTAGATGGAAAAATCAACCTTGTATACAAATAGTATTATATGGTGGTCATTGATCTAGTCTATCTCAACCCTTTTCTGGAGGAGTTGCATTTTGTTGCAGCATATTAGCATACAAATTTAATAACTTGCCCTTATTTTCCTTAGAGTCTCACTGCAAATCTTTCAAGCAATGTATTCCAAGTGAGGAGGCAATCTGTTCAATGATTGTAGTATTTGGTTTATACCGTCAATTGCTTTTGTCTGAAAGTTCCATAAGCCTTTCTCAACCACCCTAATTTTCTGCATGCATTCTATTGAATAGCTTCACTCGCCTTGTCAAAAATCCACCTTCATTACGCTTTGATGTTCTTTTTCTTTTTCATTATTATTGGTAATGTAAGACCATGTTCATTAATATAGAGTAAGCCTATGTTTCATTTAGAAATGTCAGAATGGGGACTCTATTAAAATTATGGTGAGGATAAGGAATCATGCCCACTTCATCCTCCTTGCTATTCTTTTTTTTTTTCTCATAAATTTAAACCACTGGGGTTTATTTTAAAATGGATAGTTTCAAATAAATCCATCCTCTTGTAAATGCCACATATACGTATTTTTAAGGTAGAAAAAAAGGGACATTGTAGATGAATAAAGTAATTTTAGTGTAAAATTTTAGGTGAGGAGAGTAGGGCCCACCCACAATTTATATAGGAGAATTCTAATTTGTTAAAAAAAATCAACTTTTTCTTATAAGAGCTAGGTATTTCTTAAGAAAGAAAAAAGTTGAAGGAGAATGAGGAATTAATATTTAATTTGTTAGGAAATTATTATTTTTAGTATAAAGTGGATAATTATCAAATTATCTTATTTTATAGAGGATTTGTTGTTTAAAAAGTAATATTCTTACTGTTTCAATGTATGTATATTTATTGTTTGAATGTTAGTTGTTGTATTTGGAAATTATAGAGATTATCAATTGGTAAAAGCATTAAGAAAATATTTTCTTTACAATTATGCATATAAGATTATCATTAATCAAGGGAAGAGTAGCACAAAAATTAGATGGGAAGTAGATGAATACACACCTTGATGTAATGATTGTTTGGTAATATATTGTTATTAAGCTATTAGTATGAAGTGAAATATAATAAATTCATCTAAAGATCCTTGTCTTCCTCATGGTAGTGAAAACAGGATAATGAGGATAAGGTCAGGGTAGCTAATAGTTGAGTATTATTCAAAGTCTAGGTAACAAGTTTTTTAACAATTGAGAAATAGTGACGAAAAATAGTTATCAATATTGAACACCTAAGTTAAGATTAAAATGGTTTTAAAACTTATCCAACACATATCAAGTTATGGATTTTTTCCTAAGTTAGTCAATCTATTACATCATCTTGCATGCGATATAAATTAATTGTTATGTTCATCTCATAAATTTGAAAATATTTGAATTATCACTAAAAGTTTGGATAGTCAATGCATGTATGAGGCTCTTGTAAACAAAATTCATGTAGTAAAAATCAAGATTTAGGTGTAGGTAGGACATGAGTATGTTGGCTTGATGATGATTGTAATTTATTCATCACTTGTTGTCATTGATGAAACACTCTCACACACATATGATTACATTGACTACCGGTGTAACTTCATTGGTTTACATTGTTAACTGATATGTTTAAGGTCTATCTCTAACCGGTACTCTATGTCAACCAGTATGTTCTTAAGAGATAACCTGTGGTTACATTAAGTCAGCATCAACATGAAGATGATAATGAAGATGGAGATCAAATAGAAGATTCCAGGACAATAGTTCACATGTTTTGTACAAATCCTCTAACAAGGTGGTCCATTAGTTTGGATTCTCAAATGCTCCAGTGAGGTTACTCTTAACAAGGTAGTACTCTTAACAGGGTATAAGCTTCTAATCAAGCTTGGGATCTCTAACAAGACTTGCTCCTAGTAGAGCACTTTGTAAGACCTTAATTGGTCAGTTATCTATTACTGCAGATAGTTAACTTGTGAGTTCCATCTCACCGTGGTTTTTACCTATTTGGGTTTTCCATGTATAAACACTTGTGTTATGGTGGATGTTCTACTTTATGTGGATGTTGTTATTTCATTTTGGATAGCATGTATTTTGTTTAAATGCTTGGTTAAGTTCATCTACTGGTTAGTGTTTGAAGTTGTGTTTGTTTTGGTGTCACTGATTCACCCCCCCCCCCAAGTCCTTTTCAAGTCCATCAGAGTATATGTGGATGCGTATCAACCAAGGAGGTTTAACTTTCATATGACATGAGTGCATGGAATGAGATGTTCTGGTAAGTCAAGGAGTACTTTTGTTGACTCATGGTCATACTTAGAATATTGAATTTTGTATGCTCTATATGATGTTGTACTCCTTGTATGCTTTGCAAGCTTGATTATGCATTAGTATGCACTATTAGATTTTTGAAATGCTCATTAATGCACTTGATTATGTTAGGTCCTGGAGACAACTGAGAGGGGGGGGGGGGGGGTGAATCAGTTGTCTAATAAATTCAAACCAAAAACTAATTAACCAACTTAATGCTTAATATCGGTAAACCAGTTAAGTATGTCAGTAGACAGTGTTAATAGTAAATTGCTATACCAGTAAGGATTAATACATGAAACATAAACATAAAGTCATCCACAACACATGACACCAATATTTGTACGTGGAAACCCTGTAAGGGGAAAAACCACTGTGGGAAACCTTACCCACAATCAGATGATACTACTGCAGATAGTAAGTGTACAAAGAGGGGTCTGCACATGAAGAAAGGCCAACAACCTAGAGCTCACTGCTCAATCACAAATGGGAATCACACTGACTACAGTTGGATGGTTAAATCCAATAAGAATGTACTGCACAAAATTGCATCTTCATATGCTGGATTCAATACCGGTGTAATGCTGATATGCTTCTACAAAAACCTAATTTCACCTTCAAATGATGTCTTCGTGTATGCCTCTACTTGATCTCCCATATACCTTCACTTAAATCTTTCTCACATTCCACACTTGACCTTACAAATAAGATCTTACATTTATACCATACCCTAAGACTAATTTTAGTAGGTCGGCTCTACAAGATATTACAATAAAAATATTTTACAAATAATATAATATCCGATGCAATAACCGATTTAAGCATGTCAGCTTAATGCATTTACAATAATAATAAATCATCTCCATAGCCTGCCATGCTGATCTAGAAAAGATAAACTTGCCGATGTAACCCTAACTAACCTGGACCTATTTGCCAGTAAAAGCAAATATGCAAATATGAATATACCAATGATTATTACTTCAAAATAAAGTGTCCACATGATGTCTTCAACATTACTAAGTGTCTTCCATGTCATTCGAGGTACCGTTGAACATTATATCTTGTCAGTTAACCATATACCAGTAACTGTTGCACAAATTACTGCTTATCGGTGAATGTTGTTGGATCTCCAAAGTAGGTGTATTCAGTAGGTGTTGACATCAATGACAAAACCATACCAAAATACCAACAATCTCCCCCTTTGGCATTGATGAAAACACAAGATGGAAAAACCATCAAAGTGTCAAAACAGAAATGCCAAATACCAAAAACCAACAATCTCTCCTAAACAACAATCTCTCCCCTTGGGAGCAACATGTGTTTATCCAAAGTTTCAATACCAATTTCTCTACCAATCTCTCCTCAAAAGATAATGTGTTTTTCCATAGATATCTCTCCCCCTTTGACATCAAATGCCAAAGTTACAAAAATCAAGTTCATATACAAAATACCAATCAATTCAATATACCAACTACTCCCCCTGAGAAGTAGCTTCCTCGTCAAATACTGGAGTAAAAGATTTGTCTTTCAATTCTGTTGGTTGATGACAATCATCAACTGTCTAAGTCTCTATTGGTGGTGGTATGACTCCGAGTTGATCTCTGAGATACTCAAAAGTTTCCTTAGGCAAAGGTTTTGTGAAAATATTTGCAAGTTGTTCTTTAGTATTCACATAAACTAGTTTTATCTCTTATTCTTCAACTTTTTCCCTTAGAAAACTCAGTTTGATAGAAACATATTTTGTTTTGGAATGTAATACCAGAATTTTAGATATGTCAATTGCTGCAGTGTTATCACAGTATATAATAATAGGTTCCTTGCATTTTACCTTTATGTCTTTCAACATTTGCTTCAGCCAAAGTACTTGTGTACAGTTTGTTACTGCTGCAACATATTCTGATTCTGCTATTGATAAAGATGTAAAACTTTGTTTCTTACTTAACCAAGAAACTAATCTCTTTCCAAGAAAGAATGCTCCTCCAGTGGTGCTTTTTCTATCATCCACATCTTCTGCCCAATTTGCATCTGTATATGCACATAGATCAAAATTTTCATCTTTAGGATACCATAATCCAAGATTTGTTGTGCCTTGTAAGTACCAGAAAATTCTTTTCACTACTGATTCATGATTTTCCCTAGGATTACTCTGAAATCTAGAAACTATACATACTACATTCATAATATCAGGTTTGGTTTGTGTCAAATACAGTAAACCTCCTATCATAGATTTGTATCTAGTTGGATTAATAGGTGTAGATTCATCCCTTTGAGATAATTTGTCATTTGTAGTCATAGGTGTGCTTACCGGTTTAGAGTTCTCCATCCCAAATTTCTTTAGTAGTTCTTTCAAGTACTTAGATTGACTCAAAAATATACCTTTATCAGTTTGTAAAATCTGCAATCCTAAAAAGAATTTTATTTCTCCAATCATAGACATTTCAAATTCTTGTTGCATTTCAAGAGAAAATTCTTTACATAATCCATCTTCTCCTCCAAAGATTATATCATCAACAAATACTTCAATAATCAAGATGTCATCATTAGTTACTTTGTAATATAAATTGTTATCTGCATTTCTTTTAGTAAAACCAAACTTTAAAAGATACTTATCCAATCTTGCATACCAAGCTCTTTGGGCTTGTTTCAATCCATATAGAGCTTTTCTTAATCTGCAAACCATATCATTGTCATTTGTCAAAGAAAATCCATCAAGTTGTTCAATATAAACTTCCTCTTCAAGATCTCCATTCAAAAATGCACATTTAATATCCATTTGATAAACTTTGTAATCCTTGTGAGCTGTAAAAGCCTAGAATAATCTAACTGCCTCAATTCTGGCTACCGGTGCAAAGGTTTCATTGTAATAAACTCCTTCTTTCTAAGAATATCCCTTACACACTAGTCTTGCTTTATTTCTTACAACCTTACCATCTTCATTAAGTTTGTTTCTAAATACCCATTTGGTTCCAATTACATTTTTATCTTTAGGCCGGGGAACTAATGCCCAAGTATTATTTTTCTCAATTTGTCCTAATTCTTCTTCCATAGCTTTAATCCAAAATTTATCTTCACATTCCTCATTGATAGATAATGGTTCAATTTGAGAAATAAGACATACCTCTTCATTTGCCAATCTTCCTCTTGTCATAACTCCTTTAAATTTGTTTCCAATTATCTGATCTTCAGAATGATTCAGTCTTACATACTGAGGTGTCTTAGTCTGTTGTAGTTCTTTAATTACCGTGGAATCTTTTGATGATACCGGAGTAACTGGATCATCATTCTATACCGGTGCATTCATTGTAGGTTCATTTGTCATAACTTCTGTTTCCGGTTCAGAGTCTATATACCTTGAAGTTCCTCTAATTTGTTCATCAATCTTTACATTTGTACTCTCAACAATTTTCTATAATCTTTTATTAAAACATCTATATGCCTTGCTCTTAGATGAATAACCAAGAAATATTCCTTCATCACTTCTAGGATCAAATTTGCCAATATACTCATCTCTTCTAATATAACATTTACTTCCAAAAATTTTGAAATACTTAAGAGTAGGAATATTACCAAACCATAGTTCATGAGGGGTCTTACTAGTTTCACCTTTGATGTGAACTTTGTTGAATGTATAGACAACAATGCTTACTGCCTCTCTCCAGTACACATGTGGTAGATTTTCTTCTGATAACATACTTCTTGCTGCATCCAAGATAGTTCTATTTTTCCTTTCAATAACTCCATTCTGCTGTGGTGTCTGAGGTGTTGATAACTATCTTTTGATTCCATTCACTTCACAGAATGTATTAAAATCTTTAGATGTGAATTCTCCTCCTTAATCTGATCTTAAACATTTGATTTTCTTACCGGTTTCATTTTCAACCATTGCTTTGAATAGTTTGAACTTCCCAAGTGCTTCTGATTTTTCTCCGAGAAAAGTAACCCAACACATTCTAGAATAATCATCAATAATTAGCATGAAATATCTATCACCTTGTAAGCTTTTAGTTCTAGCTGGACCACATAAATCAGTGTGAATTAAATCAATAGCATTATTGGATTTTTTTGGAATACTTTTGAAACTAGCTCTAACTTGTTTTCCAAATTGACATTCCTTGCAAATTGTATTCTGAGGTTTCACAATTGTAGGTAGATCTCTAACTGCCTTAGAAGTACTGATTATTACCATGCTGTCAAAATTTACATGACATAGTCTTTTATGCCATAACCAACTTTCATCTATATGTGCAATTAAGCATGCCTTTTCATTGTTATTCAAATGAAAGATATTACCTCTAGTCTGATTACCGGTTGCAATTTCCAAACCACTTCTATTCATGATTTTGCATTTTCCATTTTTAAATTGTAACTGAAAACCTTTCTCAACTAATTGACCAACACTTAAAAGATTATGCTTTAATCCTTCAACATAGTAGACATTGTCAGTGTTATGTTTACCATCAAGAGATATTGAACCCTCACCTTTGATTGAATAGGCTTTGTCATCTCCAAATCTTACTAAACCTCCATTGTATTATTGAAAGTTCAATAATTTACCTTTGTCTCTAGTCATATGATGTGAGCATCCTGAGTCAATAATCCATTCATCCTTTGATTCAACTTTAGGTGCTAGGGCTTGTTCTACCGGTTGAGCAGTAGGTGTTGGTTGATCTTCTATTATAGCAACAAAAACCCATCCATTGTTTGTTGTATCCTCATCAAAATCATCAGTCACACCTTCATCAATAATGTAACAAGATTTATCTTTATTCTTCTTAAATCTATATCTTTGATATTCAGGATTAAGCTTGTATGTTTTTCTAGCTTCTTCTCTTAGTCTAGCATGTCTATTAGGGCATCTTGAAGCCATATGACCAATATTATTGTAGTTAAAACATTTAAAGGGTGCTTTACCTTCATACTTACTTCCAATTGGACCTTTTGGCATTTTTCTTGCAAATAGTGCTTCAAGTTCTTCAAGCTCTTCATTCTCCTTCCTAGTTTCTTCAAGTTCCCTTGCATAAAAGGCTCTCCAGTCTGATTTGTCAAAAGATGGAGTAGATGATGTTGATGCTTTAAAGGCCAAATCAGTCTTTATAGTAGCAACAGGACCAAATTCCTCAATTTCAAAAGCTGAAAGTTTTCCAATCAATGTATCCCTAGTTACTGATGTATTGGGCATTGTTCTCAACTCATTTATAGTAGTAACCTTCATTTTATATGCTGGTGGCAAAACTCTTAAGATTTTTGAAACAATCTCATCCTCACCCAAGTTTCCTCCACAACATTTGATACCTAAAACAATTTCATTTACTCTTTCCATAAAAGCAGAAATCCTTTCATCTTCTTCCATTTTCAGATGTTCATACCTGACTCGGAAGCTTTCAAGTTTTGCAATTTTGACTGTGGAATCTCCTTCATTCAGTGTTTCCAAATGATCCCAAATAGCTTTAGCAGTAGACCTATCAGATAATCCCCTAATTTGTTGATCTGATAATGCGCTCAAGAGTGCTTCTCTTGCTTTGCAATCATTTTCTTCATCTTTGGCTAAGGTAGTTGGGGCAGTCTAACCAGCTACAACAGCAGTATAACCATTCTTAGTAACTTCCCAGATGTCATTACCAATGCAATTCAGATGTGTCTCCATTCTGACCTTCCATATCCCATAGTTGGTTCCATCAAGTTTAGGACTGTCCTTCCTAAAATAATTAGTAGACATTGGATCTCCTCAAGTTGTTAAACTTTTGCAAAAAGAGGACTAAGCTCTGATACCAATTGTTAGGTCTCGAAGACAATTGAGAGGGGGGGTGAATCATTTGTCTAATAAATTCAAACCAAAAACTAATTAACCAACTTAATGCTTAATACCGATAAACCAGTTAAATATGTTAGTAGACAGTGTTAATAGTAAATTGCTATATCGGTAAGGATTAATACATGAACCATAAACATAAAGTCATCCACAACACATGACACCAATATTTGTACGTGGAAACCCTGTAAGGGGAAAAACCATGGTGGGAAACCTTACCCACAATCAGATGATACTACTACAGATAGTAAGTGTACAAAGAGGGGTCTGCACATGCAGAAAGGCCAACAACCTAGAGCTCACTACTCAATCACAAATGGGAGTCACACTGACTACAGTTGGATGGTTAAATCCAATAAGAATGTACTGCACAAAATCGCATCTTCATATGCTAGATTCAGTTTGGTGTAATGCTGATATGCTTCTATAAAAACCTAATTTCACCTTCAAATGATGTCTTCGTGTATGCCTCTGCTTGATCTCGCATATACCTTCACTTAAATCTTTCTCACATTCCACACTTGATCTTACAAATAAGATCTTACATTTATACCATACCCTAAGACTAATTTTAGTAGGTCGGCTCTACAACATATTACAATAAAAACATTTTACAAATAATATAATATCTGATGCAATAACTGATTTAAACATGTCGGCTTAATGCATTTACAATAATAACAAATCATCTCCATAGCATGCCATGCTGATCTGGAAAAGATAAACTTGTCGTTGTAACCTTAGATAACCTGGACCTATTTGTCGGTAAAAGCAAATATGCAAATATGAATATACCAATGATTATTACTTCAAAATAAAGTGTCCACATGATGTCTTCGACATTACTAAGTGTCTTCCATGTCATTCTAGGTACCGGTGAACATTATATCTTGCCGGTTACTGGTAACTGTTGCATAGATTACTGCTTGCCGATGAATGTTGCTGGATATCTAAAGTAGGTGTTAACATCAATGACAAAACCATACCAAAATACCAACATATATATGTACATGCAAGTTTGTGTAAGCTCTTGTATTATCTATATTCTTTTGTATGTATTTATGCTCTCTTGTATGCTTTTGCATACACTTAATCATTCTTGTGGCTTTTCCACGCTCATGTATGTTTGTCTGAGCCTTCAAATGCATGGTTGTGTATTCATTGTATGTCCTTGGACGGGTGTCAAATATGGAACAACAGGGGAGGGTAAACCTTGACACCTGGTTTACCTATCAGTAGTTGGCAAAATATTTGGCCAAAGTATTTAATCAATATATTATGTTGATTTGTTGTCTTAACTCCTGTCATATCATGATTATAGGAACTACATAGTCATAGGTGATATGTAGTTAGATGTATTCATGCTGCACCAAATTCCATCCCCTTGCTAGTTTCGAGTCGCTAGACTTTTTCATGTAGGATCAGTGGTTCAGGAAGAACTCCGGGGAAGCCCAAAAGCTCTGCAGTTGGGTGGTAAAGTGCTCTGGTAGTGTTCTTTCCCATGGGTTAAGCGTGGGAGATAGATGCTAGGAGTCCCTGTCAGGATGTTATTCAGCTTGTATTATTTATTCATTGTAAATTGACCTTATGCTCTCTTGTAACTAAAGTAATCTTTCTTATGATTTGCATATCCAATTGCTCATGTAATTCAATTATTATGTTGAGTTATATTAAACAATGTGCCAAGTTACAACATTATGTAACAACTTTTGTATATGGATCATATTGGATTATTTGCAAAAGTGTTTTTCTTAATTATGTCTAAATTTCTTATGATTTATTATAATTTAATATTTTAATACTATGGAGGTCACCACATCCTTTGTCAACTTACATCCGGTCACCATAGGTGTACCAACAGGCTTTGCATCATCTAAACCAAACTTCTTCAACAATTCCTTCACATACTTAGATTGAGATATAAAGATACCTTTATCTAACTGAGTAGTTTGCAATCCCAAAAAGAATTTCATCTCACCAGTCATAGACATCTTAGACTCATTCTTCATGTCATCAGCAAACTTCTTGCACAAACCATCATTTCCACCAAAAATAATGTCATCAACAAAAACTTCAACAATCAAGATGTTAGGATAAAAGCACAAAGTTGTGTCACACTTTTATAAAGGAAATGGCCAATGCTGATTCAACTTTTTAAATTGAATCAATAGAAAGTGAGATATATGTTTTGAATTTTGAAATGATGTAAACTAATAAAATGTATGTTTTTATGTTTGTAATTTTTAAAAATATTTAAAGATTATTTGAATATACTTTCTTATAAAGTAAACACTATAATTTAGCTGTTGATAAAATACTAAAATTGAAGTTACACGAGGCATCACACTTTATATAATAAATTTTACCTTTTTTCTTCAATTTTTTGTGTATATTGATAACTTGAAACTTTAGCGAAAAAATATATTTTTAACTATTTTTTATGTACATATATTTTTCAATAAATTTGAGAAGTTGCGTGTACTAAAATATAACTCTTTCCATTTGACATCACCTTTTTTTAAAAATTATTGATCCAAATTAGAAAAGAATTATATCATTGTGACATAAACTCTTTTCTCTATGCATTTATTTTTCTCAAAAATTTTAAATAAATTTTAGTATTTATCCTTTACAAGATAATCAACCTTATATTTTAGTGCTAATGACCTACTTTCCATAAAAATAAAATATAAAATATAAAATATAAAAACATAATTAAAATATTAAAAGATACAGATTTTGAAAAATTCATTTATAGATCTATAAAAGGGTATTTTTACATTTAATATATATATATATTTATAAGAGTAGGAGTTGTTGAAACATCGATTTTTTCAAAAAGATAAAAAAAATTGGTAATTCGATCCAAAGTGGTATAAAATATACATTTAGTAGACAATTCCAATTGGAAAAGTTGTGGCCCATATAAAAGATAGCTATAATGAATCTCCATAGACCATATGTTTGACTAAAATTATTTTTTTGTTAGAATTACTTAAATTCACTTGTGCTAATAAGTGTTGGCAATTGACACTCATCCGTTGGATGATTATTGGTTTAGAGTTGTCATTGATGACAACTCTTCGTAGAGATTTGATCCGGTGATCCTAATTCTTCTTATCTGGAAGCAGGTGTTAATCGGTAGCTGATTAACTAGTATTTTAGGTAGAACAAAGCATTTTTGGGTCCGGAAGCTTTCCGGTGATTGTGGTGCATTGAATCATGTTCTTGTTGATTGGGCCAACTTAGACATGCCATTTTACTATTGTTTTGGTGATCTGCACTTATCTTTTTGGATCTGGTCAAGCTGACATTTGACTACACGTTACACCTTTAGGTCAACATGATGTATGACCTATTTTGTGGTTGTCGATATATAAGTTTGGTGTGGGTGATCTTTTTGGTAGATGGTGCGATTGTATGCGAGTGAGAGGTGATCGAGAATCCATTTTGGTGTAGTTTCACATGTGCATTCTTGATCTGGTAGCTAACCAAGATAGAAAATAGAGCAGAATAGATAAGGTGATCCAATCAATGTTTTAGCACTTAACCAGAACTCATCCAAGCGTAGTAGATTCTATTTCAGAGTTCATGCATTGTAATTCACCATTGTAACAACTTTGTAATTCAATGAGACTTCCCTGAGGGTTGTAGCCTTTCAGGTTATTGTATTTGAGCAGTGAGCTTAGGCAGTGTGCCTAAATGCCTGTGCATTCCTATTTTGTAATATTGTTTTGCTACTGGCCATAGTGGAATAATATTGTGGGTTCAAATTCCACCGTGGTTTTTCCCATTTGGGTTTCCATGTAAAAATACTAGTGTTATGATCTTGTGGTTGTTTGATTCATGTTTCTGCATTTCAGTTTTAAGTATTTTCTTTTGGTGGTTGAAAGTTAAGTTTGAAAATATATCAACCAGTAGATCCTGATTCACCCCCCCTCTCTATGATCCTTGATTCCAACAAATGGTATCAGAGCCTAGTTCCTCTAAGGAAGCTTAACTGCTTGAGGAAGATCTGGGAGATTGATTCAATGGATTCTAGTTTTCAGAGACAACTTAGTGTGGCACTTGAGGATCTTGATGCAGCTAGAAATGAGATTTGTACCTTGAAGAAAAACCTAAATGTTGTTGATGATTTCATCAATGACTTGAAGGATCAAGCGAACATCTCTAGACACAAGAGGAAAGAACTAATGGACAAGTTGAAGGAGAAAGAAGATCAGATAATGGAATACCAGGATAAAGCTGATGAATTTAACAAGCTTGAAAGAGAGAATGTTGCTTTGAAGAATGAGATACAATCCATTGTGTTGAGGCTGACTAAAGAGATTGAGGACCGAAATAAAAATGAAGAAAATCTAGCACAATCATTGAAGGAAAGAGCTGATGAATACTTCAGGCTTACCTATGAGAATGATCAGTTGAAGCTTGAGTTGACACAGTCAAGAAATTGAAAGACAGATTGCTACCTTGAGGGATGAAATTGCTACTACTAATGAGTACAGAGACAAATTCAAGGATAGCTCAACAAGGCTTGATGATATGCTTAAGAGTCAGAAGCATGGAAAGGACATGTGAAGACTTGGATATGAGAAAGGTGAATCCTCCAGATCTGGACAAGGCGATGCAAAACTTGATCAAAAGAAGAACAAGAATCCTCTAGTAAGACAACCTAATTCTCATAAATTCAATGGTAGATTCTTTACTTGTAATAAATTTGGTCATATGATGAATCAATTCAGAAGTAGGATGAATAATGGAATGAACAACATGAATAATATTCCTACCTTTACCAGTAATTGTTTCATATGCAATAATTTTGGTCACAAGTCAAATATGTGTAGAGAAGTAATCAATAACTTCCAAAACAAAAGATGCTATGCTTGTGGGAGGTTTGGACATATCTCTAATCAGTGTAGGACAAGACCAAATTAGATCAACTTCAGACCTATGCAAAACAATGTTGTTTTTCGTGCATGCAACAAAACCAGTCACATTGCAAAGTATTGTAGAAGCAAGAACAACGCTTCGGTAGATGAGTAAATTAGTTGAGAAGGGAAAAGGGAAAGTAGAAGAGATCAAGGAGAAGCATGAGAAGATGTGGGTAAGAAAAGATGAATCTATAACTGACAATGGGTCTACACCTGAATCTGATACAAGATCTTCATCTGGTAACTAGGGCTTTATGCCTTAGGGGGAGCTTTTCATTAAGATTCTAAGAACCCCCTCTTCGATGGTCTGCAATTGATTCTGAAAGGTTGTAGAAGGATTGAATCATATGTGTAAATAATATCCGAAAGGTTTAGAGATGATTTGATGCTCCAGTATACGACTTCATGAAATTCATGGTAACTAGTTGCTGCATTTATTACAATGGAAAATTAGGTTTTTGAAGGCTAAAATTGCATTTCGAGGCTTCATTTGTCACAATGCAATCAAGAGATTAGAGAAGAGAAGAGAAGAGAGAAAAGTGATTAGAGAAGAGAAGAAAGCAAAGCGATTTGGCAATTTCTACAACGATTTCAGTGCCAGGTTGTGAAGAAAGGTATTTATCTGTTCAGGCTTTCAGTTTTCACAAAACCTAGCATTTGAAATAGCTTCAGCTTCTGGTGTTGCTACCCCATTAGTGGTTGAGATTAAGGACAAGGCCCAACCAGTTTTTAAGAAACACCCTTTCAAGTCGATCGAGGATGATCTGGAAGGTGCATTTTCATCAGTTCCCTATGAAGTGCTTCGTAATAAAGATATGAGGGATTACATTCATAGTGATCTCAAGGAGCTTGGAAATGCAGACATGATTGACCTATACAACAAATATTTGGCTGACAATTTCAGAAATCTCAAACACGAGTATAAGGTTCTTCAAGACAAGGGTTTCTCACAGTTCATGCATTTTCCATTGTTTGATGAGGCATAATGGATGCAGTATATTCTTAGTTGAGTTCATGATGAGTTTATATGGCTTTATAGGCCACACAAAATCATCAAGTAGGTGATCTATGCTGTGATAGGCCTAGCTGAAACCGGTTATGTGCCGAAATTGAGGAAAGTGTCAAATGGCATGGACATAGCCACCATAGGATCTAAATTTGACAACAGATCAATGACCATTAATGACATTCTAAAGAATGATGTAAAATTTGCATCAATGGTAGTCAGTTACAAGGTTTACCAATCAAGCAGGTACAACTCTGTCTCTAGTACTGCCATATACTCTGCATACTATATGCTCAAGGAAGACAAAAGGTATTACTTGTGCACTGCCAACCTAAATAAGTTATTGAGCAGTTTGAAGAAGATCAAGCAGGATAAAAAGCACACATTAAAATATGGTACACTTCTTATTTTCTTGGCTTTGTACTTTCTGAATGAGATACCCGGTATAAAAGGGAAGGTCCAATGGGCCTATGATAGACTAGTAGCTATATAGATCAAAGAAGGATTGTGGGGAGTTGGAGATGCAACCATGAGAAAATATGATTTCTAGGGATACTTCAAAACCTTCCAAGCAACAATGAAGAGAAGGGAAAGGATCCCTAAGGAGGTTGTTGAAAAATATGAGAAACCCATTTGCTTCATGGTCGATAAGGATTAGTTCCTAATGGAAGCAGTGGAACCTCAAATAGTGTGGATCATGCCCATGGGGTATGAAGTTGACTCTGTTACTCTTGAGGCATATGCCCAACATCTTCTGAGTAAACCGGTGGATCCCAAGGAAGGGAGATTTGGGACTTTCAAAGAAAAGGACCTCAATTTGCACATGCAATTCACTGCACCAGCCTAGAAAAGAAAAGTTACTAAGATGGTTGAGGAGGTGGTAGTTCAGATGGATTTCACCTGGGAGGCGGTGAAGAAAGAAAGGGAGAGTTATGCAGAAAATATGGCCAAAGAAGAAACCAAGAAACCTATGTTGATCCTGTTCTTCAAGAAGAAGGAGAAGCCTAAGAGGACCTATGTTGCTGTATCTCCAGTAGCTTTAGAGATAGAGTCTGAGGAGGAAGCAAGAAAGGCAAAAAAGAAAGGAGAATTTGTGAGAGTGGTGAGGAAGCCGCAAACCGGTGGAGCCCAACAATCCAAGAAGGCAAAAGTTGATCCTACTCATACCGAAAGATCCAAAAGAGTTAGATAGGTCAAAAGTCAACTTGACAAAGACCTTAAGTCTGGTAACATACAAGGTAAGTACACAATTGTTCCTCCACTATCACTAGATCAGTTGATAGATGAAGTAATAGTTGATGGCAATTTGAAGAATCTTGGAGTATACTTTGAGAATTTTGATGAAGGAGATAAGAGAAAAAATGAAGAAGTAGTTGTATTATATTTACACAATTTTAGTAAGATATTAGTTGAATTGGAAAAGTCCATTCCAAATGATTTGTATAGTCTGATTGATACAAGAAGAATGAATGCAATTAAGATTGATAGAGAAATTAAGGAGAGAGAGGTAGTAAATGTATGTGTGTGTGTGAAAAGTGGACTTGGATCTGTATCTGCAATATACAACACTTCAATTAAGTCATTAGATGCATGGTTAGTAAATCAATAATCAATGAACAATAAAACCATAACAAAGTGACCCATTGCCTTCTAGTAGATGCGAGTTTAGATTGCTCTCAGATTGCTAAGCTATCTAGTGACTAGACAACACCTAAACGAAGGATTTTTATCTATATGAGCATGGATTTAAGCTAGATGAATGCAAGATTAATCTAACATGATTTAAGCAATAAATGAGCTAAGTGATTTAAACAATATGAAATAAATAATATGCAATATCTCAATGCAAATTCTTAATGAAACTAGAGCAAAAATGACATAATAACAATATATTCTCCAGGATTTTTGAGTGAGAGATGAGAGGCTGAATTTATAGAAAATTCAGAAAGAAATCAAAGGCTGAGATCAAATGATGATAAGCGGTCAAGATTTTCCAAGAGGAAGCACAATCCAAGTGAATTGATGTGATTGGATGCTTTTCTCAGTTTTAAAGGAAATTGAACTAAAATTAAGATAAAATCAAGAAAAAACCGATTTATTCTCTATTTCATTCAATTTTAAGATTTAATTGTTTTAATTGCTTTCTTTGAGATTATCTATCAATTTTTAATTTGTTTTTTTCAAGATTATCTCCAATTGATTCCTTTTCTCAATTTTTAATTATTTTTTGTCAATTAATTCCTTTTTTGATTTATTTCCTTTTTTGAAGATTTGTGCTCATAATTTCCAATTCCTCTTTCTTGATTTGTTTCCTTTTTTGAAGATTTGTGGCAAATTGATTTATTTAATTAAATTAATTCCTCTTTTTGATGATTTAATAAAAAATTGATTTATTTAATTAAATATGCAAAAGATATTTAATTAAAATAAATAAGATAATTGTTTAAAATGATTTACTTGGAATGATTTAATCAATTAAATAAATATTTAATTAATATTGATTGATTAATTTTGCCATGTGACATTTGATGATTTTAGAATTAATTGTGTGCTCAAGATTTATTTAATTGCCTTTGGTTAGGACCTTGGTGATGTTGTCGAGATTAGGGGCTCATGGTTTACATGACCAGTTTTAGGGTATTACAGTATGTACTTGTATTACTCATGATGAAGTCAAGAGACTCATTGAAGAGGTAAATAAGAAGGAATTTAGAAGTAAAAACAAGATTAACAGATTGATCATTGGAAATGTAGAGGAGGTGAGGAAAGAAAAAGAGGATATATGGAGAAAGATAATTCATCACGACCCTCTGTATAAAGATGCATTCAAGTCATCTCAGTTGAAAGAGAAGCAAAGTGTTTCCAGAATTCAGAAGGTTGAAACTCAGATTGAGGATCATCCAGAAGACCAAGGTAACACTACACTTGATGCTGAGACCGGTGATGCTCCTCCATTGGTGAATAGCTCTGCAGCTCTTAAGGTCCAACAGGTTGATACTGCACCAAGTGGCAACACCGATGTAACATATAAAGGGGATGAGGGAGAGAAGAATGGTGTTGAGACAACATAGGCTAAGGTTGCTGAGGTTGACAAAGGAAAAGGTATAGCTGATTCGACAATTGTCACTCCTCCAATTATAGGGACCTCGTTGCAGATTCCTATTAATCTTGATGGTTTTGTTGATCTTGGGAAGATGTCTCTTGTTGAGAAGCTTATGCTTGTAGTTGTTGTGCAAGCCCAGGAAAGTCAAGATTTGGTGAAGTCAAAGTCAGAGGATAAAAATATAATTTTGATGTCTATAGATGTTTTGTAGAAGGTGTCTCCTAATGTACAGATAGATTTAGACAATAGCCCCTCCGGTAAATTGCTATAATTGATTAACAGTGTAGATACCAGTTTTGATTCTTTGGAGAAGACTGCTACACATTAAGTTTTGGATAAATTCAAGGATGTTAGAGTTCAAAAATTTTGGAAGATGATAGAGGATGATAGAGTGAGACTGAATAAGAGATTGCAGATTATTTCTGACACATTGTCAGAAGCCAAAAAATTGTACAAATCCTACCTAATTTTTCCTAAGTTCACTGTAGATATTGATAAGCAGATAGGTGTTTTTCAGGGCAAGTTTGTTGGAATTTCTCAGTCCTTTGATCCTAATGTAACATTAACTAGAAGTGTTGAAGGTCAGATTATATATCTACATGATCAAATCTCTAGCCTTCAAGTGGACAAGGAGAAAATTTTGAGAAAAAGTAGGTGAAATCTAGAACCTGATTGCCACCCAGTTGGACACTATATTAAGTAATAAGGTGGATTGTATGAAGGAGATGGCCTGGCCTATATCATTTGATCTGAGAGAGTTAGAAATTTATGCTACTGTATTTAGTGCATTTATCACAATTTTGGACAACTTGAAGAGTGGGTGGGATACTCACCTAGGATTTTTGAAGACTACTTATGCTGATATCTTCAAGTATTTATAAGTATCTTTTTTTCTAACATCGCCTGATCTTTGGCATTACTGTCAAAGGGGGAGAGGGATGGTGAAAAATGTACAGTGTTGGAGAGTGGAATTCCTTGTCTAAGGGGGAGCCTTAGAAATTCATTTGATTCTTTTGAACCGATGTACAGTGCTCAACACTTAGTCATTTTTCATGAGTGTTGCCATCAATGCCAAAGGGGGAGATTGCTGGCAATTAACACTCATCTGGTGGTCTTCAGTGATTTTTGGTGGTTTTCGATGGATGATTATTGGTTTAGGGTTGTCATTGATGGAAACTCTTTGTAGAGATCCAATCCGGCAGTCATAATTCTTCTTATCCAGAAGCAAGTGTTAACCAGTAGCTGATTAACCAGTATTTCAGGTAGAACAGAGCATTTCTGGGTCCAGAAGATTTTTGGTGATTGCGGTGTATTGAATCATGTTCTTGTTGATTGGGATGACTTGGAAACATCATTTTGCTATTGTTTTGGTCATCAACACTTATCTTTTTGGATCCAGTCAATCAAACATGTGACTACATGTTACACCTTCATGCCGACATGATGTATGACCTCTTTTGTGGTTTTTGGTATATAAGTTTGGTGTGGGTGATCTTTTTGGTAAATGGTGTGATTGTATGTGAGAGAGAGGTGATCGAGAATCTATTTTGGTGTAGTTTCACATGTGCAATCTTCATCCGGCAGCTGACTAAGATAGAAAATAGAGCAGAATAGAGAAGGTGATCCAGTCAGTGTTTTAGCACTTAGTTGGAACTCATCCAAGCATAGTAGATGTTATTTTAGAGTTCATGCATTGTAATTCACCATAGTAACAAATTTGTAAGTTAGTGAGACTTCCCTGAGGATTGTAGCCTTCCGAGTTATTGTATTTGAGAAGTGAGCTCTAGGTAGTGTGCCTGAATTCATGTGCATTCCCATTTTGTAATATTGTTTTTCTACTGGCCATAGTGGAATAATATTGTAGGTTCAAATCCCACCGTGGTTTTTTCCCATTTAGGTTTCCATGTAAAAATACCAATGTTATGATCTTCTTGTTGTTTGTTTCATGTTTTTGCATTTTAGTTTTAAGTATTTTCTTTTGATGGTTGAAAGTTAATTGGTGTAGCCATAACCGATAAAACCCTCAAAGAGAATCAACCGACTAATGCATCAAAAGCAACACAACAAAATCAGTAAGAAAACATAACAAGATCACATAAACAGATCATATTAATGCCTTAGAACTTTCAGCAATCATCTGACAACCATCATATAATCATCAAAGAACACCTTACAATTAACCGGTTACATGGAGGCTATTAGCTAGATACAATCCAATCTGGGATTCTAAGAATCAACCACATCACAATATGCAAATATCAATCCTTATTCTAAATTCTACTTCCTTTGCCCCTATAAATGATTGCATAATAACATATTTATACCCACCAGAACATATCTAGGTAGGCCTCATAAGATTACATTTACCAATGCAGGAAATGAAACGTGTAATTAGGTCGGCCCTAAGAATTAAATAGATATTTCTGAAAAACAACAACCAAGCAATGCAATTCGAAAGGTTGACCACACACTAAAGAACATCAGACAAGACCCAAGATAGATCCACATGCCAAGAATTATGTTAGTAATGAAGGAAAACCAATCCGTAAGCACAAGAACTATCCGAAAACCCAAAAATAGTCAACCAAAAGAGATAACTGACCAGAAAAGAACCCAAATGAACTAAAAATCTAGGATAAAACACATGAACTAGCCAGGAAACCAAAAATAATATCTTCCACAAAGAACAAGCAACTACTGGTACCAACCGGTAAGAACACATAAAACTGCACAAAGAACTAAACAAGAACAAAACTGAAAGGAAATATTTTTAGATGATGCAAGATTGCTCATATGCCGAGGATGCTCCTGCATTAGACAAACCAGGTAGAAAAATATTTTCCATGAGAGGCAGCTCATGAACATCTAAAAGGATTCAGAATAAAGACCCCATGCTCATTTTTTATCCAAACATCTTCTTTAACTCTTCCGGTGTCTTGAACGACTTCTCTAACCTCTAACCCTCTTTGTTTCTCTTCCTTTGCTTCAGATTTGTATGTTGTCTTTGTTTACTGTTCTCCTTTTTCTGCAATTCTGACTTGGTTTTGCCACAAGACTTCATCTGGTTTGTCACCATAAGGTCTCTATCATCCAGTTCCATCTATCCATTAGGCTCAACTGTCAGATCCTTCTGCAAACTCATGTCACCTTCCGGTATAAATTTTGCCATCGGTTTTTCAGTATTGCAAATTTTCTCAGGACTCAGATTCTTCACCTCCTTCTCTTTCTCCTTCAAAGAAATCAATGTGAACTTCTTCCCATCCTTCTCAATAGTGACTAGGTTTCTTCTATAGTCATAAATAGCTCCTCTATCATACTACCATGGTTTTCCCAATAAGACATGATAAGCACTTATAGATACAACATCACACAAAACCTCATCTCTGAAAGGCCCAATATTGAAATTCACTAAACACTGCTCTGTTATCTCTATCTTTTGATCATCTTGTAACCAACTTACCTCATAAGGTCAAGGATGCTCAAGCCTCTTTAATCCAAGCTTCACAACCATCTCCTTAGATACCAAATTGTTATTACTTCCACTATCTACAATAACCTTGCAACACTTACCACCCGATTTACACATAGTCCAAAAAAAACTCTTCCTCTAATTAGATACGGTATCCTTTCTTCTAAACATAAGGGATTCTCCTTGCTACAGTGCACAGTCAGATCCAGTACCATCACCTTCTGATTCCTCATTTGCCACACAACTTCTTGCCATTCCCTACTTTCATTCATAGAATCTATGTCAGGTTTCTCCACACTTGAAACATTTTCCAGGAAACTCTCTACCGGTACTGCTGCTACCTTTCCTCAGTGTCTTCTTCTCCGGTTCTTTATTCCACTTAGGTTTTGACTCATCTTCTTTAACCAGCTTCTTCATATTGTCACTCATCTTGAATTTTTCCTTTCCCCTATTTGGTTCTTTTCTTCTCATCTTCTCCTCAGCCTTCAAAGCATACTAGTAAGATTCTTCAACTGTGGAAACCTTCAACATAATCATCTCATCTTGAATGTTAAAAGAAATCCCATTGATGTACCTTGACACCTTTTCTCTGTCCATCTCTCTATATCCAGATCTAATCACTACCTTGTAGAATTCCTTAGTATATTCCTTCATGGTCATGTTTCTCTATTTCTTGTTCTGTAACTTCTTGAGCAACTCCAATTCATAGTCTCTCAATATAAACTTGGCCTTCAATCTTGCAACCATCTATCTCCACCAAGTGATCTTCAATTCATCATTCTCTACTCTATCTTTCTGCAATTATTTCCACCACAAGGAAACATGCCCTTTCAACTTAGTCTATGCCAATCAGACTCTCTACGGGTCCTTGACATTCTCAAACTTGAAGTAATCCTCAAACTCTCTGATCCAATTGATTAGATCCTTTGGGTTCAAAATTTTGGAAAAGGTGGAAACCTCAACTTTATTAACCTTAATCACTTATGCCACTGCTCTTAGGAATCTTTCTTCTCTTTCATCTTTTGGTCCTTCAGCTTCCTCAAGATCTTCTCCGACTTCCTCATATTCATCCTCAGAATTAGGATTTCTCTGCAAACCAGCCAAAGTGTTTTGGATTTTGTTCCTCACTTCATTCTTGAAGTCTTCCATCATCTGTTCTACCCTCTAGGGGTTTGTCCTTCTCGGAAGCATCTCCTCTTCCACTCCAGTGAACTACCCCAACTTGGCGATTTGACTACTAGTTTCAATTGCCTCCACTCGGTGATCTATTGAACACACACACAACCTACCTCCAATCAGCGATCTGTCCACCCAAAGGAATGCCTCAATGTTTACAAATGATTCTTCCACTAGCTAGTCCATAACTAGTTCTAATACCACTTGGTGCAGCTAGAACTGGGAAAACCCTCAAAGAGAATCAACCGACTTATGCAGCAAGAGAAACACATTGAAAGAAACAAGAAAACATAACAAGATCACATAAATAGATCATATTAATGCCTTAGAACTTCCAACAATCATTCGACAACCATCATATAATCATCAAAGAACATTTGACAATTAACCGGTTACATGCAGGGTATCAGCCAAATACAATCTAATCTGAGATTCTAAGAATCAAACAGATCACAATATGCAAATATCAACCCTTATTCTTAATTCTACTTCCTTTGCCCCTATAAATGATTACATAATAACATATTTATACCCATCGGAACATATCCAATTCAGCCTCATAAAATTACATTTACCAATACAGGAAATGAAATGTGTAATTAGGTCAGCCCTAAGAATTAAAAATATTTTTAGAAAACAACAACCAAGTGACGTGGTTTAGCAAGAAGGTTGGCCACATGCCAAAGAACATCGGACAAGAGCCAAGATAGATCCACACACCAAGAATCGAGTCGGTAATGAAGGAAAACCAACTGGTAAGCACAAGAACTATCTGGAAACCCAAAAATAGTCAACCGAAAGCAATAAATGATCAGAAAAGAACCCAAATGAACCAAAAATCTAGGATAAAGCACATGAACCAGCCAGGAAACTAAAAATAAGATCTACCACTAAGAACAAGCAACTAGTGGTAGCAACTGATAAGAACACAAAAAACTGCGTAAAGAACTAAACAAGAACAAAACTGAAAGGAAATATTTTTGGATGATGCAAGATTGCTCATCAACCAGGGATGCTCCCAACCAGGGATGCTCCTGCATCATTAAGTTTTAAAATCTATCAGTCGATAGATCACTGATTCACCCCCCCTCTCAGTGATCCCTGATTCCAATAATAAGTTGGCCTGAAATGTGACACAACTTTGTGCTTTTACCCATTATCATTATCAATCTTGAAGTATAGATTACTGTCGGTAGTACCTTTATTGAATTCAAGCTTCATTAAATACTTATCCAATCTGGTATAACAAGCTCTTGGAGATTTTTTCAATCCATACAGTGTTTTCTTCAACCTGCAAACCATATCTTTCTGATCTATCAACTAAAAACCATCTGGTTGCTCAATGTAGACTTCTTCTTCCAGCTCACCATTAAGAAATGCTGACTTGACATCCATTTGATACACTTTAAAACCTTTGTAAGTAGCATAAGCAAGAAATAATCTAACAACTTCAATTCTATCTACCAGAGAAAAAGTATCCTCAAAATCAATACCTTCCATCTAAGAATAACTCTTACAACAGGTCTTGATTTATTCCTAACAACTTCACCTTGCTCATTCAATTTATTCTGAAACACCAATTTAGTTCCAATTATATTCTTATCCTTAGTTCTAGGAACTAAAATCCATGTATTATTCTTTTCAATCTAATTCGATTCTTCTTCCATTGCTTTAACCCAATTTTCATCTTTACAAGCTTCATCAACATTCTTAGGTTCAATCTTAGAAATCAAGAAATACTCTTCAAGAATTCTTCTCCAAGTCATCACACCTTTATTCTCATCACCTATTACCTAATTCTCTAAATGATTTAACCTTACATACCTGGGAGTCTTAGGATTTTCCATGATTCTCAGACTCTTGAACTCTTTCTTTTGCACTAGCTTCTTCTTCATTTTTGGGATTTTTCAGAGCAATCTGAACTTGGTTCTAGGTTTGCACATACTTTCATTTTTCTGCACTGACAATCTAATCATCTGAATCATATCCGAAGCATCTAGGTTGATACTCATTTCCTTCATCCACTTTCACATTAGCATTCTCAACTATCTTTCTCAATCTCTTATTATAACACTGGTAGGCCTTGCTCTTAGTAGAATAACCAAGAAAGATTCCTTCATCACATATAGCATCAAACTTCTATAGATCTTCATCTCTTTTGATATAGCATTTACTACCAAACATTCTGAAATATCTAACTATGGGAACATGACCAAACCATAACTCATAAGGAGTCTTACCAATATCACCTTTAATATGCACCTAGTTGAAAGTGTATATTGTAGTTCTCATAGCTTGTCTCCAATAGATATGTGAAACATTTCCTTCAATCATCGTCATTCTAGCAGCTTCTTGAATTGTCATGCTCTTCCTCTCCATAATGCGATTTTGTTGAGGGGTCTATAGAGTAGATAATTGTCTCATCACCCCATGCTCTTCATAAAAAGAATTGAACTCACCAGAAGTAAATTCACCACCTCTATTAGATCTCAAACACTTTAGCTTTTGTCCAATCTCAGTCTCAACTATAGCTTTGAAAATCTTGAACTTCTCCAATGCTTCAAACTTCTTCCTTGATAAAGTAACCCACATCATCCTTGAATAGTCATCAATCAGCAACATGAAATACTTGTCACCCTATAGCAAGCTTCTCACTCTAGAGGGACCACACAAATCAATATGCACAAGATCCAATATCCCATTACAAGTATACTATTTTCTTTTGAAAGAAACTCCTGTCTCCTTCCCTAATTGACATTCCTTACATACCAGATTAAAATGATTTAAAATCTTAGGTAGATCTCTTACAACTTGAGTAGTTTTTACCTTGACCATGCAATCAAAATTGACATGAAACATCCTTCTATGCCATAACCAACTTTCATCAACCTAAGAAATCAAACAACTTTTACCACCATCATTTAAGTGAAATTTATTGCCTTGTCTTTGTATCTGATGTAATTTTAGTTTCAGAGCTACTCAAGATCTTACATTTACCATTCTTGATTTGCAAATCATATCCCTTATCAACCATCTGTCCAACACTTAAAAGATTATGCTTTATACCTTCAACATACAAGACATCATCAATGTTATGTTTACCATCAAGATAAATATAACCTCTACCATGGATTATACCAGCTCTGTCATCTCCAAATCTCACTACACCACCATCATACTTTTCCATACTCACAAACTTACTCTTATCACCTATCATATGATGAGAGAAACCACTATCAATAACTCATTCATCTTTCTCTTCAACTTTAGTAGCCAAAGCTTTTTCTTCAATAATGCAGCTAGTAGAATTAGGAGTCATTGGATCATCTTCCTTGATAGCAATGTACACCCAATCATCTCCCAAATTTCCATTATCAGACTCATCATATATCATAATCGGCAACAAAATAACACTTCTTTTGATATTTAGGCTTATATGGCTTCAATGGTTTCATAGAAACTCTTTCTGGATACCTTGAAGCAAAATTTCCTATCTTATTACATAAAAAATATTTAAGAGGAAACGTTCCTTCATACTTATCGACACCTTTAGGCAATATTCTAGCAATCAGGGCTTCAATCTTTTCAAGCTCTCTTTCTTCTTCTTCAAGCTCTCTCATCTCCTTCTCATATATGGATACTTTTGCTGAACTTTCTCCTAGATCATATTTTTTCTTCCCAAATATAGTAGCTTTAAATGTGGATTCAAATTTAAGAGGGGCTTCACCAAACTTGCTCAACTCAAAAGCAATAAGCTTACCAATCAACATGTCTCTAGTCATATTTGTCACCATCCAGATTTCTTCAATAGCAGAAACCTTATGCTTGTAAGAAAGAGGCAAGGATCTCAACACTTTAGCAATAATCTCATATTCTTCCAACACTCCACTAGCACATCTGATATTCAACACAATCTCATTCACTTTCTGCATAAAGGAGGTAATGTTCTCATCTTTTCTCATCTTCAACTTTTCATACTTTCCCTTCAAGCTTTGCAACTTAGCAACTTTCACATGGCTATCACCTTCATACAAAGTCTCTAAATTCTTCCATATCTCATGAGTAGTCTGCAAATCCATCACATTAAGCATCTCAGGATCAGACAAGGCATTCAATAATTCTTCCTTAGCTCTAATATTGAATTCAACTTCCTTTATCTCATTCAGAGTTGTAGGAACATTCACTAGAGAATTATACATATTCTTTGTAATCTTCCAATAGTCTTCACCGATGTATCTCAAATGAAATTCCATCTAATTCTTCTAGAGAGTGATTTATTCCATCAAATCTCAAACTATCCTTATTAAAAGAAAAGGTTTCCATCCCATATCTCCTCAAGTGGTCAAGCTTCTTCTCGAGGATCTAGCTCTTATACCAATTGTTGGAAACAATGCAATAAACTGAGAGTGGGGGGTGAATTAGTTTGCTCTCAGACTTTATATAATTCAAACTTAAATTTAGATCTGATAATAAACAGTGAAAGCACAAATCAACACCACATAAATAACACACATAACACCAAGATTTTTGATGTGAAAAACTCGGTTAGGGGAAAAATCATAGTGGGAACCTGGTGCAGGAGCACCTGAGCACCTGAATGCTCAAATCCTAGCAGGTATAGCATTTTGTTGCAAATTAAGCATGTGTATTTATTTTATGCTTCTAGTAGGTTTAATAGGTTTTTTTTGTGGTGTAATAAGGCTTGGAACTCATTGTTGTTTAAGAGTTTCCAAGATTTTTGTTTTTTTGCTCAGTGGGCCAAAAACTGTCAATTTTGGGTCCAAATGAGCATTTTTGAATTTTTGATGTTGTAAAGCCTTGAAAGGAATTGGAGCATGTTTATTTAGTGTTTCTAATGATGTTGATTCATTGGTTTGAGTGCCAAGTCATTGGGAGTCAAAATGCAACTTTTTGAGCAACAAAAGTTGTCAAAAGTTGTCAAAAAGCTGTCAAAAAGTGCAAAAAAGTGACTTTTGGTGGTTTTGGTTAGTTCTAGCCTGTAATTGTCCATACAAAGGCTTCAATAAGTTGGCACATGTATAAAAACCATGTTCCCATCATTGTATGTGTGGTTCATGTTGGAAAAATAAAAGAAATACTTGTTTGTTCTTGTATTTTGTGAGTTTTAACTAGTTTTCTGCACTTTTGAGAGTACAGTCTATACCATAACTTCATGAGTCCATACTCCTCCTATTTTTAATTGGTGTGATCTCATTTGATGTTTGAGTAGTGGTTTGGAACAAGTTTTGTTTGAAGTGCTCTTGAGAAAGGCATTGTTTTGTGGTTCCAATGGAAGATCATTCATGGTCCAACTGATTTCTTCAAAGTCTCTTCATCCATGGCTTTGAGGAAATTTGTTGGATCCTTTGTACATACTATATCATACATCTATTTTCCTTTTCTAGCAATGCACAAGTGTTTGTAAGCCCATGGCAAGTATGTGAAGTGAACAACTTGGCTTGGGTATCCTTAAAGTTGATTGAATGGTACTTTGCTATTCATAGCACTGTACTTTGAGATGTTGAAGAAGAATTAAGTTGGCAAGAGTTATCATTGCCTTTTACCATCCTTGTCTCTCTCATGACTTGGTTGGATGCAAGAAACAAAGGTGTAATCAGACTATGAAGCAGTGTGTCACTGTTACATTGTTAAAAACCTCATTGCCAACCTCCTTAATGGACAGTATGGAATGATGGATTCCCCTTTTATGCATCATGGGAATGTAATTACAAGTGTTTTCAATGTTAGGAAGACAAGACACACAATCTGATTGTAAAGGACCTAAATAAGGATCCTAGAAAGGTGTATTCTCTGTCACAGTTTTATAGTGCTATCATGTTTTGTGGCATCTTTTTAAGTGCTCAAACTTACAAGATCCTTGAAGAGGATATATGTATTTCTTTACCTTGCCATTAACACCTTTTTGTAGGCTAGGGATAGAGTGAAGAAGCAAATCAAAATGAGGAAAGAAAGTTGTATCAGTTTAAGACTGTTAAAGTGCAGTGATGGCGGGTGTATGAGCAACAGTCATAAGAAATCCCTCCTTATTTGCTTTGCAGGGTGTTCCAACTAATGTCAAGTCATTGTTGCATCCCTAATTGACATGCTTTCATTGTATTTGGTTTATCAATGTTCAAAATGTATGCAAAATCTTAAAACCATTGCTGTCCCAGTCCTCTAGACTGTTATTTCTGTGTAAATGCAGCAATATGGCATTTGTTTGATGTAATGACAACATTCTAAGATAAGGTTTTGGATCCTTGGAAGTGTTGTGTAGATGTCATAGAAAGGTTTGAACATTTAAATTGGGTGTAGCATCATGGAGAAGATCTTCAATTTGCAAACCCTCACTAAAACCTTCAAAAACCCTTGAAAAATGCCTCTTTTGTGGGACAGTCGTCAAACAGTCTATACAGTACTTGCCATAGCAAAAATCCTTAATTTTTCATCAGCAAATGACCACATCTCCAAGGGTTTGTCATGAAGTTTAACAGATTGAGCAGGGTGAAAAATTTTCACTAGAAACTAGGGCTAATTCTAGTAGCCTTTTTGGAGCAAATTTGACAATTTCATGAAATTGGTAAGGAAGGAAAAGTAAATGATCGTTTCAAATCATCAAAACTGATAAGATAAGACCTGAGACACCCTACTAAAATCTTCATAGCATTGCATTAATTCATTTGATCAAAATGACCATTTGAACCTAGAAGTTGCCTTGAGTAGAACAACGCTCTTTGCACCCAACTTGGAAATCTTCATTCTTGAAAGGTGAAGGACAGTCATCATACTTTGCAGACCTGTCTAGATGCTCAATCAACACATTAATATGATTGAAATCCTTAAAGGTGCAAACAAGGTTAGGTAAACCATGGTTCTCCAATAGTTGCCCATTCCTGGAAGAGAGGAGATTCAGCCAGTTGGACAACCAAACTTGTTCAATTTTGGTGACACACAAGAGGACCTCATTTCAGATTTGAATGCCTTAGCATGGAAGGTAAGGAGGAGTGATGTACAATACAATAGGGTGAAAGCAGTTTTGAATAGAGAGGAGGAGATAGGAGAAAGGTTTAGAAGAATCCCATTTGTGCCTAGGGATTGATTTGGGAAGCTCATTGAGAACAAAAGCCCACCAACCTCAAAGAAAGACCAACTTCTATTTTACCTCCTCATCATAGTGGTATCAGAGCCAATTTAGATTTGGGTTGATAGATTAGCACATGTCAAGTAGTGAGTTAGTGGGAGACAACACCAACAACATGGTGACCAATGCAGAGTTAGCAAAGAGGATGGAGGATCAGGTTTAAGAAAATAGACTCCTTAGGGAAAGATTACAACAACTTGAAAAAAAATTGAACGAAGTAGAAGTCAAGACTAAAGAAGTCAGTGAGAGAGTAGAAAATGCTGAAGATAAGAAGGAAACCTTAGAGGAAGAAGTCCCAGAACTAGATCCAATCTTGGATAGAGAACAAGAAACCTTTTTACAAGCTTTGAAAGCTTTGACTGGAAAGGCCCTAGATGGATTGTCCCTTTTCAGTGGCAAGATGGAACTAGAAGCACTAATGGAGTTGATAGAGGGTCTAGAGAATCACTTTGAATGTGATGGAATCACTGAAGCACAGAAAGTGAAGGTAGCCAAATCCAGAATGAGAGGGGCAGCCTTAACTTGGTGGAAGTTCATCCAAGAGCAAAGGGTGAAAGAGGGAAAGAAACCCATAACCACCTGGAAGACAATGGTAACTAAAATCAAAGACACCTACATGCCTAAAGATTATGAAATCTAGTTACATAGAAAGAGACAAAACTTGAGATAGAAAGACCTAGATGTCAGTAGTTACACTGAAGAATTCCAAAAACTAAGCCTTAGATCTAAGGTACAAGAAGATGAAAATGTCAGAGTAGCTAGGTATCTCAATGGGTTAAGATGGAATATTCAAGAAGAGTTAAGCCTATGGTGTCCCAACACATTACAGAAGTGTTTTCAATTAGCACTGAAGGTAGAAGAGAGAAACAAGAAGAAACATGAACAGAATGGTAGAGGTAGAGGCAGAGGAAACAGAGGCAGTCATAGAGGCAGTTTTGGGGGAAGAAACACAGATCATAGGTCCCAGGGAGAGTCTAAGCTTATTGAGAAAAGCGGGGATTCTCAGAGCAGACCCAACTATAGGGGTAGGGGATCAGGCAACCTAGGAAGGGGTAGATCTAATGGACCTGGAAGAGGTTCATACTTCTCCACCATGAAGTGTTACAACTGTTAGAAACTAGGCCATCCAGCATATAGATGCCCAGAAAAGCCAAGCTCATCTCAAGGAGGTGATAAAAGAGTCCATTTTGTGCAAGAGGAAACCACACCAAATCAAAGGTGTCTACCATCAGAAGAAGGGGAAAACCTCATGATCAGGAGGATCCTCATGAAAGAGCCATCCCAGAAAGATATGTCTCAAAGGAAAGCTTTTTTCACGATCAAATGTAAGATCCAAGGAAAGGTGTGCAAAGTTATCATTGACTCAGGATCAACTGATAACATCATATCAGAAGAAGCTGCTACAAAACTTCATCTACCTAGAATACAGCACAATGAGCCCTACAAGGTCACATGGTTGGACAAAGGGTAGCATGTATTGGTGAGTGAACAAACATGGGTAGAGTTTAACATAAGTGAGTACCAAGATAAGATTTTGTGTGATATACTACCTATGGATGCTTGTCATTTGCTTTTAGGAAGACCTTGGCAATTTGACAGGAAAGCACAATATGATGGTGAAAAGAACTCATACTCATTTCTCAAGAATGGTATCAACTATAAAATTCAGTCCCTTAATGAAGAAAGTGAGGGCAGAAAACCACAAGTTCCCAAAACTTTGTTAGTTGGTGAAAAGGAGTTCATTCATATCTTAAAAGAAGGTGATGGCATAGGTTTTGCATTGGTAACTAAACCAGTTGATGAAAAGAAAGCAAAGAAGGTAGAAATCCTATATGAGGTGCAGCAACTTCTAGATCAGTTTAAGTCAATTGTTAATGATGGTCAACCAACCTCTCTACCTCCTCAGAGAGCCATTAGCCACCAGATAGACTTCATCCCAGGTGCATCCTTACCAAACAAAGCTGCTTACAAAATGACACCTGAACAAAATTAGGAAGTGGCAAGACAAATCCAAGAGCTCTTAGACCAAGGATTGATTAGAAAAAGTATTAGTCCATGTGCAGTACCCACAGTGTTAGCACCTAAGAAAGGTGGGGCTTGGAGACTTTGTACAGATTCAAGAGCAATAAACAGGATCACAATCAGGTATAGATTCCCCATCCCTCGGATAGAATATCTTATGGATTGTTTAGGGGGAGCAAAATATTTCAGTAAGATAGACCTAAAAAGTGGTTATCATCAAATCCGCATCAAAGAAGGGGATGAATGGAAAACAACTTTCAAGACAAATGAGGGGTTGTATGAATGGCTAGTCATGCCATTTGGGTTAACAAATGCACCCAGTACATTTATGAGATTAATGAATGAGGTGTTGCATGACTTCATAGGTAGGTTTGTAGTTGTGTACCTTGATGACATCTTAATTTTTAGTAAAACCAAGGAAGAACACCTCCAACATTTGCAGATTGTCTTACAAAGATTGAATGATGAACAACTTACTATCAATCTAGAGAAATGTGATTTCCTTAAGCAAGAGCTGGTCTATTTGGGTTTTGTTGTTTTAGGGGGTGATTTGAAGATGGATCCAAGTAAGGTAGAAGCCATAATTAATTGGCCAACCCCTAAGAATTCTAGTGATGTCAGGAGTTTTCATGGACTTGCTCAATTTAATAGGAAATTTATCAGAGGTTTCAGTGAAATATGTGTACCTATGTTGGAAACCATTAAAGGTGGTGTGAAAGTGAAATTTCAGTGGACAGAAGCAGCCAACAAGGGATTTGAATTGTTGAAAGTCAGAGTTGCTACCCAACCAGTGTTGATTCTACCTAGTTTTGACAAATTGTTTACCTTAGAGTGTGATGCAAGTAACATTGCTATTGGTGTTGTTTTGAGTCAGGATAATAGGCCTATTGCATTTTTCAGTGAAAAGCTTAATGATGCTAAGAAGAAATATTCTTCATATGATCTTGAAATGTATGCTTTGGTTCAGGCACTTAGGAAATGGAGGCATTATCTTCTTCCTAAAGAATTTGTGGTTTACACTGACAACCAACACTTAGTTTTCTCAATTCATAGGAGGCCTGTTGCATTTTTTAGTGAAAAGCTTAATGATGCTAAGAAGAAATATTCTTCATATGATCTTGAAATGTATGCTTTGGTTCAGGCACTTAGGAAATTGAGGCATTATCTTCTTCCTAAAGAATTTGTGGTTTACACTGACAACCAGACACTTAGTTTTCTCAATTCATAGGATAAGCTTAGTCACAGACATGTTAAATGGGTAGAGTCTTTGCAAGCATATACCTTTACTTTGAAGCATAAGAAAGGATAGTGCAATAAAGTAGCTAATGCATTGAGTAGGAGGTTACTTACTATTCAAGAAATTCAGATTAGAAGTATTGGTATAGAATGTTTTAAGGATTTATATCCACATGATTCTGATTTTGCTGATATTTACATGGTTTGTCAAGATTTTCAGAATACTTTTCATAGTGAATATGCTGACTATACTTTGCAGAATGGATTGTTATTCAGGGGTGGATAGCTATGTGTGCCAAAAGGTTCAATGAGGGAGAATCTGATACAGGAAAAGCACAATGGTTGCTTGAGTGGTCACTTTGGTCTTAATAAGACTTTGGAATTGGTTCAGAGGCACTATTTTTGGCCTAAGATGCAGGCAGATGTCAAGAAATATGTTGAGAAATGCATGGTATGTCAGAAAGCCAAGGGTACTAGCACTAATGCTAGTTTGTATCAGCCTCTTCCCATACCTTCTAAGCCTTGGGATTGCATCAGTATGGATTTTGTGGTAGGTTTGCCCAGAACAAAAATAGGGTGTGATAGTATTTTTGTGGTTGTTGACAGATTCAATAAAATGGCACATTTCATACCTTGCAAAACTACTAATGATGCTAGTCACATTGTTGTTCTTTTCTTTAAGGAAGTTGTAAGAATTCATGGTTTGCCATCCAGTATTGTATCTGATAGAGATGCTAAGTTTTTGGGTCATTTTTGGAAAACTTTATGGAAGAAATTGGGTACTAACATGTCTTTTGGCTCAGCTTATCATCCACAGATAGATGGCCAAACAGAAGTGGTGAACAGAACATTGGGTAACCTACTCAGATGTCTTACCAAAGAATATGGGCAAAGTTGGGGTCAACTCATCCATCAGGCAGAGTTTGCATACAATGACAGTGTAAACAGATCCACTGGTAAGAGCCCATTTCAGATTGTTTATGGAATGCATCCTAGAGGTGTTTTCAAGTTAAATGATGTAACTAATTTGCAGCAAGTGAGTGGTACAGCAGAAGATATGGCATAGTCTATGAAAGAAATTCATGAGCAGGTACAGAAGTCTTTACAGGAAACTACTCAAAAAGTTAAGGAGAGAGTTGATGCTTCAAAAAGAGATGTTCAATTTTCAGTGGGTAATTATGTGATGGTCCATCTCAACAAGTCACGGTTATAGAAAGGAGTGCCTACTAAGTTGCAAATGAGAAGAGTAGGACCATGCAAAATCTTGGCTAAATATGGCCATAATGCTTACAAAGTTGATTTGCCTAATGAAGTTTCTATGTCTCCTATTTTCAATGTTGCAGATTTGGTGCCATTCAAAGGGGACCTACCATTAGATTCCCAAAGAGTTTCAGATCTTTCTCATTCCCTTTCTGATCTTTCTCTCCCCTCTTCTTCTACTCCCATTCCTTAGTAGGTACTAGATTCAAGAATCATCAAAAAGACAAGACACCATACCTACTTGGAGCATCTCATCAAGTGGAAGGATAAACTAGCTTCTGAAACCACATGGATACATGAAAGTGACTTTCTCAAAGCTGGAATTCCTCTTTCTTTACTGCCCAAAGGAGTCACATGACTTCTTTGTCCTTAGGGGAGACTGGTGCAGGAGCAATTGAGCACCTGAATGCTCAAATCCTAGCAGGTATAGCATTTTGTTGCAAATTAAGCATGTGTGTTTATTTTATGCTTCTAGTAGGTTTAATAGGTTTTTTTTGTGGTGTAATAAGGCTTGGAACTCATTGTTGTTTAAGAGCTTCCAAGATTTTTGTTTTTTTGCTCAGTGGGCCAAAAACTGTCAATTTTGGGTCCAAATGAGCATTTTTGAATTTTTGATGTTGTAAAGCCTTGAAAGGCATTGGAGCATGGTTATTTAGTGTTTCTAATTATGTTGAGTCATTCGTTTGAGTGCCAAGTCACCGGGAGTCAAAATGCAACTTTTTGAGCAACAAAAGTTGTCAAAAGTTGTCAAAAAGCTATCAAAAAGTGCAAAAAAGTGACTTTTGGTGGTTTTGGTTAGTTCCAGGCTGTACCTATCCATACAAAGGCTTCCATAAGTTGGAACATGTATAAAAACCATGTTCCCATCATTGTATGTGTGGTTCATGTTGGAAAAATAAAAGAAATACTTGTTTGTTCTTGTATTTTGTGAGTTTTAACTAGTTTTTTGCACTTTTGAGAGTACAGTCCGTACCATGGCTTCATGAGTCCGTACTACTCCTATTTTTAATTGGTGTGATCTCATTTGATTTTTGAGTAGTGGTTTGGAACAAGTTTTGTTTGAAGTGCTCTTGAGAAAGGCATTGTTTTGTGGTTCCAATGGAAGATCATTCATGGTCCAACTGATTTCTTCAAAGTCTCTTCATCCATGGCTTTGAGGAAATTTGTTGGATACTTTGTGCATACTATATCATACATCTATTTTCCTTTTCTAGCAATGCACAAGTGTTTGTAAGCCCATGGCAAGTATGTGAAGTGAACAACTTGGCTTGGGTATCCTTAAAGTTGATTGAATGGTACTTTGTTGTTCATAGCACTGTACTTTGAGATGTTGAAGAAGAATTAAGTTGGCAAGAGTTATCATTGCCTTTTACCATCCTTGTCTCTCTCATGACTTGGTTGGATGCAAGAAGCAAAGGTGTAATTAGACTGTGAAACAGTGTGTCACTGTTACATTGTTAAAAACCTCATTGCCAACCTCCTTAATGGACAGTATGGAATGATGGATTCCCCTTTTATGCATCATGGGAATGTAATTACAAGTTTTTTCAATGTTAGGAAGACAAGATAGACAATCTGATTGTAAAGGACCTAAATAAGGATCCTAGAAAGGTGTATTCTCTGTCACAGTCTTATAGTGCTGTCATGTTTTGTGGCATCTTTTTAAGTGCTCAAACTTACAAGATCCTTGAAGAGGATATATGTATTTCTTTACCTTGCCATTAACACCTTTTTTTAGGCCAGGGACAGAGTGAAGAATCAAATCAAAATGAGGAAAGAAAGTTGTATCAGTTTAAGACTGTTAAAGTGTAGTGATGGCGGGTGTATGAGCAACAGTCATAAGAAATCCCTCCTTATTTGCTTTGCAGGGTGTTCCAACTGATGTAAAGTCATTGTTGCATCCCTAATTGACATACTTTCATTGTATTTGGTTTATCAATGTTCAAAATGTATGCAAAATCTTAAAACCATTGCTGTCCCAGTCCTCTAGACTGTTATTTCTGTGTAAATGCAGCAGTATGGCATTTGTTTGATGTAATGACAGCATTCTAAGATAAGGTTTTGGATCCTTGGAAGTGTTGTGTAGATTTAATAGCAAGGTTTGAACATTTAAATTGGGTCTAGCATCATGGAGAAGATCTTCAATTTGCAAACCCTCACTAAAACCTTCAAAAACCCTTGAAAAATGCCTGTTTTGTGGGACAGTCCTCAAATAGTCCATACAGTACTTGTCATAGCAAAAATCCTTGAGTTTTCATCATCAAATGACCACATCTCCAAGGTTTTGTCATGTAGTTTAACAGATTGAGCAGGGTGAAAAATTTTCACTAGAAACTAGGGCTAATTCTAGTAGCCTTTTTGGAGCAAATTTGACAATTCCATGAAATCGGTAAGGAAGGAAAAGTAAATGATCATTTCAAATCATCAAAACTGATAAGATAAGACCTGAGACACCCTACTACAATCTTCATAGCATTTCATTAAGTCATTTGATCAAAATGACCATTTGAACCTAGAAGTTGCCTTGAGTAGAACAACGCTCTTTGCACCCATCTTGGAAATCTTCATTCTTGAAAGGTGAAGGATAGTCATCATACTTTGTAGACCTGTCTAGATGCTCAATCAACACATTAATATGATTGAAATCCTTAAAGGTGCAAACAAGGTTAGGTAAACCATGGTTCTCCAACAGTTGCCCATTCCTGGAAGAGAGGAGATTTAGCCAGTTGGACAACCAAACTTGTTCAGTTTTGGTGACACACAAGAGGACCTTATTTCAGAGTTGAATGCCTTAGCATGGAAGGTAAGGAGGAGTGATGTACAATACAATAGGGTGCAAGTAGTGTTGAATAGAGAGGAGGAGATAGGAGAAAGGTTTAGAAGAATCCCATTTGTGCCTAGGGATTGATTTGGGAAGCTCATTGAGAACAAAAGCCCACCAACCTCAAGAAAGACCAACTTCTATTTTACCTCCTCATCAGAACCTACCCACAATGAGATAATACCTTTTTAGGAGTAATCAAAAATATCACAATGGGGAATGCACATGCATTCAGGAACACTGCTTAGAGCTCACTACTCAAATCACAGAACAAGAAGGGATACAACCTTGGGGAAGGATCACTACCTTATAGAAACATTCAGATTACATCTAGAGGATCATGAACAAATGAAATAGCATCTTCTTATGCCTGGTTACAGTTCTGATTAAGCACAATCTAATATGCTCTGCCACACACTTCTCTTCACATTTCTTTGCACTTCTCCTCTACGATTGAAAGATCAAATCGATGTTCGCACACGTTGATACATCTCTCTCATGAATATTACATATATTTATACAATTCATCAACCTATATTTCAAGGTTGGATAAACCTTCAACACAAATTACAAAATAATAACCTCACACGCTACAACAATACATATGGACCAAAACAATGTCGACTAAGACATAGTCTGGACCTTAATCAATACCGCATGCAAGAAACACCTCCAAGAATTATGCCTCGAACATTTGCAACACGCTAAAATCACCAAGAATGTCACATAACATGAAGAACACCACTGGATCAAGAAAATGTTCAATAATGCATGCAGCGATCAATGAGGATCATCAACATGGATAGGAACTGATCTAGAAACATCCACAAGAAACATGAATCACCACAACAACAACCGCAACAACACCACATACTAGAATATCCATAATCAATATACCAAACCTCAAAAACACACATTGGATTGACCCTCAAACATAAAGACTCACTTGCAGACCTCCAAATCACAAACCATCACAATTAAGGATACATATGAACATCTCAAACACTTTGTGAAATCCACAAACCAAGATAATGCAATTTTAGAGAAATGCAGAGCAAAAACTAGAACACTAAATAACACAAACAATTGAACAACCAACCACAATACCAGACCTCATAACTCAATCAAATCATCATGTAGGCCACTGAAAATTTAGTTGAATTAACTAGAGATAAGTATCTCTAAGCCCATTAAACCGCAATAGCTCAATTGCAACACACTAGCCAAACCAAATCATTTAATTTGACTGCAATACTAGAATATACAAAAGAATATGTTGACATCAATGACAACACATCATTCCAACAAATTTCTCAGCAAGATCCAACAGTGTTAAAATAGCCCTTTTGTCTATTTGGATTCTAGGTTCTCATCCATATCCCTAATCATTGTAAATGCCCATAATAAAATCTGCTACCCACATTTATCTGATCATGTCCTAAAACATTGATAATCTTATTCATATCATATCCAGATCCTACCTATTGCCCATTGTAAATACCCCACCAATAAAATCCTACCATGGCTTGTATATTAGTGCTTTTCTAAGCCTATCCTATCCCTTCCATAATAAATTGTCATCCATCTTTTATCCATAATAAATTATTCATTTCCTATACTAGGGGAAATCCTCAACCTAGTTACAAAATGGGATTCTTGAATGTCACACTTCAGAGGATAACAATCCTTATTCTGAGGCATATCTCTATATAACAAGTGACATAAAAATAAGACTTAAAAAAAATTAGGACATGGATAATTGAACGTTGACATGCAACCAAATTGTTAAACAATGACATCATACCTCAACAAAAACTATCAAAATGATTCTATTTATTTTGATGAGAAAACATATCTATGGCATAGAAGGTTTAATGTTAGTGTTTTGATTTTTGTTAATCATGTTTCTTATGCTACTCAAAGATGTTTGAGACTAGAGGAGCTATGATGGGGCATGATTTATTTTTCTTTGTTTGCCACTTGTGGATTATTCTTTAGTAGTGTATACACTCATCAAAGGACATGATTGGAAAAAGATCATCGAGGACATTATGGATTTATATATGAAAGAGGATAATCCTTGTTTATTGATGCAAGCGATACTCAAGTCATCTTGGTTCAATTATACCTCGATGCTTGTATTAACTTGCTAAATCAAAATCTAGTTAAGAAATACTTGTTGGATTGTCGGCATTGACAAAACTGGTAAATCTAGAAAATCGGTATATGTGCTATGGTTTCTCATTGATGTCCAACACTTACCAGTGAAGACACTAACCGGTGAAGTGGTCTAGGTAAAGTGGTTTTTCTTTTTAGTAAGCAATAATGAATGGAAACAACATTGGTATTGAATGATCAAAGGGCACTTGAGCTCAAGGAAAGATAAAGTAAGTAAACCAATCTATCATTCAGGAAGATCGGTCACTTTGGTGATGGTGAAGTTACAAAAGGTGACTTAGGAAAGAAAAATTGTTTGCTCCAACCAACTGATAACTCACTAAAAAATAGGGGAGAGACATGATGCTAGCACAACAAACCAACAGTCAAAGATTAAACTGGTAGAATAAGAAGTGTAGTTACATACTGGTACACCGGTATGACAGAAGGAAGATAGATGATCACCATAAATCTCGAAGTAGTTATTGACCATTTAGTTGCGGTGGCAAAGAATGAGTTGGTAAGATTGTGTCTACGCCAAATCATTTGCTGGTAATGAGTTGGTAAGATTGTGTCTATGCCAAATCATTTGCTGGTAAAGTTTACTTTTAGTTATCATGCAGTCAAGAATGATTACATGTGGATTCTCTGGTTCGCATTTATTTGACTGAACTTGACTTAGAAGTTTCTATCCTTGGGAGATGCGGTGGCAGAACTGGTTGAACACTTGGTGGAATTGCTAAAAGGCGCGCAGATAAAGAGTGAGAGAGTTTGAATTTGAAATCTTTCAAAATCCTTGATTGGTCTGATTGAGGATATTCCTGAAGGTGTCAATAGAAAATGTATAAAGAGTTCTTTAGCTCTTTTAGAAAGTTTTGATTGTGAAATTTAAAATAAGGAAATCTTGTTGAAGGGGATCCAAGGTGAAGAGAAGAGTGAGAGGAAGAGCTAAGAAGTGTTAGCATAGTTGAGTGTGTGTGTGTGTGTGTGTGTGAGGTAGATCAACTAAGTGCAGACTCGACGGACAAAGAACCGACTGAGTGCAGAGCCGAAGGACAGAGAACCGGTTGAGGACAGAGTCGAAGGATAGAGGACCGACAGAGTGCAAAGCCAAAGGTCAGAAGACCAACAAAGTGTAGTGCTGAGGGATAGGTGATTGGTTGAGTGAATATCTGAAGGTGTAAGAAGGAAATTTGTGCTATGTAGAGAAGACACAATCGGTGTGTATTGAGTGGAATCCATAATGAGATTTGATCAAGCTATCAGTAGCTAATTCAACAGATCATCCATCTGTTGCTTTCTAACAACTACAATATAAATCCCTTAATTGGGTGGAATTTAATAGGTCCCTATTGTAAAATCCCTTAACCGGGTAACATCTTAACGGATGTTCTAAGTCCTCCAACTAGGCTACCTTTAATAGGGTAAAGGCACTAAGTAGCCTTGATCAAAATCCCTTAACCGGGTGGCACCTAATAGTGTCTTTGTTATCTCCTAACAGGGATGGCTCTTAACCGGGCGTACTCCAGAAGAGTGAAAATTTTGTGAGTTCCTACTCACATCGTGGTTTTCTCCCTATTGGGTTTCCATGAGATAACTCCTTGGTGTCACTGTCAACTTTTAATGCTTGCATATTTTACTTCAGTGATTAAGTATATTGTTGGATCTTAGATCAATGAAGATAAAAGTTAAATTGTGAAATTTTGATTAAGTGTTGATTCAACCCTCCCCTTCAGCACCGGTTGGGACTAACAATACTCATGTTATCCTGGTTTAATTATACCTAGGTGCATGCATTTTCTTACAACATTTCAAAAGATCAATGATGAAAAAGCACTGCAAAACTATGTTGAATAAGATGACATTTCATTCATTTAGATTAAGTGTTGGATTACATTATCATATATTATAAGCGTTTCATCATACATTCATAAGGCCATCATTTTTGAAGATCAATGGTTGTTATGTGAATTAGTTGACTGAGTATACTTGGACAAACAAAAATAAATTGCATCATTTTAATCTGTCTTATCATTTATATATCTTTTTCATCATTTACATTTATTCATTCTCATTATCATCATAACATCTTAGTTCTTATATCATTCATATAGTTTAATTCATGCATGCATTGTCAACATCATCATGTATACATATCCACTAATCATACCATCATCATTTAAATAGGTCAACATGTTCATAAATAGGGTAATGATCATAATGTACATAGAACATGATAGATACATCCATTTTACCATTTTAGATATATCATGCATCCATTGCATCATACATCAAATAAATTCCATATCCATATATCAATAAATCATTTAAATAGGACATTCAATAGATATCAATGCATGTCATAAATATCATAGGCATGGATATAAATCATTATAAGAATGTAACAATAAAATACTAAGCATTCATCAAGTATATAGCCAATCATTATGCATATTAAATATAATCACCATCATAAGACATCATGAGTAGAATAATCACCAAAGATGTGCATATAGGAAATCATAATGTCAAAATATCATAGAGCATCATATCAGTGTCCATAACCATGATGGAATAATATGCTATCATCTAGATCACCATAAAATATCATCATAGGTATCATTATACAAATCATCATACAAATAACATGCATAAAAAGTCAAACAAAACACATATAGAGTCCAATGTTCATCTACTTATCATAATAAAATCATAAAATGTCTAGGTATACAATGATATCAAAATCAAATCTCTAGTCATAAATGGTACAACAAAATATAAATCAAGTCTCAAAGACTAAGAGGCACTCCCTCTAGAGGGTGTTGGTCTCTGATGTCTTGATCCACCTATTCCTCCGTCTCCAGATGGTCCTACCCTTGGATCTCTGTGCGGGGACTTGTAGTGACCAAACTTTTGGGCCAAAACACAACAACAATTTTTTTAAAATGCTTAATTACTTGTGATTAACATAATGTCTACATTTGGTTGTTCACTTAGTTTCACTAACTATATATCTTAAGTGTTGACTTAATTAGGCCTTTAAAGTGAGCGATTAAATATTTTATTTAACTGGGAAACTTTATAACTTCTCCCAAGTCCATAAGCAATTTAATAATTAAATTTTTTAAATTTTTTAACCAAGTGTTGAAATCATCCAATTCATCTTAAATATATTTACTAATAAATTATATCTCAATTTCTTATAATTTATTAATTCTCGTTGCTATTTAAAGTTGATTAAAATATTTCGATAATGACAATACAACTTTATTGTTAATTAATTTGCCTAATTGAATTCTTCAATATTAACTATATTAGTTTTAACATAATTCCTACAACTTTATTGTTAATTAATTTGTCTAATTGAATTCTTCAATATTTACTATATTAGTTTTAACACAATTCCCTTATATTAATATTGAGTTAAAAATCATAAGATTTTATCTACCAACCTAATATTCCATCACCACAAAATTAATCATTAAAATATATTTATTTAGATATATAAGAAATAAATACATACCCAATAGTTTCACACACACACACACACACACACACACCCACACACACCCACACACACACACACAAACACACACACACTAGAGAGAAAGAGTGTGTTATCTTTTTATTTGTATCCAAAATACCTTTATTAATAAAACACCGTTAACATATTCACTAAACATTTTAAATATATGTCAATGTACTTATATACATATAAAACCTACCTTTTATATGTATATAAATACACCCACTTATATATTTTTATATATCTTAATATATTCACTTTATTAGGATAGTAATCCCTTTTGAAAATGCCCTAACATTTCAAATTGTTAGGGCATCCTTTTTATAAACTAACTACTTCCTTATACATTTTTAATACTAATTGAAGTTAGGGATATTATTTTCTTATTTGTATTATGCAAGGGCGGATTTTTTTTATTGCAGGGTTGTTTGAAACCATGGCGACTGAACACATTGTTTGCAGGTTTACATTTGGGCGAACGACGAAGTAAGGGAGGCCGAAGAGAGGCGGTGCCGTGGCGGCCACACAATGGGCCCCCCACTGTGGGTCGCGGTCGTTGTGGTCACGACCACTAGTGGGTCATCCCACTGCGGTCGTGCCCCCAGTGGTGCCACACGGGCACAACAACCATGACTGAGCTAAAACCCCCTTTTTTTGTTAGATTGCTTTTTAAAAGAAAACTTATAATATAGTTTTTACAAATATATATGCACATACACACTGTGTAGACACAGTGTTTTCCTAGTTCATTATATTTTAACAACATTTCTTATTAAATGTATTATATATAAGGTGTGTGTGTGTATTTACATAGGGATACACACTGTTTTTTTTCCAAAACAAATTATTTTACCAGTAGCATTTATTTGACTAACTATATATATATATACATATGTATATATATATATATATATACATATATACATGTGTATACATATATACATGTATATACATATATATACACATGCATATATATATATGTATATACATATATACACATGTATATATATGTATACATGTATATATACATGTACATGTACACGTATGTATATATATATATATATATATATATATATATATATATATATATATATATATATATATATATATATATATATATATATATATATTTACGTTCGTTTAGATATGAAGTTAATATGATTTCAAATATCAAAAGGGTTTAAATGATAGTTTTAATTTATATGTATATTTGTATATATATATATATATACATTTTTATCTGCACAAATATATGTATTATCAAGAACTTATTTTTTGTTATCTACATTCAGTTTTTTTTTTTAAAACATTTTGCGTTTACTATTTTAGTGGTTTTGAAATATATATATATATATATATATATATATATATATATATATTTATTTATTTATTTATTTTTAACAAATCTCTATAGTGAAATGTAAATCTCTTCATTCTGATTTAAACCTTTCCTTTAAACTAATTTATTTGTTATAGGTTGGACATATAAAAATGTTGCTAATATACATATACTTTCAGATTTAATAAATGAAAATCTTTCCTTTAAACTAATTTATTTGTTATAGGTTGGAAATATAAAAATGCTGCTAATATACATATACTTTCAGATTTAATAAATTTAAGTTTCATGAAGAAGAATGAAATACTAATCTATTGTTTAAATCTACACTCTTAGATTAACTAATTTCAGAATTAAAATCTTATTAACATAAATATATTGAATCTAAATCCTTTTTCTTTTTCCTTTTCTCTTTTCTCTTTGGAAGAATAAATCTACAACTATTTTTGCAGAATAATAAATGATTTAACTTTTTATTTATTTTCCTCATTAAGAATTTACAGTCGAAAATAGAACTAAAACTTTAACTTCTTCTTTTTTGATAACGAATAAACTAAATAGGGAAGTAATACATTTTTGAATATATTGAATACAAAGATTTCATAGTCTCTTTCCTTCTTACAACTATTCCAGAAATACAACCAAATGTTTAGGAGAAATTAAATATGAATATGAACAATGAGGTGCACTTGCATTCACACTTTGACATCCACTTAGGAGTCCTTCTTTTCTTCATCTTCTAAACATGTTGCAAACCTGCAAGCAATTGTAGCTTTGGTTGTGACCATGGAGGCTCACCTCCCAACCTAGGCCTACAAGAGGCCACCCCCGAGCTAGGAGAACCAAGAACCAAATAGGATACAAGCATACACAAAGCACAAACACACTTTTAGATTTCATAAGGGAAAACATATTCACTCTTAACTCCCAACCCAAGGATAGAACATAGTCACCAAGTGACTCAAAACAAGGGGTGAAGGTGGACCAAGAATCTAAGGGGAGATGTGCAATAAAACCATTACATTCAAATGCATTCACAAGGCTAAAATAAAATCCTACTTGGTCTCTCACATGACCAAAAACATATCTTATGAACCCCAAAGGCTTCAAGCCAAAAATCCCCTTATGACCCCCAAATTTTATACAAAATAATAGCAGCAAGGATCCCAGATCCTTGTTTATCCCTCTCTTCATAAAAGAGAGACTCTACACCCAAAGATTGTCCCAAAACCCTTCACCCCAAGACTACTCTTCCCTCCCAAGGGTGATTTTAGTCTTGACTCCCATGAGCATAAATACAAGAAATCTCAAATGAAAATAAACTAACAAAAACTCAAAAACATAGTTCATAGATATGGAAACACACTCATTTCACAAACAAAAATCAGAATAATGCACAAACAACATGAATGCAACTAAACTATGGGAAGTATTACACCAACCTTTACTCTTGCCAATGGTATGTATTGTAGAAGAGCTGACCAATTCCCTCTACAAGTCTCCTTCCTTAGCCAAAAATTATTTCTTCAATCTAAATTCTACTCCAAAAACTTAGTCTCAAGATTGGAGAGTGGGTGATCAAAATTCCAAGTTTGAATTTCCTCCCTAAGTAGGATCTCCTCACACTTTCCAACTTCCTTGGAAAGGATGTGAGATCCCATAGGTTGATCTTCCCAACCTCTTACATGGTTTCTAAAAATGGAAACTAAAAGGGTAAGTGTAAGGTGGGGAAGTGTATCAATCACTGAAATGGAAGGTTATCTTACCAAGGGTTAATCTTCAAAAAGTTGAATTTTCGACCATCTTGGAAACCCCACTTTTGAAGTGACTTGGTAATCACATGTGAGTGGTTACATGGCTAAAAATGTCCCTTACCCATAGGTATATCAAGTGGTCCTTCAAAAGTGACTTAACCTCAACTAGAGGAGTTAGTTTGACCCCCCAAAAACCCACCTAAAGTTTATCTACGGGTCAAACTTGATTTTAACAAACTAAAGGCTCTCTAACCAAGTTATCTTTTGGGACCACAACAAGATATTTGAAAATGCATAGGGTTTCACAATTCCCCTCCTAAGGACATGTCGTATGCCAACTCAAAACACATCACAAGTTTCAAGTGACACCATAAAATACACAACACAAAATACACTTGGCATGTCCTTTTTAGGGAATAATTAAAATTGACAATTACAATTCAAACATACACTCAAGCATTCACTAATATGAAATTAAACACATCACATATGAGGTATTGTCTCTCCAAATAGACAAACCTTGGTTTTACTATCACACATAGGTTTGGCCTTAGTTCTCCCTGTATTTCCATGGTCACATGGATTAATTTCTTGTACATCTCATTTCACACATAAATAGTCCAAATCCACATGCATATATAAGTATATGAAAGGAAATACACATCAAACACATAACATCAATTTCACAACATCTCATAAATTGATCCAAATCAAGGAGCAATAAAGATAGTATCCAATTAACATTTTTCCTAGAAAATCCATATGTAATCAATTACTCAATTGCATCATCATAAGAATCATATAAATCAAATCTCCATAAGACATGCATAAATGTATTATATCATCATCAACATAAGTAATGAAATCAACAAAAGATGGAATAAATCATATCCAATGATATCAGATCACCTGTCAAATAGTATCTAAATCCATAATGCATCAAAATAGTATATCAAATAATAAGTCTATCATGAAAATAAATGAAGTGCTATGACAGGCTCGAGGTAGGGCCTCACAGGACTCAATAACACCTCCACTCTATGACTATCCCCGCTAGGATGGCCACTATGAAGAAGAAACATAACTACCAGCTCTTTGACCTGGGGGAACAACACCCTCATATAAATTGTGTTAGTATGCAATCTCCTTCCCCGTACATACCTGTTAGACTTGTGTGAATAATATTCATTGATGTCAAACCAATCATCCAGTTTTGGACCGAATAGTGTTTAAAGCCTCGATATTAGTATGGATATTATGGATGTTATAGATGTTATGGTAATGCAGTTTGCATGTATGTGCATTTCAGATGTTGAAGTTTTGGTTGGATGAACATTTTTGTGGTTTCATTGAGTTCTCATTAATCCTGGCATCTCAGTGTTAGGAGTTATGATTGATATTGACATCAATTAGGTGTCTCAGTGTTAGCAGCTTTGGTAATTATCAAGTGTATCTCTTCGAGCTTTGTGTGTGTGATTTCCTTAGTTTGCATAGAATCTACTTTTTGGAAATATTGGGCTTGATCTTATGATAATGGGTCATTATTCTTGGGTTTGGATGACCCTGCCCCTTTCTGGTAATCTCGATATATGCATTGGTAATTGGAGTATGAAAATGAAGCACACAGAAGTCTTATGGAGGTTGACATGAGCATATTGGTAACGTGTTGGTCCGACACACTATTTTGTATCTATACCCTCCAGCATATATACATATACATATATAGTGGTATGACAGATCGAACAAGGTGAATATATGATTGAAGTTGAGTGATGCAAGATAGTTGGCAACAAACATAGTAGAGTGTGTGAAGTGTGAGTTGCAGACAACAAAGGCAATTAGTGTTGCAGTGGTGCAGTATTCCTTTACCGGACCTCTTGTAAGACAATTATATAGAGATCCCTAATCGGATCTACTGTAGAGTTTGTGATTTTTAATCTAAGCTTAAAATTGGAACCGATCCCATGCATTTGGGAGATGCAAACCTTTTTAGTTCAATCTTTTTAGTTGTAGTGAGTATTTCTATTGTTTTCCATCTTTTGTATATCTACAGTTTGTAGTCCGGTAGTGAGTCATTATTGTAATCTGGTAGTGAGCCACCCCTTTGTAAACTCAGCTATAACTATTTATATTCTCTTGGGAGTTAACACTTTGTGGTTTTTCCTGTTTGGGTTTTTCACATATAAAATCTGGTGTTTATCTTATGGTTGTGTTCTTCATGTCTATTCTGCATTAATTACATTATATCAACTGAGTGTGTTTGATAACAATTATAATTGGTGAAAAGTTTATTGTTTTTGAATCCATGGGAATACTAATTCACCCTCCCCTCTCTATATTCTGGTGCTTTCAACCTGATCAACAATTGGTATCAGATCTTTGGTCCCTTGTTTAAAAAGATTAATTGCTTGAGGGAGATCCGTATTAGTTGAGTCATGACACCTATATGGTTGGGAGAATATTTTTCAAATGGATGAAGATTTGAAGATAAATCTTGAAGATTTGGAAAGCGTTGAATTGGAGAATGAAGAATTGAAGGAAAATGTGAAGATAGCAAATGAATGTGTGTAGAAGTTGAGAGAGAAAATCCAAAAGTTCAAGTTGAGACATAAGGAGGTTAATAATCAACTGAAATAGGCAAATGAGACTATAAAAGATCTAATACAAAAGATTGAGGAAAAGGACAAGACAAAGCTCCTAAAAAAAGTAAGGTCTTGGAAGATTTGATCAGTATGTAGCAAGGTAATTTAGATAAAACCAGACTTGGTTTCCAAACTGGTATGTGCCTAGATCAGAATGATACAGAAGTAAACAAAGAAGTCAAAGAGAAGAAATCTTGAAGTCAGAAATCAAATACAAGAAGACCATCGGTCTGACAACCTAATGCACAAAAGTGCCAATCTTTTAGTGGCTATTATTTTTTATGCAATAAATTTGGACACAAGGTAGTATCCTATAGAAGCATTCAGTGTTATGGTTGCAAGATGTTTGGACATAAAGCAAGTCATTGTAGGAATCATGTTGTAAATCAGAATTATAATCCGGTTGTTGCAAACAACAAGAGTTACAACTTTCATTGATATTGTTACATTTGCAATAACTATGTACATAAGGCCAATCAATGCAGATACAAATCACACTTGGTAAGATCTGAGAGGAATATTGTTGGTTGTTTCAAATGCAAGCAGACCGAACATTATGCTAATCAATGAAGGAATAGATATGAGGAAAAATCCATTGAGAAGAATGTGATGAAGAATGATGAATCAAAGAAGAAGGAAAATATAGTTTGGAGAAAGAAGAGTGATAAAAAAGGAAGTGAGATTGAAGTACCGAAATCTAGTGTAGGAACCCCTTCCTTTGATAATTAAACTTAGATCTTTGGGTTAGGGGGAGTTTCTGATCTAACAGAAAAATATTCTATCCTCCGCGTCTGAATGGATCATGTCACTAATTTGACTAACAATGCTTAAGTTGTATCCAGTAATGAGAGGAATCTTGATGACATCATCAAAAAGTTAGTTCTTGGTGGAAAAACCCTAATGAAGTATCTTTAGAAAGATAAGTATTAGTTTTTGAGTTTATTTCTTACACATCAGTTATTTTCTTGAGAATAATGCAAAAGGTAGAGCAGTAGTAGAGTGAGCAACAACAATAATCATGGAAGTAAAATTGACTGTCGGAAAATCTAGTAGTGAGGAATTTTAATTTGTGGACAAGGTGCTCCTAGACGAGTTTAGCCTAGAGAAGATTAGAGTTGTTGAGGCATATTTGAAGGATGATGAATTATAGAGGGTCAAAGAGTTGGAAGGAAAAGGTCTAAATCTATGGACTGAATTCCCTTGGTTCGATAATGCAGAGGTTATCAACGTAATTCTTAGCCGTGTGCAAGACAATTTTATCATATTGGATAAACCCTATCCAATCATGAAGGAAATTATTTCTAGGCTCACCGGCTTATATGACAGTGGAGAAGTTCCATCAAAGAAGTCAATCTTGAATAGAGAAGTGGAAGCCCTGACTAGTGTAAAGGGTGATCAATGAGCTCTAATCATTAACACAGTCATCAACCCCATGGTGAGGTATGTTCTATGACATCTCTAATAAAATCTATTTCCAAAATGGGGAAAGAGCCACCTCTGAAATTGTAGTATATATGGCACATATTCTTGTAATGGAGAATAGATCATTCGAATTGTGCGAATTGATAAAAGAATTATTGTTTGAAAACATTAAGATGACAAAAGAGAATAATTATGGTTTCCGATTTGGGTCATTTCTTGTGAGTTTGGTTATTTAATGTTCAAAACCCCTTCCAGAAAAAGACAATATCATTTGGGAGTCTTGTGTTCCTATTGCAAGCCAGATATTTAGATATTTGAATAGTTTGGCTAACAAAGAGGAAGTTTGCAATGTTTATTTCAAATCGTTTGTGGATATGTGGAGAGTTGGCCCGGTTTCTGTGTCTTTCTCTTTTGAATCTAGAGGTTCATCCTCTAGAAAGAAGAAAAGGAGAAAATTTGTTCCTATTGGTGTTTCAAAGCCAAAGAAGAGAAATATGGAAACTATCATGGTAATTGAAGATCCAAAATCCCCTGCAACTAAAGGAGTTTCAGAAGCTGATGAGCAGGAAGCTGAAGACTCAGATGATGAGTCTATTTTGCTAAAATTGGTTGAAAGATTGTTGTGAAATGGCTGACCTTAGTCAAGTCAGACAAAATTGAGAGAATTCTAATGAAGTATTTGATCTAGAACAATATCAGTCAAGAAGATATCAGTAATCTAGTTCTGGAGTCTTTGAATGAGGTCCTAAAAGAAAGAATGTTTGTGTAGGAAAAAGGCCTAGATATGTAGAGTCTACTGAATGAATGCATTGATGCACAAAATAACTTGACAACATGTATAGAGGAAGTTAGAGACTATATATGTGGTGCTAGAAGAGTCTAAGATATTGTATTTCTTGGTCGGCAGTTGCTGTGAAGCACAAATATAAGATTTATGCTATTGAAGATGAACTGACAAGTCTAGGGAAGTCTTTTGATTTTATGAATGATAAGGATGGTGAGAAGAGGAAAAGAATTAATTCTCTTCAAGCTGAGATCCTTCTACTGCAAAGGTGGAAAGAAGGCATTGTGAGCATGTTTTGGAAAGTCAAGGAAATTGTTGAAGTTAAGCTAGAGCACTTTTTGGCATTGCTTGAGAACGCAGTTTAGTATGAGCAGAATCCAACTGCTTTGGATAATATTTCAAATTTGGTTTATCTGTTGGTTGAGTGTAGAAGTCTTTTAGTGACTATCAAACTAGTTGTACATTCTTGGGAAGTTCTTCTTCCTGGTCTGAAGGAAAAGTACAAGCTTATATTTCCAAAGAAGAGCAGCTGAAAGTTTCTTTATGTATGGTTCAGTTTTTGTTCTTTTCTTTTCTTTTTCATCAAAGGCATCCTTTGTCCTTGATGTCAAAAAGGGAAGAAAGGAATTCAAGGAATGTGGTTTTGAGGTTATGAGGAATTGCATGAGTAAGGGGGAGTTGTGCAGTTATGTTTTGAATATGTTTTGTCATCAATGAGAAAGGAGAAGATTATTAGACTTGTATGAATAATATTATCATTGATGTCAAACCAAACATTCAGTTTGGGACAAAACATTGTTTAAGGCCCAGATATTAGTCCAGATATTATAGACATGTTATAGATGTTATGGTAATGCAGTCTGTATGTATGTGCATTTCAGATATTATAGTTTTGGTTAGAGGTTATTGTGCAACATGGACAACCTTGGATGATGATTTTTGTGATTTCATTGAGTTCTCATTAATCCCAACATCCTGATGTTAGGAGTTATTATTGATCCTAGTAGCAGTTATGTGTCCTAGTGTTAGCATCTTTGGTAATTATCAGATGTATCTATTTGATCTTTGTGTTTCGGTTTCCTTGGTTCATGTGGAATCTACTTTTTGGAGATATTGGGCTTGATCTTGTGATAATGGGTTGGTATTCTTGGGTCGTGATAACCCTTCCCTTTTCTCATAATCTCAATATATGCATTGGTAATCAAAGTATGAAAAGGAAGTGTGTAGAAGTCTTGCAGAGGCCAACATGAGAATATTGGTAACATGTTGGGCTTGGCCGACACATTATTTTGTATCTATACCCTCTAGTATATATATACATATACATATGTAGTGGCATGATAGATTGAACAAGGTGAATATATGAGTGAAGCTGAATGATGAAAGATAGTTAGCAGTGAAGACAATAGAGTGTGTGAAGTGTGAGTTGAGGATAACAAAGTAAATTAGTGTTGCAGTAGTCCTTTATTAGACCTGTTGTAGGGTAGTTGTACAAAGATCTCTAACCGGATCTACTGTAGAGTTTGATATTTGTAATCTGAGGTTAAAATTGGAACTGATACCATGCATTTAGAGATGCAAACCTTTTCAGTTCAACCTTTCCATTTGTAGTGAGAATTTTGGTAGTTAGCCATCTTTTGTATATCTGTAGTGAGCAATCTGGCAATGAGGCAATTTTGTAATCTGGCAATGAGCCACCCCTTTGTAAACTCAACTATAACTTGTTATATTCTCTTGAGAGTTAACACTCTCTATGGTTTTTCCCATTTGGGTTTTCCACATATAAAAGTTGATGTTAATCTTGTGGTTGTGTTCTTCATGTCTATTATGCATTAACTACTTTATATCAACCAAGTGTGTTTGATAATAATTATAATTGGTGAAAATTTTATTGTTTTTTAATATGTGGGAATACTGATTCACCCCCCCTCTTAGTATTCTGGGGCTTTCAACTTGGTCAAAAATCCATCTCCCTAATGGTGTCACTATTAGCTCCGTAGGCTCCAACCTTCTCAAAATGCTCAAGCATACCCTCAACTCGACCATATCGCTCGATAGTTGTCTCTCGCTCTACAATCACAACCTTAACCTAATCTCTGGTTGTGCCCCGCTCTAAAGTTAGTGTCCTAGCCTACTCCTATAGTGGAGTAATCTAAGATCTCAATGTGTAAATCTCATCTGGTTATCCTCTTGATGGTTGTCATGATCCTATTAGTGGTTGTACCTATGGCACTATATGTTATACCCACACTAGGGCAGATCTGTGTCCTCCACTAGGACCACCCACTCTCCTCTTCCGCACCAAGGATACCTCCTCAAACTCTTCATCCTCCTTCTCATATCCTCCATAACCAACAACACCACTGATATCCTCCACAATCCTCATAGGAACCCTACCTCCATCCCTATCACCATCCCTCCCAATACCACCCCGTCCACCGCTCATCAATACCCAACCACCCATCCTCCTAGTAAAAGGGCATCCATGCATCTATACTCTCCTTCTCCCTCTTCCTCTATCTCCTCTCCTACCTATCCCCTCATCTCCACCATTGCCTCCATCATCCCCTCTCACCCCAACCCCACCTTATGCAATCCTTGATCTCCTCCTTTGACATGGTCGATTCTGGTCATCATCCTCATCATCATCAAAGCTAGGAGGTGGTTGAATTAGATTAGTGAGCCTAGGAAAAGGATGCTCTACAAAGTACTATACAAAATCTACAGTCATCCGTGCATCTAATAGATGTGGGTATAAGTCCCAAGCATGATGCAACATGGCTATAAACTTTGTATATGCAAGATCAAGAGAAAGAGATGGACCCCAGTCTTATCTATCCTTGTATGTCCAAGCATACAAGGTTGTACCATATGACATCCCCTAGTTGGAGTCGAACTGTCTATACACTCATGCAACCAACTATTGCTCAATCACATATGGACTATAACTGATCAAAAAATGACTCATACACAACTCATAACTCTTTCACATCATCCATCCATAGCTCACATCTAATGTAAGGTCTCCATGTAACCAAGTCCATGGTGTCTAATGTATATCTCTAAAACTCCATATTCCCTAACCTAGGCTAGGAAATAACACCCTAATGTGCATAAAGATACAGTTATCCATCTCCCTCTGACCTGATCATACATTGCTCTATTAATAGTAATATGCTCCCACCACCATATCTGTAATAAAGTCATGTAAGTTGACAAACTGGTTGTACCATCATAAACCACCTGATGTAATTCATGATATCAATGTGCTACATGTAGACTCTCCATGCATAACAGGTCCCATGTGTAACCATCTGCTCTAAAATCTAGCCCCATCCAACTGTCAGACTGTGAGATCTCATGTCTAGACATATGAAACCCCTAGTCAAACCTACCAGAACTAAGGGTAAAGGCTTGTAGTATTGAATCATGTCAACCCATATGACCTCTAGACCACCAATGCGCTCATCATCAAATAACTTGCACAATTTTGTTGTGCCTCCCATCTCATGATCTAACTCCCCAATAATTAGAATGCGCAAAATCCTATTCACATCCTTGAGTGTCACACTGATCTCACCAGTAGGCAAGTGAAAATTGTTATGCTTGTTGTGCCACCTCTCTACGAGTGCTATCAATAATCCCCTATTCTTCTTGATATCATGAATGTAGATGATATATCTCAATCCATAGGCATCTATACATGCTCTACCTGCATCATCTACATTAGGTCACATACACATCATCTTCAAGAATCACTCTTAAGACATCAGAATATCCAAATCCTCCTAAAAATAAATCAATGCTACATGCATCAATCATTAGCTCTAGTTGAATCTATCTTAAACAATCTCTCTAGGTACACAATTGCCTATCTTATAAACTCTTTAGAGATTAGATCAATCCCACATAGCACCTATCAATTGACCTCCATCAATCATGATGTCAACTCATCTATCTAAAAATCCCAATTCATGTAACTAACTTATCAAAATCCTAAAACTATATTAATATCATAATGAAATGGAAAGGCACTAAAACACCTTGTAAAAGCGCTAACAAATATGACATATGCGCTAAACACTTATATGCACTACCACACAACACAGATGTGCTAGTTCCTTTCACAAAAGAACTAATAAATTTATTAGTGCTAAAAGACATTTCATATGTTCAACATTATCAACCTTATTCCCTAAGTAGATAAATGTGCTAAACTATAATTCAAAAGCGCTAAACTAATGAAAGCACCAAAACACACAACAAATGCGCTAAAAGAAATGACAAAAGTGGTAAAATAACATATGCACCAAAAGGATAAATGAATGCGATAAAATATTCAACAAATGCACTAAAACAAAATGATTTTTTTTTTAAATAGTGCCTAAACAATTCAAATTTGGCCTAAATACATTTAATTCAAAAAGTACGAAGTGGGTACACCAAGGGACCATAGTCAACTAGTCTCTAGAATCTACGGACGTACTCAAATCAATTTCTAGGATATTTAATTATCCTCAACATCCATTCCTAGTCAAAAGGAGGAGGAAACTTAGGTGTCCTCTTACTGCCTTTATTCTCTCCATCACCCCTACATCTTAGGTGGTGGTTTTGTCCACATCAACTTGGTTAAGGTCCACTTGTCCTACAATTCCTAAATTCTCTCTAGGATCCCGAGATTGGTGATTCCACTTGTCTTAGAAAGACTAGATTATCTCCAACCATCCTATATCCTAGGAGTCTTCATCCTTGGTCAAGGTGAGCATTATGCCACATGGCTTCTCCTTCCACCTTGTCCTCCATCTTGTCATCATATGAGGAACATATTTCCCCTTTCTCTCTCACATTCTAACCAATTCTTCTTAGACACTCATTCTATCAAGATTCGCTCTAAACAACATGTTATCAGCATAAAAGGCAATAATTAGTATTTGATCATCAATAATCTTCGTATATACACAATGATCCTCCCCACTCCTTATATAACCCAACTTTAGTATAAAATTATCAAACGTATGGAACCACATCTTGGGTGACTGTTTAAAACCATACAAAGATCTATTTAACCTACAAACCAAGTGTTCTTTCTCTTTCATGCAAAATTGTCATCACATATAAATCTCCTCCTTAAGATTCCCATGTAAGAAAACAATTTTAACATCCATTTTATCTATCTCAAAATCACAAGCAATAATAATAGATAATAGGAATCTAATAGAAGTCTATTTTACAACAAAAAAAGAAAATAAAATTTCACTAAAATCAAGTCCCTCTCTCTAGGAGTAACCCTTGGCCACTAATCTAGCCTTGTATCACTCTTACCAACCATTCCCTAAAAACATCTTTTTAAATACCAACTTATATCCAATGGGCTTCCTTCCTTAGGGAAAACTAACAAGATCCTAGGTGTCACAACTATCCAATGTCATCATATCCTCCTGCATGGCTTGTTTCCAAGACTCTCTTTCCTCCAAAGAAAGAGCCTCCCCAAATGATCTAGTTTCATCATAAATACTCAGTAAAGAAAATATATAATAGATAACTAGTGGTATATACATGTTGACTTGCTTGCACTACCTTGTGGACCTTCTAAAGGTAGGAGTATTGGGCTCTACCTATTCACCTTCCTCTATTTGCTCATCCTACTTATCATCTAAGCTCTCTAAACCCTCTTCTTCTTCTCCATACTTAGATCCTTCTAACTGTTTTTCCACAGGTGCATCTTCTCACTTCTCAAACTTTTTTTCAAAGTGCGGTATCTTTGTCTTTTCCTTTAATTGTTCTTCATGTGAGTAAGTTCTAAAATCCTTGAAACTAACATATCTAAAAAAAGATTTTTATAGGCTAGAGGATTCCAAATATTATAACCTTTACATCCTCATTATAACCAACAAATATGTATTTATAAGATTTTGGATCCAATTTAGATCACTTCTCCTAAGGCACATGAATAAAATCCTCACAACCAAAGACCCTTAAATGTGCAACTAAAGTATTTCTACCTATCCACATTGAAGAGCAACAATATATTGAAAGGGGGGTATTATCACACAAAGTTTGCACAATTCACCAAGCTATTAACTTGGTAGCCTTGTAACACATGGAAACACGCCTAGGCCTATGGGTTGCCCGTAAGTTGGTTCCTCTTGGTAATCACCTAGAATACTATTTCTTGCTAAGGAAAAGAATAAAGGATTACTTGAAATAAAACATAAAACTTAAAATGGTGATGCATCCAACTTGAAGTTTAGACTTATGTTTTATTTTTTTCACATGATGGTTTCAAGAATCCAATTGTTTGTTCACACAACTCATAGTTATCATATGTTTATGCATCAAAGTTTCATTAGAAGGTTGAATGCTCCTATAATTTTGAAGGAAGAAGAATCTTTTTCACAACTACAAGTTGTTTGCACTCATTACACAACTCATAACCTACAAGAATCATGTATTCTTCTACTAAAGGTGCTAAAATGAGATGTATATTAGAGTATTCACTCAAAAAACATATAAATACACATCAATCATGAAGTGGCACACAAAATGAAAAAAATTGAGAAGGTAAAATGACTAAATTTTATTAATAAAAAGTGCTTACAATAGTTGTACAAAGCCTAAAAATGAGTTACAATATAGAAAATAAACAAGGAAGAACCTTTGTTCAAATTACAACACTTGTTTAAACAACAAGAACTAACTAAAAAGAAATAAAAGAGTTGTTATTTATAGATAAGCAACAATTATCTACATAATTATATAACATTAAATGTATAGAAGAAGAGTCCTATTACTTGTTTAATTATTACTTGTTTAATCATCTTCTTGTTTATCCAAGCTCTTTGTTGCTACTTTTTACCCTCCAAATCTGCTGCAAAAGGTGGTCTTTATAAATGAAAACCTCCACTTTTCTATGGATAAGGTCTTTAAATTCCCTCATAGATTCTTGGAAGCTCTTTGAAAATAGCCAAAATTGCCCCTTACATCCTCTCTACCTATTGTCCAACTCATCAATTTTCCATTATATTTTATCTTTATCTCCTACATTTCTGATCCACCTTGCCAAACTACCTTACCAACTTCCCAAGTGTATGGGAAATATCTCATTTTTTTCTTCTATTGAGTTGAAATTATCTTGGGTTGAATGAAACTAAAAATGGTAATTAAATACTATTTCAACTGTGTTGGTGCCAAATGGGTTTACACTGCTACAAGGCAGAGACCAAGTTGATTCCTTAAAATACCTATGGAAAGCCACTTCCAATTGTCAATATCCTTCAGACTTGGACCAACTGCGACAAGGATATGCAAATCCTTCTACACTTTGGGCTCTGCAAGACCTGGGAGGGTGATCCCTTAGACAATTTGTGATCTTTGCGCCATATTAGCAAAAAAGCAGATAATCTCATGTAAAGGCTCAAAAAAAAGGGAGAATGCTTAGGAATGGAAAATTCCTTAATGATCCTCAACCAATTAGAGCATGAGATGATTATGTACACTTAGCAACATACATGAAAATAAAATATATTATGATATTCAACCAATTATAGCAAGTTGTTGGTGATTTTGAATAGAAAATTGACACTAAAGATAGTTACAAGCTACAATCAATGCCTTACTCCATTGGGTACATGAATTCATATGACATAAAATGAATTTTGACAGAATTTATTTAACAACATATAGATCTAAGATTGTATTGCCTTGCAATGTATCATATCTAGAACCCCAACCCAAACTACTTATCAAAATCCTTGCAATAGCCCTACCACTCTGCAATTCTACTCAAGCATTTAATTGACCCCTTAGACCAAAGCATGAACAAAAAATACATACACCACAATAGTGCAATGAATGAGAAAGTCCTTGATTTTATTCATTCAAAATATTGTAGAACAATACACTGGAGAGATATGGATTTGAATTCTATTTCTATTTAATAAATCAACTGTCTTTGTCAAAACATGCTTTACATTTAACTCCTTCAAGAACCTACAAAAAAATAGACACAAGAATCTTTCTACTTTCTCTACAAATGACTTTACAATTTGATCACTTCACCTAGACTTTGCTACTGGAACCATAAATTCAGAACACTAAAGGGACCAAAATTGGAACCCCATCTCATAGCCCTGAATTCCCTTTTATAGAAAACAAGGGAGCTAACAAGCTTCAGGACAAAGGAGACACATGTCATCAGGATGATCACATATAACTACATTTTGTTACAAAAATATTCCATCCTTAATAAATATATAACCAATATCAAAATCTACAGCCACTTCTCTAAAAATCATGATGTATTTTACCACCACTGCTGTTGTTCCAGTTCAAAAAGATATCCACCACTAAAAAACAAAAATAGTTATATCAAACTATTTACAACCCTTATTCATCATTCAGATACATCCTACTCCATCCATTGTACACTTCATCAGATGGCCATTCATAACTCATGACTTCATCAACTTTAGCTCTGTATGGAGTGTATTTAATGACTACTTGATTTGCCTCTCTTTCAAAAGATTCAAAAAATGACCCCATGGCAATTATTTTCTCCATGAACTCTACTTGGGTATTGATGACTCTCTCTACCTCCTCTTTCCAAAATTGTAGAGGCTTGACTGCCCCATTTTCATCCTCAATATCAGGCAAAATAATTTCACTCAACTCACTGAAATTTATCATTAGCTCCCTTATCTTTCTTTCTATATTTTCTCAAAAAATTTGGGCCTCCTGCATTGATTTTACCAACAAATAAGTTGGCTGGAGTGTAGGAGGCATCTCAAGATGATACTTGGAAGCCATATACATTATTCTAAGTTTGTTTCCCCTTTGCAACCATTTTGTGAACAAGGGAACTGCCATCTCTTTATCATCATCAAATTTCTGAATAACATTAAATAATAAAGAATATAAGGCATGAATTTTGTTAAGTCTACTATCAACCTTTTCATTTCAATGAGTTAGCACTGAGCCAACTATCTCCTTTTGTTGCCAAGCTGATTGATCCTCTTATTCCTTCAACTTATTTTCTAATTCAATAATCTTCTCCAAGAGATGAGATTGAGTTGGATTAGTAGATCTAGTGGCTTCAGGCTCGTCATCATCATATGAGACCAATGATATATTGGGGATACCAATATTGATGTCAGGTTGAACTATTTCTTCTTCATGGATAATAGGTGATGAACTGGATGTTGATGGCGTTGATGTCCCTGTAAGTGCAGAAGAGGAGACTTTTATCTGTCCTTTCTCAAGGAGTTGCACTCTCGTTTGCAACTCTACACACCTTTGTTGAACTGCATTGTAATCATTGAAAATCTTGTCAAATTTTTTGACTAACTCTGCCTTTTCCAAGGCTTCTCTCTTTGAAGTTTCATGAGCCAATTTAGCAACATCAACATTCAACTGTGTAGCCTCCACACTTGATGTGTCAGATGCTCTCTTTACAATAAGGCCTCCCCTTAAGTTGGGATTTATGTCACTAATATTAGGGTTTCTAGGTCCTTCCTGCAACGCCCATATTTCCAAGGTTGCATAATCATCTACAAAATCTGATCCTTTCAATGCCAACCTTGCTTCCTCCTCTGAACTCAATTGTTGGCCCTTTGATTTCCTAATTGCATCAAAGACCACTGCATCTGCTATATCCTATTATGGTAAAATTAGAACTTTAGCTTGACTTACAATCATCCTTCCCTCATCTACAGTGATTCTCTTCAACTTTTCCATCATCTCACTCTTAACTTCTTTCTGATTCACATGTCTAGACCTATCTGGCCTCTAAGATTTTATCTTGTTAGTTCTTCTCTTAAATTCTTCAATTCATCTTCCACACTAATTGCAAAAAGGTTGGTCTTCTCACAAAATTATCATCCTCAAGAAACTTATCACATGCCTCCTTCCTTGCATTACTGAAATCTCTACCTTGAATATCTAAAGGAGTGAGGTCCAACTCCAAATTAGGGGACAAAGGGGGAATACAAATTTTCATCTCTACACTTGTTGCTAGAAGCATATCTTCCTCCATTTGTTCTTCATCCTGCCTTAAAAGGTGAAAAGGGCATGGGTGGTGGCAAAGGACTTCTATCTGAAACTTCAACATCAATGATCTTGACTCCTTTAAAAGGCTTGATTTGCACCTTTGGGGATGACTATGTCTTCATTATCCTTTTACCTTTTTCTCCTCACTAATCCTCCATTGTCACTGCTGCTCTCTTTTTCACCATTTGTTTCTTCTTTTCCTCTATTTTCTATCAGGCCTTCTATTCTTTGAGGTAGATGAGGTCGTGAGCCTGACTATGGCATCCCTTTTTCATGAATCAAAACTGATTCCTCCACTATGATGTGTGTTGGATGATGTACATCTCTTCTTTCAACTTGTCGGTCATGAACCTGTTCAAGTTTGGCCTTCTTCTCCTTCAATGCAAGAGTCAATTCATCAAAATTGTTCATAACAAAATCAACTTTAGCACAAAATGGAGTAAAATCATTTGTTGGATCATAACTTCGATCCATTTTCTGAATTGTAGCCCATAACTTGTTGAAAATTATCCATTTCTCTTTCCTCCAATCCTGAGTCATGGAATTAAACTCATTTCTAATTATATCCTCAGGAAATTTGTGCCCATGAGGCAATAGACCACCTTTTATTCTTGTACTAAAATTTTTATAAAACCCCTCTGGGTCACTGTGTCTACCTATGCTAACCCCTAAATGTTATGGTGGAAAGAATTTGTCAAAATGCTCATATCCTCCTTTGAAAATCACAAAATATGGGATGCTAATATAATCAGTGAAAATTGTTCCTTTGCCTTTTCCCTTTAATTCCTTATCATGGATGCACCCTATCTGCCACATTACTTCAACAAAACCCATTCTCAAAGAAACGTTAAAATGCAATACATGTGGCTGACTGGAAAATACATAGATTCTAATAACAGTGCTAACATGATAAGGGATGAAATTTCCCTAATTGTCCTCAATCCTCATAAGTGGCAACCTCTCTTTAGGCCTTACAAAATCATGCAGTTCCTTGGGCATCCTTTGTGGATTCACTATCAATCTTTGTCTCAACCTAGAGGCAAAGTTGTTATCAAATCTCACAAAACTAGCCTCCTGTCTGTCACTGTTGCTCTCTTTTTCACCATTTGTTTCTTCTTTTGCTCTCTTTTCTACCAATCCATCTATTCTTTGAGGTAGAGGAGGTCGTGAGCTTGACTATTGCATCCTTTTTTGATGAATCAAAATTGATTCCTCCACTATGATGGGTGTTGGATGATGTACATCTCTTCTTTCAACTTATCGGTCATGAACTTGTTCAAGTTTGGCCTTCTTCTCCTTCAATGCAAGATTAAATTCATCAAATTTGTTCATAACAAAATTGACTTTAGCACAAAATTGTGTAAAATATTTTGTTGGATCATAGCTTCGATCCATTTTTTGAATTGTAGCCCATAACTTCCTGAAAATTATCCATTTCTCTTTCCTCCAATCCTGAGTCATGAAATCAAACTCATTTCTAATTATATCCTCAGGAAAGTTGTGCTCATGAGGCAATAGACCTCCTTTTATTCTTGTCCTGAAAATGTTGTAAAACCCCTCTGGGTCACTGTGTCTAGCTATGCTAACCCCTAAACAATATGGTGCAAATAATTTTTCAAAATGCTCATATCCTCCTTTGAAAATCACAAAATATGGGATGATAGTATAATCAGGGAAAATTGTTCCTTTGCCTTTTCCCTTTAATTCCTTATCATGGATGCACCCTATCTACCATATTACTTCAACAAAACCCATTCTCTAAGGAATGTTAAAATGCAATACATGTGGCTGGCCAAAAAAACCATAGATTCTAATAACAATGCTAACAAGATAAGGGATGAAATCCCCCCAATTGTGCTCAATTCTCAGAAGTGGAAACCTCTCTTTAGGCTTTACAAAATCATGTAGGTCCTTGGGGATCCCTGGAGGGTTCACTATCAATCTTTGTCTCAACCTAGAGGCAAAGTTGTTATTAAATCTCACAAAACTAGCCTCCTGTCTGTCCCAAGACATATCTGTGCTCAAAAGTTGCATCAGAATTTCCTTATTGTCAATTGTCCTCTTGAGGTTCATAGTACCTTCAAAGTAATCCATGTTCCCATATAGGAACATGTGCATGAGCAGAGAATACTAGTATAATTTAGTAGCATCCACTTTATTTTTAATATCCTGCAACCCCTCATGAATCTTATCTTCAAGGTATGGGGCGAAGTAAAAAACCACTGTATAATCTAGATGTTGAATTTGCATGACCATATACATGAAATCAGGTGGCATAACTATAATTGGATTGAAAACCAAGCTCTAAAACAAAGAGAAAAAGGTATCCTGAAAATAAGGAGCAAAAGTGCCAATGGGGAATGGATCCTTTGAACTAGAGCCAATGTAGTACATTGTCTCTCCTGCTCTAGCCAAATGCATCAGAAGAAAATTAGTTCTAATGAAATCTTTCATTTTATAACTCTGACTTTAACTCATTTAAATCTACTTGTACCAGGTTAGCAGATGGTTCATATAAGTCAAAAATCTCTTGGAATTCCTCTCTTTTGACTTTCAGCATAGTTTCTCCTTCATTTCCCCTTATAACCCTTGAGACAGGGTCATACCTATTTGCAATAGCCTTAAGAAGGTCAACATCCATGATTATACTCGACACCACTAATTTACCCAATTCATATTGCCAGGGACTTGAGAGTGGGAAATGTAAATTTCTCTGTCCATACCATAATTTGAACATCTTTAACTTGATCATTGGTACCCTAGCATCCGCCGAGCAGTATGCTTTATCAGTCAACCCTTCTCCTAGGGCTTTTCCATGGACAAATTTTTTCCCTTGGTACCTATCATTTGTTGAGTGCTTTAATTGATTGAGAAAATAATCAAAAATATTTCTCTTCAAATATTCAGTGTGCCCTAAATATTTTTGTGAGGGAGCCATTCTACTAGACTAGTGTTTTCTACTATAGCTTCGAATTGAGAAAGAAAAGACTAGGGCTAACACAAAATTTAAATTATGACAGTAATTCAAGCAAGTTTCACCTTTCTCTATTTAGCTTCCAACTCTAGAACAATTAAAACTCTTTTCCTAAATTTTTTTTGCACAATTCACAACATCAATTGCTTCAAAATAGATGAAAAATATGAGACAAACTTACTACTTTAATTGCACCAGAAAACCCTAATTTCATACTGTGAGAAGTTGTCAAAATCTCCCTCAGCTCCAAAAACACTCTTCAATCTCTTCTGAATACTTTGGCGATTCAAAATAGTTGAGAGAACATTTAATTTCCTTGAGGAACAAGGAATCGCTGTCATATCTTCCATAACTACTTGCGCGAGTAAAGAAATGGCTCTAACTTTCATTTGAAATTTTTTTAAAACCTAACCGTCGATTATTTTTCACCCTGGCAAGTCTCATGAACCAAACCAGTCAATCTGACATTGACCCTCCAATGTGGCAAGCGGGCCCTCTAGAAGCATGATGTAGCACATCCATCTCATTGCTTACTTCTCCACTTTTAGTGACCCCACCGTTAACTTTTCTTGGCCTGCCTTGGACACGTGGCATCATCTCATGATGTTAAGGTCCATAATCTCCTTGTATCTCTTGATCACGGGGTTATGAGAACCATTGGATCTGTTCTCACTTTACCTTGCGACCATAGTGTCTACGAACCTTTGCAAATTAAAAGTCGAGCACCTTTTCACCTAGATTATAACATCATCATCCATTTGAAACACATGCAAATTGATGGAACCTCTAGTAACTTGGGTTTTACCTCTTGAGAACCGGTAAGATGAGGATTTTGAATATTCAAAATACTAGCTCACCTTTATTTGCCGAGGACATGTCGCAGCATCTCGTGATGCCACATTCCTTATCTTCCTTGCATTTTTGTTTGTTGGGAAGCATGGACCATCAGATCTATTCTGCCTTTATCCATCGACCAAAGTATTTAAAATTTTAGACTTATGAAAAATTAATGGGCGCTGACATGCATATTAAAAGGGACCGACCATAGGGAAATCTTTTGTGCAACCTAGGAAAAATTAATGAAAGGGGTCGGTTGGACACAACTTAATGCTTAGGAAAGACAATGGCCCCGCCAATGGTAACCGACCCTTGGCTTAAGTGGAAAAAGGTAATGATGAAACATAACAAGCTCAGGGTTTTTCTTCTACAAGACTTAATAGGAAAATCAAAAACCCTGAATCCTAAACCTTGAACTTTGACAGAAGGCAAAATAAATCCAGAATGACCAACATTTTGACTCAAACATGAAAACAAATTTTAGTCATTTTTAGGACTATCAGTGGCTCTAGTTGGGGACATTCATTTCACAGGAATGAAGCGAGAATCCAAAATCTTTGGTGAATCAGACCACTTGCAGAGAAAACCAAAAAGAAGTTACCTAGATATGACAACTTCAATAGAAAGGAAACTACACTACTTATATACAAAGCCTAACTAATGCTCATGGATAATAACTACTTTAAGAAAAGTAGAGCTTCAAGAATTGTCCATGAATAGGCAATTCAAGAATATCACCATTTATATCTTGGATAAAATATGAATCTTCTCCCCACTTGCTTTGGATTAGATATGGGCCTAGCCAAATGGCATCAAACTTGCCATGTTTTCCCTTATCTTCTAATATGGAATTCCACATCAGAACCAAATCATTAATTTGAAAATTTCTTGCAGTTGTTCTTTTGTCATATAGGTTTTTAACCTGCATCTATAATTTTTCATTCCTGGTATTATCTTCTCTTCTTGTTTCATCTAGTTCCATTAAAGCCTCAATCCTCAACTGCATATTGTCATCTATATCATTGTCATAAGTTTAGACAAACTTATATATTTCCATCAAGTTGTTTCGGGGTAACCTTGCATGCTTACCATACACCAAATCAAAAGGTGCACATCAAATTTCTTTCTTAATTGTTGCCATGTCTTCCCAAACTGCTAATCTTAGCTTTGAATCCCAAGCCTTCTTGTTTTTCTCTAGGATTCTTTTGATAATCTTCATCAAGCTCTTATTTCTTGATTTAGCTTTCCCATTTCCTTGTGGTTGGTAATGTGATGAGTATGAGATTTGGATACCATATTTGTTGCAAAAATTTTCATATTCCTGTGACCTAAAACTCATGGCATTATCAGAGACTATTCTCTTCGGACATCCAAATCTAGTCAATATATTATCTGTGAGAAAATCAATTACCACCTTACTTGTTTCTTTTCTAGTAGGTATGGCTTCAACCCACTTAGTGAACTAATTAGTGGCTACCAAAATCCAAGAATAACCACTACTATATTTACACGCTATCACTCCAATAAAATCTATACCCCATTGCTAGAATGGGGCCTGTACATTTACAGGTCTCAATGGCAGATTCCTTGAAAAATTTCAATTTTCCCAAAAACCTTTGGCATGGATCACATTTTTTGACTAATTGATGTGCATCCTTGAAAATTTTTGGCCACCGAAACCCAACCCTTAATATCTTGTGTGTAGTTTTTCTGGCCATATAATGCCCTCCACAAACTCCACTATGCATTTTTGTTAGCAATTTTTTAGCCTAGTTCTGATTAACACATTTTAGTATGACACCATGACTATTTCTCCACCAAAGTTTCCCATTAACTATGAGATATTTGATAGCATGTAATTTCAATGTCCTCCTTTTATTATCACTCATGTCTTCAAGACATTTCATCCTCTACAAATAGTATATGATATCATCATACCATTCACAACCATCCATGTCATAGGTATAAGATATGTGTTCTTCTTCTACAAAATTTATTTGATTGGCATCCAAATTAGTCTGAGCCATTAATTTAGCCAATCCTTGTCCTCTCACTAACTTAGTGATTTGGATATCAATATTGAATTCTTGGATCATGTTGATCCATCTACATCTTCTTCTAGACACTTCATGTTGTGTAAAAATGTCTTTGATTGCAACACTAGGTACATATGCAATCATTGTTTCTCCCATCAAATAACTCCTAAAAGCTTTAACTTCCTTTACTAGTGCATTAGCCTGCTTCTCATTCATATCATACTTTAGCTCTGCAGCTTGCAAGGATTTACTAAAATAAGCTATAGGTTTATCAAAACCCTTCGAGTTCTTTTGCAGCAAGACAACAACAACAGTATGAAAAGATGCAAATGAGAAAATTTTCATAGGTTTGCCATAATCAGGTTTCTTCAGAACAGGTGCATTCTTAGTAGCCTTCTTGATCTCATGGAATTCCTTGGCTGGCTCTCCCTCCCATTCTATCTTTTCACCTTTCTTCAACATCTTGGATATAGGCCTACTGATTTCAGCAAAAAATGTGACAAACCTTCTGAGAAAATTAATCTGCCCAAAGAATGATTGGATACCTTTCACTATTTTGGGCTGAGGGACCTTGTCAATTTTTACTACCCTCTCCAAATCAATCCTTACACCATCTTTTGAAACAATGTGGCCCAACAACTTACCCTCAATAACCCCAAAAGCACATTTCTTTGGGTTTAAAGATATTCCATATTCAACAACCCTATCAAAGATTTTTTCAAGGTGACCATAGTGATCACTTTCCTTTTTGGAATAAGTTGTTAAATCATCCTGATATACCACTAAGAACACATTTATAATGTCAAAAAATTCAACATCCATGGCTCTTTGAAATGTTACTCCTGCATTTGTTAAACCAAAATGCATTCTTACACAAAAATAGGTTCCCCAAGGCGTAGTGAATGTTGTTTTGTACTGCTTTCATTCTTTGGCCATTACTTGGTTGTACCTTGAAAATCCATCCATCATAGACAAAAAATCACATCCTGTCACCCTTTGTAGCATTTCTTCCATATTGGGCAATGGATAGTTGTCTTTTAATGAAGATATATTCAAATTCCTAAAATCAGCACACAATCCGATATCTCCATTCTTTTTCCTCATAGGTACCAAGTTAGACACCCATGATGAATGTCTGATAGGTTTTATAATCCCATCATCCCTTAACTTGATAAGCTCTTCTTGCATTTTAGGTGCTAAGGTTGGATTAATACGTCTTTACTTCTATCTAAAAGGCTTAGCATTTTCCTTCAAAGGAATTTCATGTTGAAATAAATCTTCCCTATAAGCCTTCAAGTCATCATATGACCAAGCAAAAACATGCTTATATTTCCTCAACAAATCAATCAACATTTTCCTTACCTTAGGTGACATCTTCTTTCCAATATACACCTTCCTTGGGGCTCCTTCTATCCCAAGGTTAACTTCCTCTTAATCCTCACGGTGCGGGGTAGTGGCAAAAACCTTGCCTTTATCCTAACTATCAAACACCCTTTCTAGTACAATCAAACCTTTGGGAATTTTTTTTGTCTTCAATTGAATCACCTCCTTCCCAAATATTGTCTCTTTTCCATCCTCTGATTGTACAAAGGTACCAAAATCAATCTCTTGATTTTTATATTGCTCTACACAAGTCAAGAACCTTAAAATATCATTGTCATCATTGAAAACCTACCAGCTTTCAATGTTAACAGGGATTGAAGGCCTCATTTGAACATCAAATTTCAAGATTCCACCAAAAGTGATATCCTCTAGCCTTAAAGCTATATTTGCAAGCAAAACTGTCATTCTGTTATGGCTTCTTTCCTTCCAGTCAATACCAAATGCATCAATTCTCAATCTAATCCCATACAAAAAATTTGTATTGCTTCAACCTTTTATTATTTTATGCATACTTAGATCTAATTTGGGATATAACAACTTCATAATCTTCAATGACTTTGAGATTTTTTATCCCATGTTTTTCAACTAATCTCAACCCCAACAAAAATGCTTCATATTCTGCCACATTATTTGTGCATGCAAAGGACAAAGTAAAAGAAAACTTAGAAGTTTCTCCATGGGGTGATATGAATAATAATCATGCACTCCATCCTTCCTTAGAAATGGCTCTATCAAAATACATTGTCCATAAATTGTCATCACCTGATGATTTCTCTACTTCCTCATCCAATAGTGCAGGTTGTTCTTTTTCGTTTTGTGGAGAATCCTTAACTCTGAATGCATTGATTTATGTGTCCACAAAACAAGTCATATTCTCATCAGAGTCTACTGCATGTACCATCATATATGGTACCCTGGATTCTCTTTCAATCTTTACATTTCTATCATCAATACAAAAGGTAGCATAAGATAAGTCGCACTACAAACTTCCACCCATAGAGGCACTCCACTTTCTTGACATCAACATCCCATAATACAGTGGGATGTCCACAACTAGGACACTCATGGTTAACTCCTTCTCATGGAAGGCAACAAGTTTATAAGGCAGTGCCCTTATAGTACCTTTCATAGGCACTTCTCTTGAATCCATAGCACAAAATCTGCCTTGAGGAGTATCTACTTTTAAACCCATGGATTACATTATTCTCACTAGCATGACCTTGTTTGAGGCCCCAAAATCAATCAAACAATTTTTTAGGGCTCCTTTATTTATAATAACACTTAGAAATAAAGGGTCCACACTTTTAAGGGTCTCATCTACTGTGTCCTCAAGATAAATTTGGGGAATTTGAGAAACCATTCCCTGTAGCTCTTTATCCTTAGTTTCAATCTTATTTACTTATTCCTTTACATTATGAGAAACATTCTCATGTTTGATCTTATTAGAAAAAGAAACACCCCTGACCCAGGCCATGGCTTTCTCTCTATGCTCCTCAATTCTTAGCATTTCTTGTAAAATAACTTTAACCGTAATATGAGAAAGAAACTGAATCATATCAACAGGTGTGTAATCTGGCAATTCAGGTGACATACTTGATTGTCCTTCATGTGTCTTTGGTTTGTTGCCTCCAACATTATGTTTCTATTTCATGTCATTTCTGATAGGTACAACAAACCTTTCGATGATCTTTGTCTTCATTTTGAGTGGAACTATTTCCTCACTAGGCTTTACAATCTCATCTTTCTTAGCCCACTCCTTTTTCTTGACCTCCTTAAATTTGATTGCATCTTTCCCTGACTTATCCTCCTTGACCTCCTTGCCTTTATTTTTCAACTCTTTAATAAATAAACTAAAAGGATTGCCCTGGTCTTCACCGACTATTTTGTTTCTCAACTGATAATTGCTTTTAACCTGAGCTACCATGACAGCTATTATTCAGGAAATCTCTTCATCTGAAAGTTTTCTCAAGGATACATAACTCTCTCCTTGTTCAAAATTACACATTCGATCATCAACACATAACTCATCATCAGAAAAAACTTGTTGATGATATGCTTTTATTCTTTGCCTCTAGCAATCTATATCTAGATCCCAAGTCTCGATATCAAAAAAGTATTCTATCCCTTCAAGTTAAGAAGTAGTCATGAGACAATCAACGTTATCATCCTCAAGGGTTCTTTCTCCTTCTTCATGTAACTCATCTTTGGTAGAAATAAATTGTGTAACAACACAATATTCAGGTGAGTGGGGTGATTTACAAGAAACACACCAAGGTGTATCATCAACAACATTCACTGTGTGGTTTTTTAATGGATCAGGAGTTTGATGCACCTACTTATTTTTTTGCTGCTGAACTGCTTTTCCATCCTTCCAATTTGTGTTGTAAGGATAACCCTGCAATCTTGGTGGTCTATTAAATTTATTAAACTATGGCTTTTCTAGTACAAGACCTTTATCATTCTTTGCCACAGAAAATTTTAAGTCCTTCAAGGTAATAAGTACCTTATCCCATTTGTCTTCCTCTTTAGGTTTTGACCCTAAAGACTTTTCAAATTTTTCCTTTGCACTCTTAGAAAATCTAGGATCCTCTCTTCTTCAAGGCTTATCTAAAGCTCTTCTATTCCCTTCAACATTAATAGATATCCTAAAATCATCTCTAAGAGTTTGAGGATCTTTATCTCTAAGTATGTACACCATTTTTGCATCAAATACATTCATATATGTGGTCAGACAAACATTATCATCCAACCTTAAAACCTAAAACAATTTATGCATGGCTTTTTCAAACCTGATATTAAAAGCGGCCACATCCTCATTTAGAGACTTCTTGATGTCATTGAACTCATTTAACATGAAGCTTGTATTCATTTTATCACTATACGCTCTTTGAAACATCTTTGAAATTCTTCCCAAGAGCTGATACTTGCATTTGTCAGCCCTCTGTACCAATCCCTAGCATCCTCTGTCAGAGATTGCACAAACAGTTTCATGACAACATCCTCATGCTCTACTTCATAGTAATTTAACTTATTAGTGAATTCCCTTAGATGTTCCTCACTAGTAATAGCATTATTCCCTACAAACTTACTAAATTTATCCCTTAAGTCATTTGGGATTGCATAGGATATCTTGGGATGCCATCAAAATGCAACTGCCTATATCTTTCTAGATGAATAGGTCTTCTTTGAAACTGCCATACAATATCTTGTCTTGCAATATTTGTTGTGGTATTAGTCGCAATAGTATTTGTTCTAGTGATAACCCCAACAGTAGTATTAAAACCTTTAGAAATTTGGGTCTGACTAATGATTTGAGTAGCCACTTGACTTCCCTACCTAATAATTGCAACTCTAGTATTCTAGGTATTTTGAACATTCTGGGCAAGATTATTTGTAATGACATTTGATATTGCTATAGAAACCATACCAGAAATAGCCTGGGTGTTAGATGGACCAACAATGAATGAAGCATTATTTAATGTTGATAACTTAAGGAAATCAATTTTCCTTTTCATCTCTGCATTTGAGGCTTCCATTTCAACTCTCTTCAATTCCTTTGTAAGAGTTTCATTCTCTATCCTAGCTCTTTCTAGTTCAATGTCAACTTGAGATAATTCTTGACTCATATCTGGGATAGTTGAAGATCTTTTATCATCTATCTTGATACCAGATACCTTTTGTTTTTATTTATCCAGATCTAATTTAGGAATATGAGCACTTGGGTGACTAGAATCTACTAACCTTTGGTTGTCTACATTACTCCTAGCCTTTTCTTTTGTAATGTTTTCGGATTTTTTTTATCTAAGATCTCTCTTAGAATGGGGCTCTCAACACTAGGCTTAACATTTTACCGAGTCAATGCTTTGAATGTTGGCAATCATCATATTAGACCATCCCTTTCTATTACAACTATAATGACTTCAGATTCCTTTTCTTTTTCTCTCTTATTTCTCAAATTTTTTTGTTCTTGGAGTTCCCTTCTCAATGTGTCTATGTCTCCAAAAACTTCTTCAAGATCTGGTAAAGTTATCTCAGATCCAGAAGTATCATCTAAATCAATTAAGTTCACATTACCTTGTTCTTGAATTCACTCATAACCATGAGGAAAATATGTTGTGAGTCCCAAAGGAGGAGGTGCAACAATAAAATTTTCACTTTGGTGACTTCTACTTCTACTTCGACCTCTCTTCTTTTCTGAATATTGAACTTGAGTAACTTCTTTTCTATGTGGTTGCACCTCTTCTTGAACAGGTATCAAACAAGGAATTGAAAAATCCTAAACTATCTGATTCAGAACTTTTAGAAGACAATGTATGAACTTCAGGAACATGATTTAAATTTGACTTACTTGCATTCTTATGCTTAGGTTTCCATGACAAGGGAGTGGTTCTATTTTCTGCATTTCTTCTTGTCCCATTTCTTTGCAGAGCTCCATGAAGCTCTTCCAACTTCTCTTCAGGATGCAGCCTCATTTAACCTCTAGTGTTCTTTGCTTTACTCATACTAACAAAATCCTTCAAAAATTTTATTAGAATTATTCAAAAATATATGCACTGGTGCAGAGACCTCACAATCGCTGCCCAAATTGATTTGGGATACCAAATAAGACAACATTTGGTAATCTTTGAAAGAAATTTGTGAACCTTGTTCACAAACCAGAATGTCTTTCTCACAAAAATGTAAAACACCTTTTACATAGAAAATCATGAGTCGGAAACACCAAACTGTGGACTCAACTGTCGAATCACAAAAATACTATGAAAATTAAATGCAATTTTTCCGAAATGGATGACAAGACTGATTGCAATTATGCATTAGTCCCCAATAGAGTCACCATTTTTGTTGGTGACTCAGATAGGTCAATGTAGAAATCAATTATAGCTCAATTGTTTTCTAAAGATTCTAGACAACTAATCCCCACCAGAGTCGCCATTTTTGTTGGTGCCCGGAAATGGGTTTACATTGCTACAAGGTAGAGACCAAGTTGATTCCTCAAAATACCTATGAAAAGACACTTCCAACTATCAATATCCTTGAGACTTGGACCAACTACAAAAAGGATATGCAAATCCTTCTACACTTTGGGCTCTGCAAGACCTGGGAGGGTGATCCCTTAGACAATTTGTGATCTCTGTGCCATATTCACAAATTATGCATAAAACAAAGAAGATAATCTCATGTAAAGGCTCGATAGAAAGGGAGAATGCTCAGGAATGGAAAATTCCTCAGTGATCCTCAATCAATTGGAGCATGAGATGATTATGTGCACTTAGCAACATACATGAAAATAAAGCATATTTTGATATTCAACCAATTATAGCAAGTTACTGGTGATTTTGAACAGAAAATTGACACTAAAGATAGTTACAAGCTACAATTAGTGCCTTACTCCATTGGGTACATGAATTCATATGACATAAAATGAATTTTGATAGAATCTATTTAACAACATATAGATCTAGGATAGTATTGCCTTGCAATGTATCACATATGCAACCCCAACCTAAACTAGTTATCAAAAACCCTGTAATAGCCCTACCACTCTGTAATTCTACTCAAGCATTTAATTGACCCCTTACACAAAAGCATGAACAGAAAATACATACACCACAAGAGTGAAATGAATGAGAAAAACCTTGATTTTATTCATTCAAAATATGGTAGAACAATATACTAGAGAGATATGGATTTGAATTATATTTCTATTTAATAAATCAACTATCTCTATCAAAACACAATTTACATTTAACTCCTTCAAGAACTTGCAAAAACTAGACTCAAGACTCTTTCTATTTTCTCTACAAATGACTTTACAATTTGCTCGCTTCACCTAGACTTTGCTACTAGAATCAGAAAATTTAGAACATTAAAGGGACCAAAATCGGAACCCCATCTCAAAGCCCTGAATTCCCTTTTATAGAAAACAAGGGAGCTAACAAGCTTTAGGCTAGAGGAGACACTTGTGATCAGGATGATCACATATAACGGTATTTTGTTACAAAAATATTTCATCCTTAATAAAGTTATAACCAATATCAAAATATGTGTCTGCTTCTCTAAAAATCATGATACATTTTACCGTGACCGCTGTTGTTCTGGTTCAAAAAGATATCATCCACTAGAAAACAAAAATAATTATATCAAACTATTCACAACCCTTATTCATCATTCAGACACATCCTACTCCAGCCATTGTACTCTTCATCAGATGGCCATTCATAACTCATGACTTCATCAACTTTAGCTTTGTATGGAGTGTATTTAATGACTACTTGATTTGCCTCTCTTTTAAAAGATTCAAAAAATAGCCTCGTGGCAATTATTTTGTCCATGCTATCCTCCAGCATACCCATGTTCAACCCTTCACATTTTAACTCTACCTGGGTACTGATGACTCTCTCTACCTCCTCTTTTTAAAATTGTAGAGGCTTGACTGCCCCATTTTCATCCTCAATATCTGGCAAAAGAGTTTCACTCAACTGACTGAAATTTCTCATCAGCTCCCTTATCTTTCTTTCTATATTTTTTGGCAAAACCTCCTGCATTGATTTTACCAACAAATAAGTTGGTTCGAGTGCAGGTGGCCTCTCAGCATGATACTTGGAAGCCATAGACATTATTATAAGTTTGTTTCCCCTTTGCAACCATTTTGTGAACAAAGGAACTGCCATCTCTTTATCATCATGAAATTTCTAAATAGCATTAAATAATAAAGAATACAAGGCATGAATGTTGTTAAGTCTACTATCAACCTTTTCATTTAAATGAGTTAGTACTGAGCCAACTATCTCCTTTTGTTGCCCAGCTGATTGATCCTCTAATTCCTTCAACTTATTTTCTAATTCCATAATATTTCCAAGAGTTGAGATTGAGTTGGATCAATAGATCTAGTGGCTTCAAGCTCGTCATCATCATATGGGACCAATGATATATTGGGGATACCAATATTGATGTCAGGTTGAACTGCTTCTTCTTCATGGATAACAGGTGATGACCTAGATGTTGATGGCGTTGATGTCCCTGTAAGTGTAGAAGAGGAGACTTTTATCTGTCCTTTCTCAAGGACTTGCACTCTCCTTTGCAACTCTACACACCTTTGTTGAACTTCATTGTAATCATTGAAAATCTTGTCAAATATTCTCATTAACTCTACCTTTTCCAAAGCTTCTCCCTTTTAAGTTTCATGAGCCAATTTAGCAAAATCAACATTCAACTTTATAGCCTCCACAATTGATGAGTTAGATGCTCTCTTTACAATAAGGAATCCCCTTAAGTTGAGATTTATGTCACTAATATTAGGGTTTCTAGGTCCTTCCTCTAATGCCCATATTTCCAAGGTTGCATAATCATCTAAAAAATTTGATCCTTTCAATGCCAACCTTGCTTCCTCCTCTGAACTCAATTGTTGGCCCTTTGATTTCCTAATTGCATCAAAGGCCACTACATCTACTATATCCTATTATGTTAAAATTAGAACTCCAGCCTGACTTACAATCATCCTTCCTTCATCTGTAGTGATTCTCTTGAACTCTTATGCCATCTTAGTCTTAACTTCTTTCTGATTCACATGTTTAGAACTATCTGGCCTCTAAGCTCTTCTCTTGTTAGTTCTTCTCTTAAATTCTTCAATTCATCTTCCACACTAATTGAAAAAAGGTAGGGCTTCTCAAAAAATTATCTTCCTCAAGAAACTTATCACACGCATCCTTCCTTGCATCCTTGAAAGCTCTACCTTGAATATCTAAAGGAGTGAGGTCCAGCTCCAAATTAGGGGACAAAGGAGGAATACCAATTTTCATCTCTGCACTTGTTTCTACAAGAGTATCTTCCTCCATTTTTCCTTCATCCTACCTTAAAGGTGAAAATGGAATGGGTGGTGGTGAAGGACTTCTATCTGAATCTTCAACAGCAATGATCTTGACTCCTTTAAAAGGCTTGATTTGCACCTTTGGGGATGACTATGTCTTCATTATCCTTTTTCCTTATCTCCTCACTAATCCTCCAATGTTGTTGATGCTCTCTTCTTCACCATTTGTTTCTTCTTTTCCTCTATTTTCTATCAGGCCATCTATTCTTTGAGGTAGAGGAGGTCATGAGCCTAACTATTGCATCCTTTTTTCATGAATCAAAACTGATTCCTCCACTGTGATGTGTGTTGGATGATGTACATCTCTTCTTTCAACTTGTTGGTCATGAACCTATTCAAGTTTGGCCTTCTTCTCCTTCAACGTAAGAGTCAATTCATAAAAATTGTTCATAACAAAATCGACTTTAGCACAAAATGGAGTAAAATCATTTGTTGGATCATAGCTTCGATCCATTTTCTGAATTGTAGCCCATAACTTGTTGAAAATTATCCATTTCTCTTTCCTCCAATCCTGATCCATGGAATCAAACTCATTTCTAATTATATCCTCAAGAAATTTGTGCTCATGAGGAAATAGACCTCCTTTTATTCTTGTCCTGAAAATGTTGTAAAACCCCTCCGAGTCAGCGTGTCTACCTATGCTAACCCCTAAATGATATGGTGGAAAGAATTTGTCAAAATGCTCATATCCTCCTTTGAAAATCACAAAATATGGGATGATAGTATAATGAGGAAAAATTGTTCCTTTGCCTTTTCCCTTTAATTCCTTATCATGGATGCACCCTATCTGCCACATTACTTCAACAAAACCCATTCTCAAAGAAATGTTAAAATGCAATACATGTGGCTGACTGGAAAAAACATAGATTCTGATAACAGTTCTAATAGGATAAGGGATGAAATTTCCCCAATTGTGCTCAATCCTCAGAAGTGGCAACCTCTCTTTAGGCCTTACAAAATCATGCAGTTCCTTGGGGATCCTTTGTGGGTTCATTGTCAATCTTTGTCTCAACCTAGAGGCAAAGTTGTTATCAAATCTCACAAAACTAGCCTCCTGTCTGTCTGAAGACATATCTGTGCTCCAAAGCTACACTGGAATTTCCTTATTGTCAATTTTCCTCTTGAGGTTCATAGTACCTTCAAAGTAATTGTGTTCCCATATAGGAACATTAGCATGAGTAGGGAATACCAGTAGAATTGAGTAGCTTCCACTTTATTTTTTCAATCCTACAACCCCTCATGAATCTTATCTTCAAGGTATGGGGCGAAATAAAAATCTAGTGTATAATCTGGATGTTGAATTTGCATGTCCTTATACATGAAATCAGGTGGCATAACTATAATTGGATTGAAACCTAAGATCTGATATAGAGAGAAAAAGGTAGCCTGAAAATAAGGAGCAAAAGCACCAATAGGAATGGATCCTTTGAACTAGGGCAAATGTAGTATGTTGTCTCTCCTGGTCTAACCAAATGCATGAGAAGAAAATTAGTTCTAATGAAATATTTCATTTAATAATACTCTGAATTTAACTCATTTAAATCTACTTGTACCAGGTTAACACATGGTTCATATAAGTCAAAAATTGCCTGGAATTCCTCTCTTCTGACTGTCAGTAGATTTTCTCCTTCATTTCCCCTTATAACCCTCTAGATAGGGTCATACCTATTTGCAATAGCCTTAAGAAGCTCGACATCCATGAATACACTTGACGCCACTAATTTACTTGAATCATATTGCCAGGGAATTGAGAGTGGGGAATGCAAATTTCTCTATCCATACCATAATTTGAACATCTCTAACCCAATCATTGGTACCCTGGCATCTGCCAAGCAGTATGATTTATTAGTCAACCCTTCTCCTAGGGTTTTTCCATGAATAAATTTTTGCTCTTGGTACTTATCATTTGTCGAGGGCTTTAATTGATCAAAAAAATCATTGAAAAGATTTCTCTTCAAATATTTAGTCTGCCTTGAATGTTTTCGTGAGGGGGCCATTCTATGAGACCAGGGTTTTATACTATAGCTTTAAATTGGGAAAGAAAAGTCTAGGGCTAACACAAAATTTAAATTACAATAGTAATTCAAGAAAGTTTCACCTTTCTCTATTTAGCTTCCAATCCTAGAACAATTCAAACACTTTTCCTACAATTTTTTTGCACAATTCACAACATCAAATGCTTCAAAACAAATAAAAAAACTTAGATGAACTTACTACTTTAATTACACTAGAAAACCCTAATTTCATACTGTGAGAAGTTGAAATCTCCCTCAGCTCCGGAAACACTCTTAAATCTCTTCTGAATACTTTGGTGATTCAAAATAGCTGAGAGAATATTTAATTGCCTTCAGGAATAAAGAATCATTATCATATCTGCCATAACTACTCGCGCGAGTAAAGAAATGACTCTAACTTGCATTTAAATTTTTTTTAAAACCTGATGGTCAATCATCTTTCACGGTGGAAAATCTCACAAACCAAACCAATCAATCCGACATTAATCCTCCAATGTGGCAAGAGGGCCCTCCAGAGGCATGACATAGCACATCCAACTCACTACTTACTTCTCCACTTTCAGTGACCCCACTGTCATCTTTTCTTGGCCCGCCTTGGACACATGGCATCTTATCGTGATGTCGTGGTCCATAATCTCCTCACATCTCTTGATCGTGCAGTTACGATAACCATTGGATTTTTTCTCACTTTACCTTGCAACCAGAGTGCCCACGAACCTTTGCAAATTAAAAGTCGAACATCTTTTCACCTAGATTATAATCACTGTCCATTTGAAACACGTGCAAACTGATGGAACCACTAGTAACTCGGGTTTTACCATCAGTAATATGAGGATTTTGAATAGTCAAAACACAAGCTCACCTTTATCCGTCGCAGACACGTGGCATTATCTAGTCATGCCGCGGTCCTTATCTTTCTTGTATTTTTGTCTGCGGGGAAGCGCAAACCGTCAAATCTGTTGTGCCTTTATCCACTGGCTGAAGTATTTAAAATTTTTGACTTAGGAAAAATTAATGGGCACTGGCATGAATATTAAAAGGGACTGACCATAGGGAAATATTTCATGCAACTTAGGAAAAATTAATGAAAGGGGTCGATCGACCATAACTGAATGCTTAGGAAAGACAATTTCGCCACCAATAGTAACTGACCCTTGGCTTAAGTGGAAAAAGGTAATGACAAAATATAACAAGCCCAGGGTTTTCCTTCTACAAGACTTAATAGGAAATTCACAAACCCTAAACCCTAAACCTTGAACTTTGACATTTTGACTCAAACATGAGAATTTTGTTCAATCATTTTTAGGACTATCAAACTACTTCAAACTAAGTTATAAGGCCTTGAAACTACTATTTTGATGCATATATATCCAAATTAAGTACCTATACAAATGTCAAAAAGACACTGAAGTCATTATTTTTGCTTTTCTATGTTATGGATGCCTTCATCTCATTTTTTACCACATAGGTTCTCGCCTCATATACATTGTATATTTCTTAAGAGAATACATGAGCACAATCACAACTCACCATAATAACAACTTGACTATGATAGCTTCATTCCATACTCAAGACAAAGATTACATTACCACTATTTAATGTGAAAAACCCCAACTTTTCCACACTCCTTTTGAATGATAACAATAAATAACACTTTTTTCATCCTTTAAAACATGAAGTATGATTATATTTATATTCAAAATATTGTCCCTGTATGTTGCAACAATGGTGCTTTAATCTAGTTTATCTTCACATGGCCTTTGACTATCATGGATTGGTGACTATCTTTTTACTAGATTTTATGGATGTATCATTGTTCCCTTAGGGACTACATCTTTATGACTGTCTTTTTTCCATGACTATCTCTAGGCTATCCTTATCATATGGTACTCCCAAATTGCCTAACATTGTTCTTTACATTGAATTCCTTTGTCCATCTTGACTTCATGATAAGAGATACAAGTCTTAGGGTTTCCACCATACTATGGCTTTCTATGGATTACTGGGATGATAAAAAAGTTCACCGTGACTATTATTCATATATCTTACATTGTTTACTCAAACTAATACCAAAATTTTCTATCCTTGAGTCTTTTCCACATATAGGTTTGCATAACATTATAGGGATTTCATTCATTCATGACTCTCTTTGTATCTTTTATATCTTAAAAAATCACAACAAAAGCTTTAACTAATCACTAGATTGTGCACTCTTCGTGATGTTTGTCTCTCTATGCTAAGTTTTCTTATTTGAAGATGGACTATCATTATACATTTTGGTCACTTAAATTAATGGCTCTTCTCAAGGAGTCATGCTAGCCTATCATGGAAGGTATTGTATCTCTCATCTATTGAAGTATTCAAATATAAAAGGCACACAAATATCCTACTAGACTATCTTTTCTATCTCCTCCTTGTTACTTGTGTTGCCTCCAATATTACAACATTTTTCCTCTCTTCACTTTCACTGCTCTTGTTCACTACCTCTGTAAATTGCTTCCCATAATTTTGAATTCTCTTTATTTAGATCAACTGGACTCTTGCCTTATTTTTTATCACATCTTTATTAAAATTCCACTTCATATTTTACATGGTTGTCAAACTCCACACATAAAGTACCTATGACCCTTAATAATTATCTCCTTGCACCATTTCTGTTATGAGTATTCTTGAAGCATTTGCACCTTGTCATTTTCATGATGGTCTTTCATTCTCTCTAATTGTGCTCTTGAACTTCAAACTTCAAACTCCTTGGATATTTGAACTATCTCTTCATGTGACAATGTTGACCTTACATGATTTCAAGTCCTTTTCATGCATATTGCCTTCACCTTTCACAAGCCTTTGTGTTGTCTTCAATCTTCTATATTCATTGTTTCCTACCAAACTAGTTCTATCCTATTTTACCCTACAAATAGACTAAACACGACTAGCATTTTAGACTATGTCTACATTGTTTTAAACTATCTTAGAAAGATTGAGCTTAGGTATTGTCTCCTTAAGGTCATCCATGACCTTTCTTTAAACCCTTTCACTAAGATTTTTCTTTGAGAATTTCATACCACTACACCGATTGATACTTAGCCTTATTATCACCTAGGAATATTCATTTTTCCATTGTGTGGGTGTCATAAACTCTTAGTTACTCCTAAGACTGTCACAAGTGTTATTGAAGTGCTTCCTAATTGTCTCCTTCTTTATCTGGATTGTCCCATGTTTGGATCTTACAGTATCTATACACCATCATGTACTATGCACAGTGGTAGGCAACAAAGTTTGTGAAACCATGCACCTTTTACTTTCTCATAAAGTTCTTAACTTTCTTATTCTCCTTTAATTTATGGGTGTTATATGTCTATTCCATACTTTCATAGAAAAACTTATAAATCTCATATGCTTAAAAACTATCACACCTTCACTTGTATTAGCATTGTGTTCATGCCCTTTCTTACTCAATATGAATGTCCTATATAGCCCTCTCACTATTCCATATCTACACCCAACCACATGTGGTTATCTTTTGTAACATTTATATTTTACTTTCATTTTGGTATGTTCTTGTATTCTTCCAAATTTTCTACAACTTCATTTAGTATATTGGTGATGCATCTATGATAAAACTCTTTATTTCTTTTATGGGTGCATTTTACAATGGTTGTAAATATAGTTATCTACCTATCACATCTAGAATACTATGTGTAACATCACAAATTATACACCCTTATTAGTTTGTCCAATTTCACACTCTCCTAGCACCTATTTTATTATTTCCATTTCCTCTATGCATTATGGGACCTATATTGATTTAAATTAATATTAATGGTTTTATTCTACTTTATTACATCATCACACTCTTATTTGGGCCCTTAATTCTAGGTGTGTCATTTATTATTTTATCCTGATTTATTTCTATTCCTACTCTAATTTGAACTCTCAAATCATATTTTTCATACCTATACATTATGGTTTGAGCCACCAATATGGATTTGTTATTATATCCCCATTAGCTTGCATCCCTATAAATTTGAAAAAAAGTTGATAGGACTAGGTAGCATAGATTCGCCCTGGTCCAACATCTTTTCTCCAAATTTATGGAGGATAATTTGGTAGTCTTTTCTTATTGAAATATTGCTTTGTGTGAAAATATATCAAATATAGGTTGGCTTGATGGTTATTTTAATTATGAAATCCCTATATAAGGCACCTCTCTCAATTCATTTTCAACATTGCATCCTATGCTAAAATTATCATAAATTCAAGAGTAGATCTGATTCAAGGAGAAACAAAATACATCAAGGAATATTCATATTATGTTTCATTTATGATTTCATGATATATTTTATATGATTTATCATGTTATTGCATCAACACATGGAATAATTATCCTAAGAATATTGTGCATCACATATCAAAGTTATAATCATCTACATTAAAGCATTCCAATTCCAAGTCTTGCCTCTACCCTTAAAAGGAATGCTTTTAATTCAATTTATATTTCAATTAGCTCATCAATTCCAATCCTATGGTTTTACCTAAGGAAAACTCCTATCCATAACCCCCTTTCTTTCCTCTTATTTGTAGCTACAAGTAGTGGACCTAAGAAGACTACAATATCACCAAGACCCAGAATTAGAGCATCTAGCCAAATTTCATCTAAAAGTGCCTAGACTTGGGCACTTTGGGAACCATGGTCCAGTACTAGGGCACTTTGGAGTGCCATGGTAATCCTAGAACATGTCCAAATTTGACAAGTGTCTTCTGGACTGCATTAGGATTCTAACATATAAACCACAACTCAAAAGACCAAGGCACTGGGCACCCTAGTCCTATAAGTTTATCTCCAAATTTGAATTACAGGTGCATAGTCAGATTCCCCTTTCATTTTTGTACCTATTGTGAAGTTTTTGTCTAATTGTCAGTTAGCTTCTTACCTTAGATTTAACATTCAATTTACATCCTTTCAATTACATTTTCAACTCAAACAAAAGGTAATAGGACTTCAATCAGAATTTAACCCTCTTCTTATCAAAATTATGGTTGGATCTATTGAGTTCATCCTCCTTTTAATCTGATGCATGTGAAAGTTAGGTCATTTCCTAGTTTACAAAGCATAACTTGTGAAACCTTAATTTTTCAACCATTCCATTTTGGTGAACATGACTCTTCTTGCACTTGCATATTTTTTATTTTGAGTTTTAGATCTAATTTACAGATTTAGATACATTCATTTCATAGTTTTATTTAAAACAAAAATACAAAAAATATTGTGTTATGCATTTTTGGTGTTTGCATACCTTATTACATTAGATCATTTCATTGTAATAGTTAGCATTTCTTTCCAAAAATGTCAGATTACTCTTTACAAGACTATCATGACTTTGATAATCCATTTTCTTATGATGAATATCCTTTTAAAGAATTATATAGTAGAGAAGAACTTGGGGAGGCTCTTGATGGTTTATTTTATCCTGTCTTCTAAGCCATCCTTTTGCCAAAGATTAATCAACATGATGTGCATGCCATTTAGTAGTGATGACCTTGAGATATTGGGTGAAACTCTTGATGACTTCACCCTTACCTCTAAATCTCCAAAAACTCACAAGGATATTATCATGCATGATAATATTCTTTATGAACCTTTACCTTCTAGCAATCCTATTTTTTAAGAAGCTTTTATGATAAAAGAAGTTGATGTGGTTGACAATCCTCTTTATCAAGCTCTACCTTTTAGAGAAGAGGCCCTATTGAATCATGATAATTCCTCTACTAAATATTCTCATACTCATGAGGATAATTTGGTCTAAGAAAATATTATTAACACTTCTTTTACAACTCTACCTCTTAAGGATGAAATTTTGAACATTGATGTTGATCTCCCTCCCAAAATATGTCTCTCCCATAAGGATATCCTAGAGGAAGAGGATGGTATCATAAACACCTTCCTCAATGTTACTTTACCTTCTATACATGGTACCTTTTCCTATAGAAGTGTTGATGGACACTGATTTACCCTCTCCCAAATTTTGTCTTACAAATGAGGGCACATTGGTGCAAGAAGAGGTTATGAGCACTTCTTTCAAATATCTCCCTCCTAAGGATGAATCTTTAAAGAATTATGTTTATCATAAAATGCACCTCCCTATGAGGATCGTTTGGTGCAAGCAGATGATATAGAAGCTACCTTTCCTAGTGATACCATACCCTCTTTTCATTTCAACTAAGTTCCCACTAGAGATGAAGCATTAATGAGTTATGTATGTCCTTCTCGTAATGCTTGTATTTACTATAAAGATACATTGGAGGAAGACGATGAAATCATTAGCAATTTCCTTGATGCTATCCCTTATAAATATTTATCCTTGGAGAACAAAGCTTAATCAAGTCAATACCATTCATGTTTCTAGTTATCAGAAACCTAAGCCCAAGAAACCTCCCAATATCCTTTAATTTGCAAAATAAATATGTGAAAGAGGTGATATGGAAAGACAAATAGAACAAAAATATGGTTTCAAAATACATCACACATTTAATTCTTGTGTCAAAAAGGATGATACCAATTTTATTCTAACTTCCCTTCATTCCCCCCCTCATCCTAAGAAACATGTTGATATGGACCTAATCTTGTTGAGAAACTCTATGATATCTTAGCTAAGATCTCTCTTTGGGACTTGACTCAAACTTCACCTTAACACCATAATATAATCCAATAAGCCTTACAAAGTGTGTTTCCTCATCCTTCTTGTAAACCAAATGATATTAAATTCTGGTAAAATGAAATTCCTTCTAAAAAGTTTAAAAATAGAGATGATCCCCTTATGATTACTCCTCACATTTATGAACAAAACATATGAGGCACCTTAATTGATAATGATTCAGTACTTAACATTTGTTGTATTGAATTATTGGATAAGATAAATTGGTATTATTCTTCCATTCAACCCAATCCTCTTTGTGTTCATGGATTTGATAATGTTCCTAGAGAGTCACTTGGTATAGCCATATTACCTATCAAAGTAGGCTCCATCACTTTACCTACTCCTATTCATGTCATTCCTAACCATCTTAACAATAACCTTCTTCTAGGTATACTATAGATTCATGCTATGAAAGTAATATCTTCTACACTTCATCATAAAATCAAATTCATATATAACAACGAACTTCAAAAAATCAAGGCTGATCCTAATCCTTATGATTTTATTCATGATGAAGTAGGATGCATTTCTTCCTTTAATGCTATGATTCCTTCAACAACACAATCTCCTATCAATGATGCTTTCTTATCAAGGAATTGGGGTACATTAGACTTTACACCATCCTTCAATGTGTATAAGATATCTCAATCTAAGAATGAAGACTTCCAACACATGTCTTGATCATAATGGGGGCTCTTTAGAAATTGACATTAAGAATGAACCCTCTCCTCTAGAAATATCCACACATATATCTAATTCTACACATGGATATGGTTTAGTATGTGTACAACAAAGTTTTGATGGTTATGAGAAATCTACATCACACTTTTCTAAATAAGGTCTAGGTTTCCACAGTCCTCCTTTGTTGGCGTCCCCTCCCCCATTGTCTAAAACATCTATGTCTTGTTACAACTTCTCATCACAACAAGAGAGTATCTTGTATGAGCTTCAAAACCAACTTGATTAATATCCCTTAAAAAAATCAAAGAAATAATCAAATGAAAAATCAACACAATTCTTATATTTGTATGTATCATAAAACCCTTGGCCATTCCATTAATGATGTCATGATTTAGACGATAAAATTCAACAACTTATTGTAATTTCTATCATTCAAATACTTGATGACAATAAGTTGAAATGTCATTATTTTCCTTTTACATAATGTTAAGTTCCTATTATGTTGCTTCTCCTCACTATGTGATATTATTGGCTTACCTCTTGGGGGCTCATTGTCATTCATGGTGGTACAATTTCATGTGCAGTCATAATTAGCTAGAAACATAATAGAATTTTTATTCTTGCCTCCACGCTTGGGGTTCAAGAATAGATTTTCAATCATTCTTTCTTTTTGGGGATTCACTTTTCCTTTGTTGATTTTCATCTTTTCATAATTTCATGTCAATTATTTCCTCTAATTATCGTTCATACGAGTACATGCATGTTCCTTTCTTAGGACCTTTTCTTTTCTTGAAGTTCTACATCTTTTATGTATACTCTTATTTTAGAGGTTGTGTAATATTTCTCCTTGTCCCTATGCTTGGGGGGAATCTATTTCTCCTCTCCTTTCTAAGGATACCTTTTTCCTATTGGAATCCAAGAACAGTGAGAGGGGGGGTGAATCAGTGTTCAAGAAGAATATAATATTTTAGCCTTATCAAAGCATTCATTCATCAAACGGTATTTACATAAATACATATAAATGAAATAAATAATGCAATCACATAAATGAACACCATAACATAAATAATTTATACGTGGAAAACCTTAATGAGAAAAAACCATGGTGAGATTTGTGACCCACAATATCAATTCACTGGCCATATGAAGAGATATTACATATAATAGGGGCCTACACATGTAGGAAGGAGCACTTCCTATAGCACATTGCTCATCACCAAGAGTCTCACTGACTACAATCACTTTTTGATACAAAACTGCAAAACTGAACTCATATAATGCATCTGCTATGCCTGATTGAGTTCTAGTTAAGGTGACTGTTCTGGTTCTTAAAACCTAAACCCTTGCTGGAATAACATACACCTTATGAGTACCTTAGAAATCATCTACATATCATTACAGAATATTGCTTTCACATACAAATGATCTTGCATACATGAACTTCATAATTCATATCTTATCACAAATGTTATATCTTAAATGACCTAATAGATTGACTTATATACCATTACAAACATTTATGCCATATGTCAGCTCATTAAAAAATATATGAACTATAAAATGATTTTTCAGATACTACCCTTTGCCGGATCTCCAAGTGATGTCGCCTTCCCATACCAGTACCTAGTTTGTCGGTTACCTTTGAAATCCTTAATGTCAGTGAAGTGTCTACCAGATGTCAATGAACCAAAACATATTTCCAATGTTGCCATCATTAACAACATAAGAAACCGAATGAGTGTCAATTGCCAACAATTAGAATATCATCATTAGTGATCTTATAATATAGGTTACTGTCAGCATTACCTTTTATAAAATCAAGCTTTAAAAGATACTTACCCAACCTAGCATACCAAGCTCTAGTAGCCTGTTTTAATCCATACAAGGATTTCCTTAATTTGCAAACCATATTTTTATCATCTATCAGTAAAAATACATCATCCTGCTCAATAAAGACTTCCTCTTCAAGTTCTCCATTCAGAAAAGCACACTTAACATCCATTTGATAGACCTTGTAATTTTTATAGGCTACATAAGCAAGAAATAGTCTCACTTTAGAGGTTGTGTAATATTTCTCCTTGTCCCTATGCTTGGAGGGAATCGATTTCTCTTCTCCTTTCTAAGGATACCCTTTTCCTTTGTTGAGTGGTGTTTTCTTATGATATGATGTTATTACTTCTTTGAAGTTGTTTGTTTTCTCAAGGATTCTCTCTTATAAAAGAGGTGTATATCCTAATGTACAACCTCTTATTCACTTGTAAATCTATTTCTATTATAAAAAAAACCCTCACTTTGGGTCAAAAGTGTGTTATCCTTCACTAAGAATCCATTTTTTCCTAAACATCAGAGGTGTGTATTCTTAGTCCCCTTCTCCTTTACAATGTGTCATATTTATTAGGGATCTCCTCTACTCTTAGAGGTAGGTATCTTTATGCAAAATTATCTTTCTCCTTTGTTAATTATGCATCCCTCAAAAGGACCCCTTTACATTTGTTGAAAGATATCTTTTACAATTATCTCTTCCTTGCTTAAGGAAATGAAGCCTTTTCAAGAATCTTTATTTCTAAGCTTGGAATGAATGCATTATTAATTATCGGATATCTGCATGGTATTGAAGGTAGGTGCCCTTGTTTCTATTTACCTTAAGACATTAGCATAAGACTAAGTTGATATCTTAAGGGTGATATATATGTATCCTCCTAGTTGCATTTGAACTATCGATTATCAAATTAGGATTATTACATCCTCATGCTTAATCCTCCTTTTATTTGGGATTGTTACATCCTCATTCTTCACTCTTATTTTATAAATCATTTTTTAATTGTATGTCTTATACATGTTGTTGCATGCTCAGAACCAGATTGCCAAGTCTTACATGAGATGCTTAATTCCTAAAACCAAATGGAATTTTAGCAAGATGAGTGGAACTAGAATAATACAACTTGCTAGACTATTTTGACTCTTCCTTCCTACATGGATCACCTATCATAACATAGCTTGCTATCTCATGAAATCCATGATTCCTTCTTTCTCTCCCATGAACCCATAGCATAAAACACTTTTCTAGCATTGGATCATGGTTTATTGTGCTTTCAATTGGTGAATGTCATTGTTCTTTCTGTAAGTCCACTTGTGTTCTTACAATAACATGTTGAGACTGATATTGGTAGTTGAGACATTTTTTTTGTCGAGGTCTCATCTGTTGGCATTGATGTCAACCGGTATAGGATGGAAACCAATATGGGATATGTATGTGCACTATTATCATTGATACATATAGGATATGATGTCTTTGATGTCACCTAGCCTAGCAGGTCACCGGTCACATGTTAGTGTTGACTTGTGTTGAAGACATATGGATTGCAGACTGGTAAGTGATATGTTGGCAGTGCATTGTTGCCAACTGACAAGAGAGAAAGATGTTGGGTTGTTGATTGTGATGAAGAGGAAGAATGTTATAATAATCACATCAATACCAGAGGTGAAGTATATACAGGCCACTAGTATGATGTGTGGATGTGAAACAATATGACTCTCGCCAGATAAAGATGCAATCACCATATGAAGAGATAATTGATAGTGAGTGTGCCCAATCGGATCATATGTGCCTATTTGAAGATATGCATGATCAAACATGGAAGCCATATTGGTGCAATGTTGAATGCGAATGACAAGGATCCACTCCCACCGGTAAGTGGAGCTTATCTCCTATTATGCATTGAATGCATCATAGTCATTTGAGATAAGACAAAAGAGCTAAAGGTAGGTGTTTGAAGGCTCACATTGGATCAACCAGTGAAACACTAAGTTTCCTAAGGTGCATGTGATCAATGATATGCACTAGATTAGCCCAGTAAACATGATGAGTTGTCAGTACAAAGATTTAAGGATATGTTTGTCGCTTTGACAAACCAATTGATAGGTGAACCCATCTATTCATGAAGAAGGCAAGTTGGAACAGCTGTAGACAGAGAATGTTGTCAGAATGAAGAGGAAGTTTGGTGCCACTAGTGTGCACGGTATCTTACTAGTGTACATAGAAGATACTACTAGTGTAGATATCAACCGATAAGCTGACAAAGTGTAGATGCAGAAGGTTTTGGAATCCAATAACTGATGCAGAGCCCTTGTCAACACTGAGACATGGACCAACTACAAAGTATAAGGGGCCTGCACTTGCAGGAAGGCTTACAGCCTAGAGCACACTGTTCAATCACAAATGGAGCCTCACCAACTACATATAAATCTAGATTACAATCTAAAGTAGTGTTGAACTACTAAGATAACATCTTCTATGCCAGAACATAGCTCTAGTTTAAGCTTTGTCTATTTCGATTTGAAACCCTAAACTCTTTACCGAAATAACCCTTACATAAATATCCTCACATACATAATCTCTTTGATATATTTTTCATTATATCACATTCACATTTCAATCACCATTTCTATATCAATGATCTAATCCAACTGACTTATATATCCTATACAACTTATCATGCCTTATGTCGGCTTACAAAGATAATTACAATATCAAATTACATGTCGACTTGATAATATATAAATGCATGAATATCAAAAACAATTGCTGATGCTGGATCCAAGAGATGTCGGCCTCCAATACCGATAACCATATTCTAAACCATGTCGGCCTGCATTGTTGGTAACCAAAGAAATCCTTTTGTCCTGCCAGTGTCAGTGTCGGTGTAGTGTTTGTGAAGTGCCTGCCGGTACACAAATCAACCAAAACATGAAGCCGGAACAAAATACCATGTTGCAATCAATGATAACATAGTGAAACCAACCAATTGAGTGTCAATTGCCAACAATCTCCCCCTTTGGCATTGATGGCAACACTCATGTGAAAAATGGTCAAGGTTTCATCTACCGGTTCCATCCTGCCTGCTCCCCCTGAGCTGAATATTCATTAATGCAAAATACTCCATATCTCCCCATAATGTATACAAATCCTTCTATTATTTTTCACGTCTATATAACTCCCCCTTTGACATCAATGCTATAAAAAATTATAAAAATAATGTCAAAGATGAAAAAAAAACTATACAATGAATATCCCAAAATTATCTTACCGGAGCTTAACAAATTTCAAAATTCCTAGATAAGCCTTCTCCAATAGCTCAAGATAAGTATCCCAGCTAGTTTTGAAAGTATCAAAAATAGATACAAGTCCATTTAATATCTATGCAAATGATTTTTTCTCACTTACCTCTACTAGTGTGTGCTTTCCAACCATATCCTTACATTCTTTCTTATGACTGAGTGAATCCAACTGGGGAATCACCAAGCCTCTCAGACTTTTGGCCATTATCTATAATTTTGTCTCTTTCCTTCTCAAGCAAAGAAATTTGGGCTTCCAAAATCAAAATTTGACCATCAATGGATGTCATCAATGAAGTCAATCTATCAAAAGAATTATCTATATTTGCAATTTTCTCCTGAAATTCTTTTATCTTCTTATCCATATTAACTGTATGTATATCTTTGTTGCAACATACCCTATAAATATTTGTACATTGCTTCAAAGAATTATCTATCATTTTCAGATTTTCATTAATCTTCTTCTTCTCAAATTCAATCACTTGATTGAATGTAGCTCTTTTAGCTTGAGTGAACCTTTCCAATGCTTTCCAGTTTGAAGTCTTCTATAAGGATTGAAAATCCTTTGAAATGTGCTCAGTAATTGTCTTAAGCTTGTCGGATGGGCTCGCTTAATTGTCAATCTTGCACTTCAGGATTAGTCTGTGTAAAACAGTGATTGACTGATCAATAATCCCTTTATCTATAGATCCCTCCTTCATTAATTTTTGTGTTGCCATCATCATGAGTTCAATAGGACTCATATCGGTTATGTTTTTTTTCACAACCTACGAGGTGTCAATTGACAAAAATGATCGACCAACTACTGGTTCTTTGTTGATTTCCCCTTTCTTCTCCTTTGATCATTTGTCCTTTACAGCTTCCTCACTTGCACCGGTGGCTTCGCCACTTGGTGCAGTCTCTGTAACTGTCGGTTCCCCTGTAGGAACTATAACCTCAACTTGTACATTTGTATCCGGAGGACTATTATCCTCAATATTAGTATCCTATACATCATCAATATTTTTACTCTCTATATTAGCTGGTATCTCAACATCTGCATGTACATTTGTATCTACCAGGGGCTTGATTTCCACTATCTTTATGTTTTTCAAAATTGAGGGTGAAGTACCCATAATCCCCTTTCCTTTTCCTTCAATCAGGGTGTCTGCAGTGTTTGTCTTTGATTTTGGTGAAGTAAAGAAACCTTTGTTCTCTCCAAAGAACTTAACCCATGCCTTTTGATTCTCCCTTATTATCTCATTTACTCTTATTCTATGTTTTCTATTAAAGACTTTTCTATCTACCACCTCAAGTTGTTTCTCCAAACCCATGTCCATGGATTCTGGATTCAGGATCTTCCTTAAGCTGTTAAACTTTTTCGAGGCACAAGGCTCTGATACCAATTGCTAGAATTCAATAACACTGAGAGGGGGGGTGAATCAGTGTTATACCACATGGACTAATTTTAGCCTTATTAAAACATGCATACACCAACCGGTATACTGGTACATACATAACTGAAAGAAGTAAAGAAACCAATAAGCCAATCACATAAATGAGATTCATAACACACAAAATTTTACATGGAAAACCTCAAAGAGGAAAAACCACAGTGGGATTTATGACCCACAATATCAATCCACTGGCCATATGAAGAGATATTACAAAATATAAGGGGCCTACACTTGCAGGATTATAGCCTAGAGCACACTACTCAATCACAAATGGAGCCTCAGTGACTATATATAAATATAGACTATAATCCGGAGTAGTGCTAAACTGCTAAGATAGCATCTTCTATGCTAGAATACAGTTCTGGTTTAAGCTTCTCCTATCCGATCTGAAACCCTAAACCCTTTACTGAAATAACCCTTACATAAATATCCTCACATACATAATCTCTTTGATATATTTTTCTTTATATCACATTCACATTTCCATCATCATTTGTATATCAAAATGATCTAATCCAACTGACTTATATATCCTATACAACTTATCATGCCTTATGTCGGCTTACAAAGATAATTACAATATCAAATCACATGTCGGCTAGATAACATAAATGCATGAATATCAAAAACAATTGTCGATGCCGGATCCAAGAGATGTTGGCCTCCAATACCGATAACCATATTCTAAACCATGTCGACCTGCATTGTCGATAATAAAGAAATCCTTCTATCCTGTCGGTGTCGGTACACAATTGAACCAAAACATAAAGCCAAAACAAAATAATATGTTGCCATCAATGACAACATAATGAAACCAACCAATTGAGTGTCAATTTCCAACAGAAGGATCCCATCTATTGAATATGTGAATGAGGTAGGTTGGCAAGAGTGTTGACTAGTTTAGGTGTTCCACCAAAAGAGAAGCAAAGTGCAAGGGTGAAGACAGACTGGTTAGGGTGAAAATTGGCAGGGTTTGTGAACCGGTAGATGAACCCAATTGTGTGGTTGGTTGATGATCTTATTTGGACCAACACAAAAGACCTAGCAAAGGTGGATGCTGAGAAAGCAACCATGTGGAGTTGATGTGGCATGCATGCATAGGTTAGTGTAGAGTTGTTGGTGAGGTAGGTGGTGATTGGTCGATATTTATGTCGATAACATGTTTTATGGGTCAAGAGAAGAAGAGTGCAGCTCGAGACTGATCAGAGGACAAAGATCTGATTTTATGACTCCATGATCGAGGCCAAGTGTCCAGGTACTATGTGCATGTTCACCTCATAGCTGTTTGACATGTGCAAACTGAAGAAGGTGTCATGTTTGCCAAATAGGGAAAACATGTTCTGGACGCAATGTGATTGGTGGTGATTGGTGATCAGTTGCAGGTGGTCGATCTCTGGAAGGAGATCTGATTTGGTTTGGTTTGCCTTGGGATCGATGAAGGAACCCTAGCATGCCAGAAGTTTGAATGTCATTTTGGTGGGAAGGCAGATTATAAACATGCAGATCAAAGACCAAATCTTATGCCACTACATGAGAGAGTGAGGCTAGTAAAGACAACCAACCAATCAAGTGTTCAATGTCAATCTGAGAGGAGACTAAGTGTGTTAGAGAGAAAGAACCAATTTGAAGAGTTCAATTAGCCAGAGTGAGGCAACCGGTAGGTTGTTATTTAGTCTAACAGAGGTGTGCACTGATGGTAATTGAACCAATAAAGAAGAGCCTTAGAAGATTGCAATGAAGAACCAGTAAGCTAAGAACCAACAACAATCAGATAGAAGACAACTGAGTGAGTGAAGAAGACCAGTGGTGGCTAGCAGCAATGTGTAAGAGAGGAAGGAGAACCGATAGAGAGAAGAATCGGTACAGAAGAAGAAGAGGCTAAATAGATAAGGTTGCAGTAGGAGATAAGGTTGCAGCAGTGAGAGGGTGAGCAGAGAACTAATAGAGAATTGGAGAGAGGAGAACCGGTGGAGAGACTTGGATAAGAGTTAAAAAGTCATTTTGTAACAAGGAGATTACTTTTGTATTTATGATATGATCTTGTAATCACTGAGTGGGAGCTCGGTGCAGGGGTTGGTGCTCCTTGGGTTGGTGCCCTAAATCAGGAGTGGTACTCCTTGGGTTAGTGCCCTAAATCAGGAGTGGTGCTCCTTGGGTTGTGCCCTAAATATTGTAACCAAGGTTTTCATTGTGAGGTTGGATTGGAGCAGTAGTCTCTAGCAACATTTCTCACTGATGTTTTTCCCATCTTGGGTTTTCCTCATACATCTGGTATTATGAGATGTCCCTTTTATGTGTGATTTCTTTTGTGTTATCCTCTCATCCAACCAACATGTCTGCTTTATGTTAGATCAGATAATTGGTATATACACATATGATAGAAAAGGGAAAAGATTTGGAAATCATTGATTCACACCCCCCCTCTTAGTGACATCTAGTGCTCAACATCTTCAGCTAGTCAACTTGGAGCTTTGTGTTTCAGTACTAACATTTTTTTCTTTTTTTATATTTGAAGGTTACTTGCATGGATTGATAGGACCATATGCTTGGAGGCTTGATCACCCCTCAATATTATCCTATCCCTACTTTGTCTTACTCTTAGATGCTTTATCTCTTCATTTTTACTTTATCAATAGTATGATCATAAGACCATACTCGGCTAAAGTGGGGGTTAAATGTAGCATTGTAAATTGTACGCCTTTATTAGTGTGTCCAATTTCACAATTTCCTAGAACCTATTTTAGTATTTCCTTTTCCTCTATGTATTATAGGATCTTTATTGGTTTAAATTAATTATGGGTCTTATTCTACTTTATTACATCATCACACTCTTATTTTGGCCCTTAATTCTAGGTGTTCCCTTTACTATTTTATCTTCATTTATTCCTAATCCTACCCTAATTTTAACTCTCAAAGCATATTTTGCATGCCCATGCATTATGGTTTGAACCACCAACCTAGATTTAGTTTTATATCCCCATTATCTCACATCCCTATAAATTCAAAAAAAAGTTAATAGGACCAAGTAGCACAAATTCACTCTAGTTCCACACTTTTTTCCCCAATTTGGCAGTCCTTTCTAATTCAAATCCCACTCCATGCAAAAATTATATCAAATCTAGGTCAACCTAATGGTGAATTTAATTATGAAATCCTTATATAAGGCATCCCTCTCAATTCATTTTCAACATTACATTTTATGCTAGCATTATCATCAATTCAGGAGCAATCTTTCTTCTTCAAGAGCAAATCTGATTCAAAGAGCAATAAAATACATCAATGCATCTTCATATTATGTTTCAATTATGATTTCATGATAGATTTTGTGTGATTCATCATATTATTGCATCAACACATAGACAACTTATCCTAAGAACATTGCATCACCTATTGAAGGTATAATCATCTAAATTCAAGCCTTTCAATTTCAAGTCTTGCCTATGCCCTCAAAGCCATGCTTTCAATTCCATTTCTCTTTCTATTAGGGTTAATTACAAACCTTAATTTTTACCTAAGGAAAACCTTTGTCTACAACCTCCTTTCTTTTTTCTTGTGTGTAGCTATAGGTAGTGGAGCTAGGAAGACTATAACAACACCATGACCCAGAAACCGAGCATTCAACCAAATTTCTTCAAAAATTTCCTAGACCAGGATGCTTTGGGTGCCATGGTCCTCCCAGAAAAGGTCCAAATTTGATAGTTGTCTTTTGGACTACAATAGGATTTATACTTTTAGACCACAACTCAAAATACTGAGACGTTGGGTGCCTTGGTCCTATTAGCTCAACTCCAAATTTCAATTTCAAGTGCATAATCATATTCCCCTTTCATTTTTGTACCTGTTGTGAGGTTTCTATTTCATTATCAGTTAGCTTTTTACCTTAGATTTAGCATTCAATTTACACCCTTTTAATTACATTTTTAACTCAAACAAAAAGTAATAGGACTTGAATCAACATTCAACCCTCTTCTTATTAAAATTGAGGTTGGATCTATTGAGTTCATCCTCCTTTTAATGCGATGCATGTGAAAGTTAAGTTATTTCATAGTTTATAAAGCATAACTTGTGAAACCCTACTTATCCATCCATTAATATCATTGTCCCTTATGAATCTATCTTCTATGTCCTCTTATTTACATTGTGATTATCCTCTTATGGTCCTATTTTCTTTGCAAGGTCTGCCCTCTAGCTTTCACTATGCATTTTCATGGACTTCCTTAGTGATTGTCACTCATTATGCCACTATGCTGGTCTACAATATTGGATACTATTAATTTTATTAGCCTCCCACATACCATATGGTTTCTTTAGTAGATGACCTTTTGATTCACAATCATACATAAACCCCTCTTGTATCACTTTCTAGTCCACATGAATGAGTGGCACTCTATCTTATTCATTTCCTTTTGGAATACCATCTTTTTAATACTACATTCTCCATGCCCTTTTTTATCACCATATGGAATCCTTATAGTTCCTCATCCTTGACTTTATGCACCTCATGAATACCCAAAATTTTCTACACCTTTTTCACATGTTTGTTGTTGACCTAAGTCTATAAGATTCTGCATGGAAATAAAACTACAAGTATATCTATTTATGAGAGGTAGAACAAATCAATTTCTCATGGTTCATTAATCAACCCAATGCTTTTATGACCCCTCTTGCCCTTCCTTTCCACATAAAAGATACCTAAAATAGACTACCATGTCTTTGAAAACAAATTAAAAAATGAAAGAGATACATGCAGTAGATTTATTTTTCTTTATTAAAGTTAATATGAAGGGCTTTTAGAACTTACAACTTTGAAACAATATACCTTTATTAATCAAATTGTAGCCTCTATTTTCCCTTCTATTAGCGAGAACTTGTCTTCTATTGTCCTCTATTCTATGTGCATATAAGGAAAAGATTCTTTAACCTTCCTTGCATGCCTATAGCCTCCTACATTGCCTCATAAATTCCATGTTTGTTGGTAACGAACATTCAAGGAAAACTAGGGTTTCATGCAACGTGGAATTTGAAAGAATAAAAACATTTTGAAATTTACTAGTTAAAGTTCCCTCATTTTGCATGCCCATGGATTTGGTCAAATAATAAGGCCCTTTGACATTTTTTCCTCCTCTTTTTTCTGACAAAGTTAAGGTACTTCTCATTTTAATAGAAGCGAGCTATGCAAATGAAGACATAGCTTATTTCTTTTCAAAAGCTTGAATCAAGCACTTTATAGAACCATAACCAATGGAGACATTTTTAACCTTGTGTGACTTTTTATGGACTAAGAGGCAACATTTTTGGCAACAGCTACAAATTTTTTCCTTGCTAAAACACAAAAGACCAGTATCCTAGCATATCCATTGGGCATAGGAGTCAAGGGTGTTGGCATATGTGTAGAACTTGATGACATGATGATATTGTATGTTGTCATTGATGTCAATATATTGAAGTAAGAAAATTGGCAAGAGAACTGGTATGATAATGTGAACTGGTATATGTGAAAAAGTGAAGCAGTATGTTAAAATGAGAACTAGTATATGGGAAGTTTTGTATCGAGGTTTCATTTAGCATGACTACCGGTTGGTAGTCTCAACTTTAGGGTTTCCAGTTGATGCATTCCAAGCTTGTGTGATTCAATCGATCACATCTTGTGATGAGTTAGCATTGTAATGAAGACCAGATAGTGTTGCCATGTCAGCCTTGTGTGCATGAAGTATTTCCTTGAGGATCTTGCATGGATATTGATCCTATCTACCTCGAGAATGTGTGAAGTCTCTGTAAATGGTGGAGAGCGCATAATGGGTTATCAACTTCCTGAAGCGACAAAGAATGAACGTTGCAGAACGTCTTGAGATATGTTCAAGACTGTTGTATTCAATGCAATATAATTAACACTTAGGATTGAATCGATTGAATTGTTAAACCTAAAATGTTTAGGGTTTAGGGTTTATGCTACCGACCTATCTATTTCCTATAAGGTCGATGATGTTTTTCATTTTGAGGTTGTTGGCAAATGCTATGTGTGTATCCAAGTGAAGAGATACTTCATTCTTGCCAGACCACAGAAGTGTATTGATACCTATAGAGTGTGATTCCAGAAGCAAAAGAGCTAAAGTGGATCTGCCTTGGCATTGAGTGTTGTTATCAAATCAGTGTATTACCTATTGACTTCTAACCATTTCAGCAGTTGGAAAATCCCTTAATCGGGTAGCTTTAACAATATTTTGTGTAAATCCTTTAATAGGGTGACTCAATTCAATGAGTTCTTCAAATTCTCTTGTGAGGTAACCTTTAATAGGGTTCTAACCTTTAACCGGGTATTTAGCCATCCCTGAACTGGGCGATCCCTAGCAGGATCGATTCCTAGTAGAACCTATTGTAAAATTCTTTAACTGGACTAGGCTCCTAATAGAGCGGACTTCAAAAGAGTTCAAAGAATAGCTTGTGGGTATTTATCCCCACCGTGGTTTTTCCTAGTGGGGTTTCCATGTGAAAAATCAATGTGTCATGTGTGATGCTTTTCATGTGATTCTTTAATATTTTTTGTCAAGTGGTAAAGTATGTTGAACCAATAGTCATTATATTTCTGATGATATATTACTTGTTTATGCATACGGGTGAAGTGGAAATGAGATATTAGATTGTGTAGAGATCTAAGTATTTACCAGTTTATGTCTTTCATACTCTCACTGTGTTCTACCGGTAGTGCATGGATCTAAGTGTTTGCCAGTTTATGTCTTTCATACTCTCACTGTGTTCTACCGGTAGTGCATGGATTTAGATCGGTGTTACTGTTTACTAGTTAAGTGCAGTCTTTGCAGTCAAATTGGTTCTGGGAAAGTTTTTGTCTATACTATTTCACCCCCCCCTCTCAGTACCAGTTTGGTACTAATTGACTCATCATTATTCATCAATTGGTATCAGAGCATCTTCTAGGTCCTCTGTGTTGTAAGCTTAACCGCTTGAGGAAAAGATCCTACTCTAATGATGAAGAGGGAAGGTCCAAAGTTCAATAGAGATAACTTCAAGATATGGAAGGATAGAATGAAGATCTACATTAGAAGCATGGGTGCTCAACACTAGAGCTACATTGAGAATGCTTATGTTATTCCTACCGGTACTCTCACCGATGATCAAAAAAGAGAGATTCAGGAGAATGGGCAAGTCATGGAAGCCCTAATCAACAGTCTATCTGGCATTGAGTTTATTGATGTTTAGGATAAAGATAATCCCAAAGATGTATGGGATGCTCTGGAGAATATCTATGGTGGTGATGAGCATGTGAAACGAGCTAAGGAAGAGAGCCTTAGGGGAAAGTTTGAAGACATGATGATGGTTGAAGGAGAGACCATTCAACAATATGGAATACGAATCTAAACTATTGTTGGAGACATGAGGTAAAATAGATGATTCCATTATTGTTAGCAAAGTCTTGAGATCCTTATTACGCGTCTATGCAATAAGGGTTGCTCCTATTCGGGAGTTGAGGTCTATAGACAAGACAAAGGTATCCCTAGACTCCATCATTGCTAAGTTGACAACTTATGAGCTAAATAATTATGATGGCAGTATTCAGAAGACTGAATTAGCCTTTAGAGCATCTACAACACCATCTATAAAGGGTAAAGAAGCTAGTACCAATTGTGAACCAAGACAAAGCAAAGAAATGGATGATGAGGAGATCCTGATGGAATTTGAAGCTCTTCTTGCCAAGATACTACCTAAGGGAACTGGTAAATACAGAGGTAAGCTCCCTTTGAAATGTTTTTCTTGCAATAGGATAGGACACATTGCTGTAAACTATCCTAATGGTAATAATAAGGACAAACCGAAGAAGTTCAAGAAGTTTAAAGGAGGAAATAGGAGAAACTATTTTGTAGCAGTTGATGAAGGTGTCACTGATGAGGAATCAGAAGATGAAGAAAGTGAAGACATTGTGTTTGTTGTAATAACCCACCAAAATTGATCCAACAAAAATTGAGTATATTTTTTTTTTCTTTATTACGTTTTATTCAATTGCATACTCTGGGCATCCATCCAAATAGGACTGGGCATTCATCCATTCGGGATGAGCTTCTAACCATACGGGTTAGGCAGTTGTCCATACGGGACGTAAATTTCATCTATCAAATACGGGATAGGCATCTACCCATACAGGGTAGGCATCCATCCAAACGGGATAGGAGATGCTCTGGCCAGAGACTTAGACTCATCGGGACCATTCGGGTCCTGAGCCACTCACTAAGTACTACATTCTTCTAACAAGAATGCACCGAGGTCGCCGTCCTTAGGAGTAATAAGAAAATAAGACAAGCTTGAATTCCGCCTCGGAATTTGGCTTAAAGCCTCGGGAAGTCAAGCGAATCCATACGGGATTCCTTCCGAGTATGCATTGAATTGAGTTTGATTATCTTATCTTTCGATTAGGATTCTTACTCAACCAAGCCTAGACCCCACCCACGAACGCCTGAGTACGAGGGACAACTCCGTCCCAAGACTGCCTACATACCCACTTCGGCGTGGGATCAAGGCGTAAAGTATGTAGTTCTATTTTCTAATCTATGGTTTGATGTAAACTGATTTTGTGGGTACGCAACCCTTTCTAGGGTCAGTGTCCCAGACAGTTTCTCTGCGGTTGCTACCCACGAAGGTAGCACTTAAGCGAAGGCTCAAGATGGCCTATTGCTTGTGGCCTAAAAAAAAAAACTAGATCCTAGTACTTAACATGAACGTCGCCCAATTGCAAATCACCAATATCCCTTCGAGGTGAATAAATAAATAAATAAATAAAGTCAATTTCATGAGAGCTCTTAACTAGTCCATCCCTAAGAGGGGTTTACTATGGTTTATCTCAACGGGTGTGAAATTCAATTAAAAGTTATCTTATTAAATTATCGATCCAAGAGGGATTACCCGCCCCTTGGATTTTTATCTTCCAAATGTCCCTTATTACTCCCCGACGATTTATAGGGACGATGCCACAGACGTCGTTAATGCAGCTTTATTAGGCGTTAAGTGCAGTAGTTCAACATGACGGCATTACCCGTAAGCGTGACCCAGAGGCACCATATATACCGAACGCTGCTAGTTTTGGTTTTCCAACTTCCTTTATTTAGTTTTCTAACTACGAATAACAAAATGAAGCGTAAACAATGGAAGTAACTACCAGAAGTGAAATTTGCATAACAAATGAAACTTGCATAATAGTAACTGCATGAAAGATATAATAATTCGCATGCTATGAACGAAAGCAATTAATCCATGATGTAAGATGACTTAGGGAGTCCAAAATGACGGTCAAATCTAAATATTTGCAATAAGGTAAGTTAATCTCTAAGGACCAAATCAAGCGTCCCAATATTTCTTAATTTTTTTTTGAAGAATATAGTCTACGATTTTAAAGTCTATAAGGATAGTTTAATTACAATCATTAATCCCATTTTTAATTGAAAGTCAATATCCTTAAATGTACACTAAGGAAAACAAAATCATCACTAAATGTCATTATTATCAACCTTAAAAATTAACTAGATGGTAATTAACTTAGTTTATTATTATCAAAAAAAACAATTTAAAACTTTCAACTTTAAATTACAAAAAAAATCGAATTTAAAAAAAAAGTTTTTGTTGTAAATACAAAGGGGCTGCGGGGTGGGGACCACGGGTCCCATCACCCCTGCGGCCCTGCAGTCGCAGGTCCGCAGGGATGAGGGGATGCCGTGGGCCCCCCCCCCGTACCCTGCGACGGTTTATTGAAACCGTCCATGCAGACTGCGACCGAGTACGTGGAAAGTCGTGCGTTACGGAGTTTTAAGGAGATTTTCCTACGTTTGATGGGGTTTTTTTCTTGCCTTTGTTCTTTTTAATTTATATATATATATATATATATATATATATATATATATATATGAGTACATAAATGTTATATTATTATTATTATCTTTTTCTTATATCTCATACAGGAGTAATAAATTTAATTTTAATGAGTTATTGAAGATTACTCAAAGCAGGGTAATAAATTTCAGAGGTAAAATGAAGCAGAAACCAGAGGATTTTTTTCTCATTTCTTTGTTTTTCTACAGGGAAATACATTTACAGATAAAGAGAGTTTAATTCTTTTCTCCATTTCTTCTGTTTCCTACACAGGGAAAACTTATTCACAGAGAAAGGAATTCATTTCTCTACACAGGAAAAATCTCATTCACAGAGAGAGTTATCCATTTCTTTGCACAGGGAAAATTCGTTCACAGAGAGAGGAGATTTATTTATACACACAGGGAGATCTAATTTTTATCAAAATAAAATGAATCTAATTTCCATTTACTCTGAAACTAATTTCTTATCAGAATTAAAAAGAAGAATTTCATTCTACAAAATCTGAAACAATTTTCTTATCAAACAATGAAAAATAAATCTAAAACTAATGAATCTTATTTTCAAAAATGAATCCCATTCTAAAAAAAAATCTGAGACAGATATCTTATCAAAACAATGAATAATAAATCTAAAACTAATGAATCTTATTTTCAAAAAAATGAATCTCATTCTAAAAAAAATCTGAGACAGATATCTTATCAAAACAATGAATTTTATTCTCTAAAATCGGAAACTAAAAATTTAAACAATGAATCTTATTTCAAAAAAATGAATTTCATTCTACAAAAATCTGAAACAATTTTCTTATCAAAACAATGAATTTTATTTTCTAAAAATCTGAAACTACATTCTTATCAAAAATTTAAACAATGAATCTTATTTAACAATAAATCTCATTATTTACAAAATCTTAGGGACTAATTTCATATCAAGAAATTTCAACAATGAATCTTATTTAAATCTTGACTCTCATTTTCTACAAAATCTAAACTAATTCTTTAACAAAATACAAATAAATTTCGTACTCATAATTAATCTACTAAAATCTAATCTACCATAAAAATGAGATGCATGAACTAAGTTGGAGGAACCTGGATGCTTGAAGATGGTGTGGAGTCTTCCTTTATCCTCCAAGTTGAAGAGAAAATCCTCCCAACAAAACCTTGGCTGCAAATGAAAAATGGACTACAAAGGAGAAATTGCAGAATTTCTTATGGAATAGCTAACTTTTCTTTTGAAACTTGTACCTATTTTATAAAAGAAATTTCAAATTCCCACTACCTAATTGTTAATTGGAAAAAAAAAGAGATTCTCTCCCAATTTTGGCCTCCATGCAAATTAATTGGGCTTAGTGGGAGGAGTTACATGCAAGGAGGTGGAGAAGCCTCTAGAAGCTTCTTATTCCTCCTACAACATGTGCCTTAAATTGGGTGAGGGAAATTAAATAACTAATTTAAAATATATATGCATTTTCCATGTGTGTGGTTTATTAATTTATTCCCTTACAATATTCATTCAATAATTCATCCAAAGAGTATAAATAGAGTTTTGTATTTTAAATCAAAAAAAGTGATAAAGGAGGGTTGTGACATTTGTAGTAGTTAAGGAAGATGTGTCAGACAAGAAGGCTCTTGTCTCCCACTTTGATAATTCCAATGAGTGGATTATTGATAGTGGTTGTTCTCACTACATGACTATTGACCGGAGTAAGTTTCTATCTCTGGAAGAGTACAATGGTGGTGTGGTCCGATTTTGTAATGATGCACCATATATGGTAAAAGGCAGAGGTTCCATATCTCTAAATGGAAAAAGCAGTGCTGATAATGTGTATTGGGTAGAAGGTCTCAAGCACAACCTTTTGAGTGTTGCCCAGCTGAATGACAATGGACTCACTTAAGAATTCAAAGATGGAGTGTGCAAAATAAAAGGAAAGAGTGGTGAACTGATGGCCGTTGGTATTCAGACTAGAGGTAACTTATTTTAGCTAAATGCAAATATCAGTACATGTCTAATGGCTAAGTTTGATGAGAGCTAGATATGGCATAGGAGACTCTGCCATGTAAACTTTGATAATATTGTGAAGGCCAGTAAGATCAAGGCAGCCAGAGCATTGCTTGTGCTAACCAAACTGGAGAATCCTTTGTGCAGAGAGTGTCAACGAGGGAAAATGTCTTTCTCATCTTTCAAAGGTAAACCTTTCACTACACGCAATTTACTTCATCTTGTGCATATTGATTTGTGTGGTCCTATGAAAACTAGGAGTGTGCAGGGAGATAGGTACTTTATGATTCTCATTGATGACTACTCAAGAATGATGTGGGTCACATTATTGAAAGATAAGTCAGAATCTTTTGGAAAGTTAAAAGCTTTCAGAGCACTAGTCGAAAAGGAAAGTTGTAATGCCCCACCAAGAAACCCCAAAGGGATAGAGTTAACATGCATGAATGGAGTGCAAATATTTTTCTTTTATAATAAGACACAACATGTTGATACATTGAGTTATCTAAAGCTTCGATAATGTAGCGGAATACTATACAATCCTAAGGAGTTTCCCAACATGATTACGTAACTTAACACTTAACTCAACTCATGACATTTGATCCAATTAAGCAAGTTATCTTAATTACATGTCATTACTAAAAACACAGGTATGATTTGTTCAGTAAATCAAAATAATATATAATAGGATGCTTTCATCCATTAAGGTTGGAGATGAGGCTATCATGAGGAAATTTACCCATAGAAGTTAAAACATAGATAACATGTAAATTCTTCCATTAAGGTTAGAATATGGTTAACTTGACGAGTCCATCCATTTTAGATACAATATAGATAATATAACGAAGTTCATTTAAAAAAGTTAAGATGTACATTGTCATGCCCAAAATTTTGGGCATGACATTTTGGTATCAGAGCCCTAGGTTCAAACACTGGTGAACATGGGCTCCATTCATAACTTAGTTGAAAACGAACTATGGCTTAAAGTATAACACCTAGGTAGAAACATGTGATATAACAAAGTGAAACATAAATAGATCAACATATCAACAAATATCAATTCAAGGGGTTCCAAGGGTCACTAAAAGCCCTGAAATTAGAAATTATTAGTCATAATATTTATGGCTTGAATAAAACCCCAAAGGCTGCAAAATATTCAACTATTTATTCATATGAAGTAATTTCGGTGTCTATTAACGAAAATTAGACCTTTTATACCTACAAGGTTACCATTCAATTGGAACCTAAAACGCAATAATTGCCTTAATCAAAATTAAGTATGAGGAGTTAATCGTTCGATAAAATACCCCTGATGGTAACTAAAGGAATGCCACCCATCAAGATATGTTCTTGACATGGCAAATCAAGCAAGATAGTTAGACCTAAGATAAAGACACTATAAACAAGATAAATAAGACTCAAGGTAGATCAAAATAAAATTTTAAGCTATGTGAAAAATTATGATGGTTAAAAAGATCAAGGCCACCATAGGAGACAACAATGAAGGAGAGTTAAGAGGTACCCTTGTGAATAGTAGAAAGAAGCAATAACCTATCCTAATGATTAGGTACCTTAAGAATGTGATCATGTTAGATTTCTTATTAAGATCATTTGTTAGACAATGTTTGTAGCAATATAGTGAAGCTAGAGTTGGATAACCTTGAAGATAAGAACTAAACTGATGTATGACAATCCCCTTGATCAAAGAACCCTAGTAATACCATATGTGGGTTAAATAAGGAGAAACAATTAAACTTACACAAGAATTGATGCGAAAGCACAATAACAGGTACACACAATATTCATATTATCTAATCTACAACATTACATCACGGTAAATCAACCATTCAAGAATGCCACATAGGAAATCAACCAAGGTCAACCCAGTTTTGCAAAGCTGACTAGGGTAGGGGCACTACAAAAGTGGTAAGAGGAATAAGTGCCTAAGAACTGATCAAGGAGGAGAATTCACTTCTGGTGAATTCAACAAGTACTGTGAAGAGAACGACATCAAGAGGCAACTGTCTGCCCCCTAGACTCCATAGCAGAATGGCCTAGTAGAGATGAACAACCAGATTGTAGTTGAAGCAGCCAGAATGATACTGATTCAAGGGAAGGTTGCTCACACCTTCTGGAGAGAAGCAGTGAGCACTACAGTCTACACTATGAACCGAGTACTCATCAAGAAAGGTAAGGATAAAATACCTTATGAGTATTGGACTGGTAAGACTCCTATAGTAATCTACTTTAGAGTATTTGGCAGAAAATGTTATATCAAGAGGAGTGAACATCAGAGAAAGTGTGATGCAAAATGTGATGAAGGAATATTCCTAGGATATTCCACCAAGAGTAAAGCTCTTAAGTGTTTCAACAATAGGACTTAGAAAATTTGTGAAAATATTAATGTCAGAGTTGATGAAACCTCTGAGAAACCTGAGGAAACCGACAGTGAACGAGTGGTAGATGAACTGGTTGTAACCTTCTAGGAACCGGTTGCAAAACAACCTAGCACCAGTAATAGTGCTCCTACACTGGTAGATGCTGATGCTGATGAAGATGAGGATGAAGAAAAGAAATAAAAAACAACTAAGATCATTCCTAGGTATGTAAAGCTGAATCATGATCTAAAGCAAATCATAGGAGACAAGGACGCAGGAATTCTTACAAGAAGAAGGGTCAGAGAAAATTCTTGTATGATCTCTAAATTTGAGCCTAAAACATTTAAAGAGGCACATAACAATGAAGACTAGATCAAGGCAATGGAAGAGGAACTTGACCAGATAGAAAAGAATGGTACATGGTCTTTGGTACCCAAAATTGAGCATAAAAATGTCATTGGCACCAAATGGGTTTTCAGAAATAAACTGAATGAAGATGGCACAGTGGTAAGAAACAAAGCCAAACTGGTGTGTAATGGATATGCTCAAGAAGAAGGAGAAGACTATGGAGAAACCTTTGCTCCAGTAGCTAGATTAGAAGGAGTTCGCATGCTTCTTGCATATGCAGCCTTCAAGGGATTCAAAGTATATCAAATGGATGTAAAATCTACATTTCTGAATGGAATAATTGAAGAGGAGGTATATATAGAGCAACCAGATGGGTTTGCCCTATTAGAAAACAGTGACATGGTGTGTGGGCTACATAAAGCCCTGTATGGATTGAAGCGGGAACCTAGAGCATGGTATGAATGCTTACACTATCATCTTGTGAAGATTGGATTTGAATTAACAAGTGAAGATAGCAATATCTATCTAAAGTTAGAAGGAGATCAGATTTTGATCTATGAGGTATTTGTTGATGACATAATTTTTGGTGGAGATGACAAGATGAGTCATGCTTTTGCAGATGAGATGAAGAAGGAATTTGAGATGTCACTTATAGGGGAGATTAAGTTCTTCATTGGACTATAGATTCAACAAATGAAAGATGGTATCTTTATCACTCAGTCCAAGTATGTCAACTAGGTGTTGAATACCTTTGGCATGGAAGATAGCAAACCGGTTGGTACACCAATGGTGACCGATTGTAAACTATCAAAAGAGGATGACTCAACATTGGTGAATGAGAAGGAATACCGATCAATGATTAGTAAGTTGCACTATGTAGTACATAGTAGACCAGACATTGCACATGTAGTAGGAATTACTGCATGGTTCTAGAAAAGTCCAAGATAATCCCACTTGGTAGCAGTCAAGTGGATTCTTAGATATCTGAAGGGGACTATTGACTATGGATTATGGTATCCATACAATAATGATTTCAATTTGAACATGTTTATAGATGCTGATTGGGCTAGTAATGTGGACGACTAGAAAAGCACAATCGGTGGTGCATTCTTTCTTGGTGGTAGACTAGTCTCATGGATGAGTAAGAAGTAGAGTTGTATCTCTCAGTCTACAGCAGAAATAGAACATGTTGCAGTATTTATGAACTTCACCCAGACAATTTGGATGAAGCATGTATTAAATGGCTTCAAAGTTCCTGTATCTAAACTGGTAAGTATATTTTGTGACAACACAAGTGCAATTAACATCTCCAAGAATCCAGTTTTACATGCTAGAACCAAGCACTTCGAGCTCAAGTATCATTTCTTGAGGAAGAAGGTTCAGAACAAAGAGGTTGTATTGGAACATGTTTCCAGTAAGGAGCAGTTAGCAGACATATTCACCAAGCCTCTACCGAAGGCTACATTTACCTATTTAAGAGGTGAATTAGGGGTGCTGCCCCTTCAAGAGGTGAACTAAAGGTGTGTGCTCCACATCAGTCAGGTATTGCATTCATAAATGTTTTTTCAGAATTGGTGTGGTGAAGGATGCTACTCCTTAGGGGGAGCAACATAGTGGAACATAGTTTTTTGTGCCTTCACTTTTGCATTATTGTCAAAGGGGGAGAAGATGTGAAGCAGAGAAGATATCTATAGTATTGGGGAGAAGATGTGAAGCAGAGAGATATCTTTATATATTGCCATCAATGCCAAAGGGGGAGATTATTGGCATTTGTGCAGAACTTGATGACATGATGATACTGTATGTTGTCATTCATGTCAATATATTGAAGTAAGCAAACTAGCAAGAGAACCGGTATGATAATGTGAACCGGTATATGTGAAAAAGTGAAGCGGTATGTTGGAATGAGAATTGGTATATGGGAAGTTTTGTATCGGGGTTTCATTTGGCATGACTACCGGTTGGTAGTCTCAACTTCAGGGTTTCCAGTTGATGCATTCCAAGCCTGTGTGATTCAACCGATGACATCTTGTGATGAGTTAGCATTGTAATGAAGACCATATAGTGTTGCCATGTCACCCTTGTGCGCGTGAAGGATTTCCTTGAGGATCTTGCATGGAGATTGATCCTATCTACCTCGGGAATGTGCGAAGTCTCTATAAATGGTGGAGAGTGCGTGATGGGTTATCAACTTCTTGAAGTGGCAAAGAATGAATCTTGGAGAATGTCTTGAGATATGTTCAAGACTATTGTATTCAATGTAGTATGATTAACAGTCAGGATTGAACTGATTGAAGTGTTAAACCTAAAATGTTTAGGGTTTAGGGTTTATGGTACTAACCTATCTATTTCCTATAAGGTCAATGATGTTTTTCATTTTGAGGTTGTTGGCAAATGCTATGTGTGTATCCAAGTGAAGAGATACATCATTCTTGCCAAACTAAAGAAGTGTATTGATACCTGCATAGTGTGATTACAGAAGCAAAGGAGCTAAAGTGGATCTACCTTGGCATTGAGTGTTGTTATCAGATCAGTATATTACCTATTGACTTCTAACCATTTTAGCAGTTGGAAAATCCTTTAACTAGGTAGCTTTAACAGGCTTTTGTGTAAATCCTTTAATAGGGTGACTCAATTCAATGAGTTCTTCAAATCCTCTTGCAAGGTAAACTTTAACAAGGTTCTAACCTTTAACTGGGTATTTAGCCATCCCTTAACCGGGTGATCCCTAGCAGGATCAGTTCCTGGCAGAACCTATTGTAAAAGTCTTTAACTAGACTAGGTTCCTAACAGAGCAGACTTCAAAAGAGTTCAAAGAATAGCTTGTGGGTATTCATCCCCATCGTGGTTTTTTTTTAGTTGGGTTTCCACGTGAAAAATTAGTCTGTCATGTGTGATGCTTTAATATTTTCTATCAAGTGGTAAAGCATGTTGAACCGACATTCATTATATTTCTAATGATATATTACTTGTTTATGCATATGGGTGAAGTGGAAATGAGATATTAGATTGTGTAGAGATATAAGTTTTTACTGGTTTATGTATTTCATACTCTCACTATATTCTACCGGTAGTGCATGGATTTAGATCGGTGTTACTATTTACCCGTTAAGTGCAGTCTTTGCAATCAAACTGGTTCTGGGAAAGTTTTTGTCTATACTGATTCACCCCCCCCTCTCAGTACCGGTTTGGTACTAACTGATTCATCATTATTCATCAAAGGGAGACCTTAACAAACTCAAAAGAAAACTTAACAACACTACTGGAAACACCTTGAGACACCAACAAATTGAACTAAAAGATTTAGAAAAATGTTTTTCAACACTTAGAGGAAAGAAACTAGACCAGAATAACCTACTCTACACTACACTAACCAGCAATGAAACATGATCAAATGAACCCATTAGCTGGTTCTTTGAAGTAACTACCCTTTCTTAACAATATACAATGTGTCTCATGATCATGGATAGTTGCAAGGAGGTGAATCTTGTATAGAATTCCAACAAAGAGTTTCAATATGTCCTCAATAACATAAACAAGTTCTCTTACCTCACTATCCTGAGCATAAACAATCTCTCTTTGAAGTGATCAAGTGAGTTAGTACAGCTCTTCCTTGGCATCAACTTCATGCTCAACTACAAGTGTGACTTATTTTTCTTTATTGACCTCGATACTAGCTAGATATGATAGGGTGTCCTCTTGACAGGACAAACTTCAAGCTCTCCTTGTTGGTCTCATGTCAATTGGTTGCTTCTTCAACTTCAGTTTGTTGGTTGGAAAGAGTTGTTTCATATGAATCAAATAGAAAAATGGTTGCTTCTTCAACCTAATTATGCTAATCACAAACTTCTCCTTTAGGAAGTGTTGATTTATCATTAAGCTTAAAAAAAAACACTCTACAATATTGGTAAAATAATTTTCCTTAAGTTTCTTATTAGCTTCCTCATGCATAATATGTCCTACCTCCACTTCAAGACTATTTTCTTGAAAATTTGGGAGGACATCTTGTCCTACCTCCACTTCATGACTATTTTCTTAAAAATTTGACAGGGTAGCCAAGTCCATATTTTTATAAATAAGCTCCTGTTCTCCTTCTTGCTTAGTTTGACCAACATTCTACTGAAAAGTAACCTCTTCACTTACCAAAACAAGGATGTCTTCATTTTCTCTTTCATGGACCAACACTTTGTGCAAGTGTCTTTCATTATTATGTTACTCAAAACTTGTCATTGATGTTAGTACATGCATGTTTTCTTCATCCTCATTCACAAATACATGAAGCTCATCAAATAAATCAGTTAGCATCTTATTCCTATCACCTATTTCATTATTTTTAATTTGTTGTTCTAGTTCATCGTGCTTATCATTTTATTTTGGCAGATTTGATTTTTTATTTTCAAAATCGTGCACAAGTGCATTAACAGCCAAGGATTATTTGTAAGAGAAAGAAGATTGGGCAAAACTTGAAGAGTAACCTAAGGTAGGAAAATTATTTGAGTAGACTATTATTGGGGGGGGGGGGCATGTGGACTGATTCGATTTGAGTGAAGCTTCTTGCAAAGGGTGAAAACTCCTAAAACTTGGAATGTCAAATTTGAAGGTTTCACTTGAGGGTTCAAGAGTTTTACCTTGTTTGAAACTTGGAAAATTGTAATTAGAAACCTCTTCCTCAACAAAAAATGGATTTGGAAAAGAAAAGAGTTGATTTAGTTTCCAAGATTTGAACTTTAGTCAGCAAAAACTTTATTTTCTCTTCTTTTACAACCACCTCCCTTGCAAGATCTTTCTCATGTTGCCTCCTTTGTGTGTACAACTCCTATTGATGAAGGTAGGCTCAGTAAGAAAAATCTTCCTATTATAGATCAAAACCTTGCTACCTCTTGATGTCATCCAACTGTTCTTTGAAGTTTAGCAATACATTCTTGATGCCACCAATCCTAATTTTATGAGCATTTTAGGACTGATCAAGTAAGTGATACTACTAGTTTGGCATAGAAGGGGATTATTGAGGTTGATTAAAAGTATAAGAAGGCTACCATGAATGTGGAGTAGGAGTGGGAGGGTGGTAAGAATATTGAGAAGCTTGATAGTTTATTGTAGAAAAAGTATTTGGAGTGAAACTAGTTGCATGCTCAACTTGATATAGATGGCAAGATGATATATAAGTATAATTTTCATGATATGAGGAATGAGAAATCATGTCTCCATAAAATTAAGATATTTTGAAGCATTTAAAAAATCTAGAAAGTCACTATAATATTTTAAAACTAGAAGTAATCAAGTCTAATTGTTTAACAAAATAGGTACATACCAACACTTGTCTACTTGAAACCATAGATTGTCTCCCAAAGTTGCTAGGTATGTTTTTTTCTTGCCTCCAAAGACAAAAATCACTGATATACACACCAAATATCAACAATGTATGAAAAAAAATTGAACTAAAATAGTTCAAACTATCCAACCAAACATGCCAAAAAATATTATCACGTAAGTTCACACCCTTCATCAAGCTATTAAATTGGTATCCTTGTGACACATGGAAACACTATTGGCATGTTGGTTGCCCATAAGTTGGAGTGAATCTTTAGAGTAGGTTCTTTTCTCTTGGTAATCACCTAAACTATTGTTGCTTGTTGAGGAAAAGGATAAAGGATAAAGGATAACTTGAAATACAACATAAAACATAAAAAATAAGATGCACCAAACTTGAAGTTTAGACTTATGTTTTATTGTTTGACACGCAATGATTTCAAGAATTCAGTTGATTGTTAACACAACTCATAGTTTTCACATTTATACATCAATGGTTCACGAGAAATTTGAATGCTCCTACAATTTTGAAGGAAAATAAATCTTTCACACAACTACAAGTTGTTTGTATTCATTACACAACTCATAACCTAGAATAATTGTGTATTATTTTTCCAAAAGATGCTAAAATGAGATTTGCATTGGACAATTCAATAAAAACCAAATAAATACACATCAATCATGAAGTGGCACACAAAATGACAAAATTTGAGAAGATAAAATGACTAAATTTTATTGATAAAAAGTGCTTCCAATAGTTGTACATAACCTAAAAATGAGTCACAATACATAAAATAAACAAGGAAGAACATTGTTTCAGGTCACAACACTTATTTAAACAGTAAGAAATAACTAAAAATAAACAAAAAAATAGGTGCTTTATAGATGAGAAACAATTATTTACATCATTATAAAACGCTAAATGTATATAAAAAGAGGTCTATTACTTTCTTAATCATCTTCTTGGATGAAAGGTGGTCTTTATACAGGAAAACCTCTCTTTGTCTATGGATAAGGTCTTTAAATTTTCTCATAGATTCTATAAAATGATTTGAAAATGGTCAAAACTACCCCCTACATTATCTCTACCTATTGTTCAGCTCATGAATCTACCCTTATATTTTCTCTTTGTTTCGTACATTTTTTTATCCACCTTACTATTTTCCCAAATTCATTAGAAATGTGATCTTTTCATCTCCTCTTGAGTTGAAAGTATCTTGGGATGGATGAAACTAAAAATGATCATTGAAGACCCTTCCAACTACTTCAGACTAAGTCATAAATACTTTAAACTATTTTTTGGATTCATATATATCCATTAAGCTCCTTTACACATATCAAAAAGACACTTGTAAGTCATTAATCAACCCTCTCTATATGTTATGGATCCATTCATCTCATTTTAAATTATCACCTAGGTTCTCATCTCATGTGCAAGGCTTATTTATTGAGACAATACATGAGCAAAATCACAACTCACCATAATAAAAACTTGACCATGATAGCTTCATTCCATACCCAAGCCAAATACTACATTATCATTGTTTAATGCAAAAAATCCCAACTTTTCCACAATGCTTTTGAATGATGACAATAAAGAACAAAGTATTTTCATCCTTTGTAACATGAAACATGAAAATATCTTCAAAATGTTGTCTTTGTATAAAAATGCCACTAACAAGTCTCTATAACCAAACCACATCCTCAGAGGTATGTGTAGTATCCATATACTCTTTCTATAACATATGGAACTATAACCAAACCAACCTTTGAACTTTAGCCAACAAAAACTTCATTTTATCTTATTTTGCAGCCATCTCCCTTGCAAGATCTTTCTAACATTTCCTCCTTTGTGTGTCTAACTCCTACTGATGAAGGTAGGCCCAATAAACCAAATCTTTCTATTGTAGATCAAAAACTTGTTGCCTCTTGATGTCATCTCATTGGTCTTTGAAGTTTAACAATATGTTATTGATGCCACCAATCCTAATTTTATCGACATTTTGGGACTGATTAAGATAATGATACTACTAATTTGACATAGAAGGGGCTTCTTGAGGTTGATTGAAAGTATAAGGCTACCATGAATGTGGAGTAGGGGTGGGAGGGTGGTAAGCATATTGAGAAGGTTGATAGTTTATTGTAGCAAAAGTATTTGGAGTGAAACTAGCTGCATGCTCAATTTTATAAAGATGACAAGATGATATATAAGTAGAATTTTCATGATATGGGGAAGAGAGGTCATGTTTCCATAAAATGAAGACATGTTGAAGCATATAAACAAGCTATAAAGTCACTGAAATCTTTTAAAACTAGAAGTAATGAGGTCTGATTTTTTAGCAAAATAGGTACATACCAACACTTTTTTATTTAAAACGAGTAGATTATCTCTCAAAGTCACTGGGTGTGTTTATTTCTTTCCCCCAAAGACAAAAAACATTGATATACACACCAAATATCAATTTATGAAAAAGATTTGAGCTAAAATAGTTTGAAGTGTCTAACCAAGCGTGCCAAAAACTATTATCACATAAGTTCACACCCTTCACCAACATATTAACTTGGTAGCCTTGTGACACATGAAAACACTCTTGGGCCTATGGGTTACTCATAAGTTAGAGTGAATCTCTAGAGTAGGTTGGTTCCTCTTGGAAAACACCTAAACTATTGCTTCTTGTTGAGGAAAAAGATAAAGGATAAGGATAACTTGAAATACAATATAAAACTTAAAAAGAAGATGCACCAAACTTGAAGTTCATACTTATGTTTTATTTTTTGACACACAATGGTTTCAATAATTTAGTTGTTTGTTAATACAACTCATATTTTTCACTTGTTTATACATCTCAATTTCCTAAGAAAGTTGAATGGTCCTACAATTTTGAAGGAAAAGGAATCTTTCACATAGCTACAAGATGTTTGCATTCATTACACAACTCATAACCTACAATAATCATGTATTCTTCTATTAAAATATGCTAAAATGAGATTTACATATGTTGATTCAATAATAAAGTAAAGAAATAAACATCAATGATTAAGTGGCACACAAAATGACAAAATTTGAGAAGATAAAATGACTAAATTTTATTGATAAAAAGTGTTTACAATAGTTGTACATAACCTAAAAATGAGTCACAATAAAAAAAAAAAATAAGTAAGAACCTTGTTTCAAGTCACAACAATTGTTTAAACAAAAAGAACTAACTAAAAAGAAACGAAAGAGCTATACTTTATAGATGAGAAACAATTGTTTACATTATTATAGAACATTAATTTATATAAGAAGAGGTCTATTACTTTCTTAATCATCTTCCTCATCATCCAAGATCTTTATTGCTACTTTTTAACCTCCAAATCTGCTCCAAAAGGTGGTCTTTATAAAGGAAAACCCCAGTCTTTGACTTTCCTATGGATAAGGTCTTTAAATCTTCTCATAGAAGCATTAAAATGAATTGAAAAATGGTCAAAACTATTCCCTACATCCTCTCTACCTGTTATCCAACTCATCAATCTACTCTTATATTTTCTCTTTGTCTCCTACATTTTTTATTCATCTTGCCAAACTACCTTACCAAATTCCCAAATTCATAAGAAGTGATCATTTTATCTCCTCTTAAGTTGAAAGTATCTTGGGTCAAATGAACTAAAAGTGATCATTGAAGACCCTTTCAAATACTTCAAACTAAGTCATAAAATCTTGAAATTGTTGTTTGGATGCATCCATTAAGCACCTTTACACATGTCAAAAAGACACTCGGAAGTCATTAATCAGCCCTTTCTATATGTTATTGATGCCTTCATCTCATTTTTTACCACCTAGGTTCTCCTCTCATGTGCAACATTTATTTATTGAAACAATTCATGAGCACAATCAAAACTCACCATAATAACAACTTGACCATGATAGCTTCATTCCATACCCAAGCCAAAGACTACATTTCTACTGTTTAATGCAAAAAAAACCAGCCTTTCCACAATCCTTTTGAATGATGAAAATAAATAACAAATTATTTTCATCCTTTAGAACATGAAATATGATAATAATTATCTTCAAGATGTTTTCTTTGTATGTTGCAGCAATAGTGCTTTGTTCCAGTTTGTCCTCACATAGCCTTTGATGTCATGGATTGGTGACTATCACTTTGTTGACTTGTATGATAGTTAACTATTGTAAAATGAAGTGAATAATGTTGGCCATTTGGATGAATTGATTATTTGTTGCATTGATACCAACACTAGCTATTTGGATGCTTTACCGACACCCTTCTGGTCTAGGTAGGTTCAGTAGTTTTTGGTTGGTTTGGATCTGGCATAATCCAGTAGGCTCTGGTATGGTTTAATTATGTAATTGACTTATTCATGATATTCATGTTAATATTCAGTAAGTTGGTTTTGGTCTGGTGATCAGATGCTATCCTACTTACCTGGAAGCTTGGCTTGTGGTTCCGGTGAGGGTTTCACTGGCAGATCTTTTATGATATGCATAAGTGGTGTTGGTGTAGTTTCTGGTGAAGATTTAGGATATTGTTGGTGTTCATGTTTGAGACTTGGTGGATGGAGACCATTTCTTTAGCACGTGAACCTATATTGGGTCCCGGTTGATCTAGGTTATGGACCGATTTAATGAAACGTGTGGATTGGACCTCTCAATGTGTTTATGGGATGTCTTATGTGTTGGATATTATTTGTTTGCTCTAAGGCCAACATGTTTTGTAATTATGTAATTGGTTTATTGTTTGGTAGCCAACCTGATTGTTTATGGTCGAGGGTTTGTATATATATGATGTAAGATCTCATTGTAGATCATGTGTGAGGATATGTAATGTGCAAATAATGTAATATCATTTAGGCAGAGGATTTTGTTGATCACTGGAGATCAAATTGGGTTTATGTAATAGGATTTATTCCTTTGGTATTGAGATTAATCAAAACTGTACTCAGGCATAGGAGATCCTACCTTTGTAGTTCAAACACTTCTTTTGGATTGTAGTATGGATTTATATGTATTCAGTGAGGCTCCTTTTGTGATGAGCAGTGCGCTCTAGGTTGTTGGCCTTCCTGCAAGTGTAGGCCCCTCAATTGTAATTTACATACTTAGTGCAGAAGTATTATCTGACTGTGGGTAGGCTTCCCACTGTGTTTTTTCCCTTTACCAGGTTTTCCATGTATAAATCTTTGTGTCATGTGGATGGTATTTATTCTATGATTATTTTTTATGCTTAATTGGTTGAATTGCTATTCCAGTATTTGGTTTAAGCATTCCGGTATTAATTTTTTGGGTTCTGGTAATAAATTTTTAATTTCTTATTTTCTTTGGTAATCTGTGACAACTAATTCACCCCCCCTCTCTCAGTTATCTTTTGGTTATTTGAATTGTCTAACAATTGGTATTGGATCTTTGGTTCTCTCTACAGAAAGCTTAACCGCTTGAGGAAGATCCTATTATGACTAATAGTTCAAGTTCATCCAGTTCATCTGGAGCTATCTTTCAAAGGGATATCCCTAGGCTTGATGGAACAAATTACACAGTATGGTAGATTTAGATGGAGGCTCATCTGAGATGTCTTGGCAAGGAGATTTGAGAGATCACACAAAATGGTGTTACACCTCATAATCCGACATCTGGCAATCCTCCTCTAGAAAACTTGGATAAGGAGCTTGACAATGATTTTAGAGCAAGTGAAGCCCTCTTGTGTGCACTTTCTGATTAACAAATAGTTGGATTGACTGATAAATCATCTGGAAAGGCTATATGGGATAAGTTAGAGACTCTTAATGAAGGTGACCCTAAAGTGAAGATTGCTAAACTTGATGGTTACTGGGTGAGATATGAAAACTTGAAGATGGAATAAGATGATAGGATTACTGCATTCATGGAAAGGGTAAATGAGATTATTATGGAAATCCAATGTTGTGGTGGAACTCTAAGTGAAGATGAAGTTATTTCTAAAGTTTTGAGAGCCCTACCATCGGCTTACAAGATGAAGGCTACTGCTATTAATGAGTTGAGAACAATGGCTAATATGTTTGTCAATAAAGATACCTTGGTTGGGAAATTATCTTCTTTTAAGCTTGAAGAATTTGGACCTTCTGGAGCTGTGAAGACTGAACCTTCTTTTCATGCATCTGCATCTTTTCATGCATCTACATCTATAACCAGTAAGACTGAACCTTCTTTTCATGATATGAAGAGAGAAGATGATGAGTTTGAGAAACTTGAAGCACTATTTTCTAGAAGAGAACCTAAAGGACTGGTAGGAAGTAAGTATGAAGGAAAAGCACCTTTTAAATTTTTTGCATGTAATAAGATTGGACATTTTGTATCTAGATGTCTTGAAAGGAATTCAAGAATTGAAGATAGAGTTAGAAGATCTTTTTATCAGAACAAGTATAAGTACAAGAAAAATAGAGACAAATCATGCTACATAGCGGATGAGGAAGGCATTACTGATTCTAATGATGAACTGACAAAAGACTCTACTAGTGGTTCCAGCAATGGGAAGGAATGGGTATTCCTAGCTATCAAGGAAGATGTTCTGGCACTGGAAGAGAATGTACCTGAAGAGAAGGCACTTGCTGCTAAAATTGAAGACAAGGATAAATGGGTAATTGATAGTGGTTGTTCACATCATATGACTGGAGATAAAGGGAAGTTTCTATCTTTGCAAGAATTTGATGGTGGTCTGGTTAGATTTGGAGATGACAAAGCATGTATGATTAAAGGAAAAGGAACTATATCATTGGATGGTAAGAACAATACTAATAATGTTTATTATGTTGAAGGTTTAAGGCATAATCTTTTGAGTGTAGGACAATTGGTGGATAAGGGATTTAAATTAAAGTTCAAGGATGGAAAATGCAAAATCATTAACAGATCTAGTTTGGAGATTACAACTGGTACACAAACAAAAGGTAATATATTTCATTTGAATTCCGGTCAGAAGACATGTTTGATTACACAAATTGATAAGAGTTGGCTATCATAAAAGGTTGTGTCATGTGAATTTTGATTGCATTGTGAAGATCAGTTCAACTAAGGCAGTTAGAGATATACCTAAGATTATGAAGCCCTATAATCTGATATGTAAAGAATGTCAAATGGGGAAATAGGTTAGAACCTCTTTTAGGAGTATACAAGACAAATCTAATGATGTTCTTGATCTTATTCATATTGATTTGTGTGGACCTGCTAGAGTTAAAAGTTTTCAAGGTGATAGATATTTCATGATAATCATTGATGATTATTCTAGAATGATGTGGGATACTTTTCTAAGGGAAAAATCTGAAGCATTTGAAAATTTTAAAATCTTTAAAGATAAAGTAGAAATTGAGACAGGATTGAAGATTAAATGCTTGAGGTCAGATCATGGTGGATAATTCACATCTGGCAAGTTTAATAACTTTTGTGAGAAGCATGGTTTAAGAAGACAATTTTCTGCTCCTCGGACACCTCAGCAGCATGGAGTTGTGGAAAGGAAGAACAAAAATATCTTTGATGTTGCTAGAACAGTGATGATGGAAGCTAGTCTACCTCATATCTACTGGAGAGAAGCAGTGAGCACATCGGTTTATACATTCAACATAGTACATATCAAAGGAGAAACCGGTAAGACACCTTATGAATTATGGTTTGGCAATACACCTAAGTATTTCAAAATCTTTGGTAGTAAATGTTATATTAGGAGAGATGATATCATTGGCAAATTTGATCCTAGATGTGATAAGGCATATTTCTTGGTTATTCTAATGAAAGAAATGCATATAGATGTTATAAAAAGAGATTGCAGCGAATTGTGGAAAGTGCTAATGTCAAATTGGATGATCTTAATAGAGGTCAAATCAGAGTTTTATGAGAAGGAACCGATAGTGGAAATGATTATAAATGAACTGGTAGCACCTTTACTAGAATAGAGCGTTGAACTAGTTACTTCAGTAGTATCAAAAAACTATATATTAATTGAAGAACTAAGAAGATGAACAAAGAGTCGGAAGACTCCTAGGTATGTGAGATTGAATCATTCAAAAGATCAGATCATTGGGGATAAGAACAATGGAGTAATGACAAGAAGAAGACTGACAACTAATGAGGTAACTTTAATTTCTCAAGTTGAATCGGTATCAGTAATTGAGGCATGTAAAGATGAATATTGGTTGAAAGCTATCAAAGAAGAATTAGATCAGATTGAGAAAAATAACTCATGGACTTTGGTTCCCCGGCCTAAAAATAGAAATGTTATTGGAACTAAATGGGTTTTTAGGAATAAATTGAATGAGGATGGTCAATTTGTAAGGAATAAGGCTAGATTGGTTTGTAAAGGATATTCTTAGAATGAAGGAATTGATTATGGAGAGACTTTTGCACTTGTAGCTAGGATTGAAGCTTTAAGATTATTTCTTGCCTATGCTGCCCACAAAAACTACAAGGTTTATCAGATGGATGTTAAGTGTGCATTTTTGAATGGGGCTCTTGATGAGGAAGTTTATAAAAGAGATCACTACTCTAGATTTACAAACCAAGGCTAACTTCTCATGGTGCAAGGTACAAAAGAGGACTTGCAAAACCTAAAGCTAACTGCAATAGGGAAATATATAAAAATGATATGAAAACAAGGATCTCCTGATCATGAAGTTGTCCTTGAACTCTGCATCAAGTGACCAACATCATAACAAACATAACTTAGGCCTCAACTACCAACACTCTATCTCATATCTTTTCCACAGACTCAACACATCTTGCATATCATTCGAACACAACTCTTCTTCTCTACTCTTCATCGAACCTTGGTGATTATCTTCACATCACACATTCACTCTATCACACTTCCTCTCTCTTTATTAGACCCATCTGACACACATAACTCAATAATATAAATTCCTTATATACAAGATAGATCATCAAATCTTGAACCAAGTCAGTCTAAACCAAAATATACATTCTAGACCAAAAATGCACATGTTGATCCACTCTAGGAGACAGAGGGGACCAAAATACATCTTCCAAAGATCAATTCACCAATCTGCAATCACCAGAATATAACCAACAACATATCCACACACTACACACCCATATAAGTAATTAACAATCGAAATACTCTCCAATGTAAGCAACTCAAATCCGGATCTCCACACACTACAATGAGACCCATAATACATAAAAAAATCTCCCACACATCATTACCGAATTGTTACCGCCTATTTTTGCACTCATGATTTTTCTTACATTGGTATATTTGTGCTGAGATAATGTGTGTTTAATTAAGCATAATTAATTCTCTTAAGTTGTCATCTTTTTGCTTTAAGTCTGTCTCGACCAATGCATCTTTATGTCTAAGTGTTTGCATCTTTGAACCTTTTGTTTAGTTTAAGAGTTCATTGATTCATTAGTTCATTGAGTCTTTGTGTGTATGATATCTTAGTTGTGGCAACTCTAACTTGTGCAAAAAAGTCTGTGTGGAGGATGAACTTGAACCTTTGAACCTTTGTTGGTTCAAGAGTTCAATGGTTCAATGGTTCAACAATTCAACATTCAAAATGGAAACATCATAAAAGCAGGAGGCCAAAGGAGGGAAATGACCAGAATAGAGTAGGATATTCTGGGAATCTCGACAATTTATTTTAAGGAATTCTCACTTAAGGAGGTAAACATTTTCTTGATAAGAGATCGCGCAAAGGTAAACATTTTCTTGATAAGAGATCGCGCAAAGTATTTTGTAATAAAAGTGTGTGTTAGAAGTGTCACTTTAACAGTAACTCAACATGAATGAATGAGATGTGGTAATCATGAAACCGAGTTTTAAGTCATTTATGTCGACCTCAAAAAGATTTGTATCTTCGTGGAGAAGCTAAATAGGGAAGGTGGGAGTTCGACGCTGGAGGTAATTTTCTCACTTCTCAGGATTAGCAGACACTCAATTGCATGAAAGGTGAGTTAAAAATATTCACCATCTTTGTCATTTTTGTGTATCAAAGAAGAAATTGGTTAATTTTTGTTGTAGTAGCTATAGTGGGTGTGTCATTGCAGTTTGTGTTAGTGTGTTGAATTTGAGTAAAAATGAGGCCCATTCTAGCAAAGTTAGGACCAGAATCAGGTCTTAGTTGTTCTCTCCTAGAATTTGGGGACACATCCTTAGCTCATGCTGATTTGAATGAATTTTTAGAAAGAGATAAGAATCCCTCTAGTTCACCCATGATGGAAAAGATTGTGAATAGTGGGTTAATAGAAGCTATTGTTTTCCCTCCTGCTATATAGTGCCTGAAATTAGTGCTCGAGTGCATGGGTAGGTATGACTCATAACATAGATGTATTAGAAATGCAAATGGGGGTGTTTTATTGAATGTACATAGAGAAACTGTTATGGTTGTTTTGAAAATCCCTACTAAGGAACCATATGAGGATTGAATGATAACCACTTCATATGGATTCTTCATAAAAAAGAAGTCCCAATATAGGAGTGTCATAGCTAGGAATTGGCTCTTAAAATTTTAGAAAGGTGGTTCTAGGCTACCCAAGCCCTTAACTAGAGAGCACTTGATTAGGGAGGTAAGGGACATTGTCATTTTGCTGCATAAGGTAAAAGGGAGACAACATGCATTCTTTTAGGAAGACTAGATGTAATTTTTCATTCAGGTCATATTAGATGAGAAGTGCTATATAGATTGGGCAGAGATAATTGCTGAAAGGTTACATGAAGGATTAAGCAACTACCTCAGGAGTAAAAATTTCTATATGTCTTCATATTTGTTCTATTATTTGGCATGTGTCAGGCCTTGGCCCAGTTTGTATCATGAGGAATGGGTTGATGGAATAAATATTTATGATTATCATCCACACCTTTAGCTACAAAAGTGCCATGAGAATTTTCGGAGGGTTCATGATGTGTTTGCAAGGAGTTTGATCTATGAACTTCAAGGGAATGTAAACAAAATACTATCTGATGAAGCTATTCAACTAATGAGCACATATGGGAGTTATTTTATTCAGTATCCTCAGTTCACTTACATCAGAGTTGGAGGGTTTGAAGGAGAACCATTTAAATTACCGAGGTTGCCCTTGACCGCTTCATGCTGATTGAACTTTGTAGGCAGCTTGCTCACATTGATAAGATGACACTATCCTGGAAAGATTCAAGTGTTTCTTTCCTAGTTGAACTTGGTTATACTATTTACCAAATTGTTTCTAATGCATTGAACCTAGAGGTTGACTTCAAAAAGCTTAATCTTCAATATTATACAACCCAACCTAATTTTGACAACAAAGGTTATGCTCAAGCATATCTAGCTCTCAAAGAAGGTTTTTCTCACATCCCACAGCTTGAGGACTTATGGGAGGATTGCAACGATTAATTTTAAATAAGGAGGAGAACATTTTCTAGGTTCACAATGGATTAGATCAATACCTTTCAACTCAAAATGAATGTAACAGGGTTTGTAGATAATGGCGAGGATTTGATTGATCCGTAGTATGCTGAGAAAGTATAGGGTTCCCCAATTCTAGAAATAGAATGGTACAAGAAAGAGGAGGATCAAATTCAAATAAGAATATTCCCTGTTATTTGCAAGACTGAACAGTGATTACGAAAAATAGAGACTTGGAAAGCTAGTAACCAAAGATTCTCTTGTTCCAGTTCAAAATGTTTTGTCTAATAAATCTATGAAAACTTGTGTTGCAGGTGGCACCAAAGTTAAAGTTGAGGTATATACTACCAGAGGTTCAAAGAAACTCCTTCTAGGCCAGCTTCCAACTTTTATTACGAGATCAATAACCAAAAACAAAAGCAAAAAGATTCCTAAAAATACAGTAGTGGTGGATTTAGAAGGGTCCCTAGAGGCTGAGAATATAATGAAAGAGAAAAACATTGAGATGTCCACCGTAGAAGTTGGTGATACCGAGAAACCTAAAGAAGAAGAAGTAGATATTGGAGGTTCATTGATCTTAGCAAATATTGGTGTTGAACAATCCCAAACAAAGAAGGATGCAAGTTCTAGTGCTTCTCATTGGTTATAAACTGCTCTCAATAGAAAAAAAGAGAAATGTGGTTCCTGCTTTAGTTCCCATTGAGGATATGGTCAGTAAATGTTTGGGAAGGACTCCAAAGTCGAAAAAGCTTAAAATAGTTTCAAAAATGGATTTTGACCAAGATACTTGCAATTGGACTGCTTAAATAGCTCATTCTGTTTCAAATAAAGAGGTAGAAAATCCTTAAGCAAAGAATTTCACCATTGAAAATATTAATTTAGACACTAGATCATGGGTAGTTGATGTACACCATTTGGAAGCTTCTACAAAAAGAATAATAAGCAGAACATGGAAGGACGAAAAAAGATAAATAGGATCTCAAGGAGACACTCAGGAACATGTTTGAGTATATAGATGTTATTCGCAATCCCAATCCCCAACCAATTTCATAGCTACCCACATCATTTGACCCTAAGTCACCTGCTAATCAGAAGCTCTTGGGTCAAATTCAAAGGAGCAAGATGGTGACATAAGTCTTTCTAGAATGGTTGGATGGGGTTACTCAATCTGGCACAGAGTACTTCAAGAACCTGAGCAAAGTATATGAAAATGTCATAACAGTAATGAGAGAGTTGGAAATAGAAATTACTAACTTGAAAAAGGAGGAAACAAAGTGGATAGTTATGGTGGCTCAAATGAATGATGTGCAAAAATATGGCATTATGAAGTTTTAATTAGAAAAAGTTGTGCATGACTTGGACGATAATGTTCTCTGCGTGTGCAAGAAAATCATTGAGTGGCATAACTCTATTGTGAACCAAGCATGTGAAAAGTCCACCAAACATGAGCTTGATACAGTGTGATGTGATCTACCAACTCACTCCTTTATTTGTCTATCTTGGTCAGATACATTATCCTCTTCTCCAGGGAGTCCTTAAAGTACTGATCCTCAACCACCTTCTACAATTTAGCTACTGATAATTCTAATGGTAGTGATAACTGAGCTCCTATCTCATATACCAATTCAAAAGGTGACATTCCAATTGCTCTTTTTGGTGACGTTCTATCAACTTAGAGTGCCTAATAGAGATTTTTATGCGAATCCTTAGCATTGTCACTCACCAGCTTCTTCATTATAGCCATCAATTTTTTATTGTTGAACTCTGCTTTTCCATTTCCCTATGGATAGTAATCCGATGAATGGGAGAGCCAGATTCTATGATAATAGAAAACATGGTTAGATCTAAGGAATAGAAATAAGTGGCATTGTCTATCACGATCTTTTGAGGAACACCAAAACACACCAATATATTATCTTTGAGGAAATTGCATACAACCTCAGAGTTGTTTTCTTTACTGGAATCACCTCCATCCATTTAGTAAAATAATCAGTAGCTATTAGAATATGGGTGTGCCTTGCACTAGAGGTAGGCATGAGAGGTCTAATGAAATATAAACCCCATTTCTTAAAGGGCTCTTCTATGACAATGGGTCTCAATGGTAATGCTGCTAACTGTGGCCTTCTAGAGAAAAATTTACATTTCTCACAATTAGCTACCCACTTGTATGCATCTTTAAACATCCCAAGCTAGTAATAATAATTTATGAGAATCTTCAAAGCTGTGATAGTGGATGAGAAGTGACCACCACATGCCTCATCATGGAATGCCTTTAAAATATTTTCTTGCTGATCTTTGTTCACACACCTCAAAAAGGTTCCATCTAAGCCTTTTTTGTACAGAACATCATCAAAAATCACATACTTTGTTTCCTTCAACCTCAAATTTCTTCTCTCCCTTGGGGTAAGATGATCCAGACATTCTCCATATGTCAGGCAATGAGCTGCATTGATATACCATGGGTCATGCAGGCTAACCATTAAGACCGTTGGTAATTCTTCACTTTCATTTTCTATGTTCTTTGCTATTAACCGGCATAAGCCCTGACGTTGAACTAGCTTGGTTGACCAGATCTCTAGATCAAATTCTTGTATTTTGGAAACCCAAGTAGCTCAGTTGTTCATTTCCACATCCTCCTGAGTTAGAATACTTTTAATAGTTGGGTTAGGTACAAAAAAAATAGAGTGAGAATGCAAGATATAATATCTAAAATATTTAACTGCCTTGACTACAACAAAATCTTGTTTCTCTACCAAGGAGTACTTCAGTTTGTTCTTTTTAAGAGGCACACTCATAAAAGCAATGTGAACCTCTACATTTTGATCATCTTTTTATAGTGGAATACCAAACATTGTATGTTTAGAGGCATAACAATAAATGATGAACTCCTTTTGGAAATCTGGAGTTATCAAGGTGGGTTCTTGTGCTATTTCTTCTTTCATAGCTTCAAAAGTTTTCTTTGATTCCTCACTCCATCTAAATACCCATTTTTTTCTCATCATTCCAACTATGTTCTTTGTAATCTCAGTGAAGTTTGATATAAACCTTTTGAGAAAATTCAGTTGTCCAAAGAATGAATTAACACCACTTCTATTAGATGGGAGGCTTAATTGTTGAATATCTCTTACCCTATCTAGATCAATTTTGATACCATCATTTGAGAAGAGATGCTCTAATAGCTTCCATTTTGTAATATAGAAGACATATTTATTTAGGTTCAAAGAGATACCATGATCTCCACCTCTGTAGGATAGTCTGTAAATCTCTCAAGTGGTTCTTTCTTCTCCTAGAGAAGATAGTTAAATCATCCAAGTAAATAACAATTATTTTATCAATCAAATGACAAAAAGAGAGGTTCATTGCCCTCTGGAAGGCTTTGCCAGCATTAATTAGGCCAAAAGGCATCTGATTATACATAAAGGTTCCCCATGGGGTTGTGAAGGCAGTTTTGTGTTGGTCTTCCTCAGCTACTCTTATTTGATTATAATTGAAAAACCCATCCAACATTGACATCATCTCATACTTGAAAATTGTTTGTAGAATATGCTCCATAATAGGCAGAGGATAATTATCTTCCATACTTGCTTGATTTAGGTTTCTAAAGTCTACACATATTCAGATTTCCCCATTCTTTTTCCACACTAGGATGATATTTGCCACCCAATTTGAATGATGAATTTGATATACGATTTTGGCTTTTAACATCTTATCCACTTCTTTAAAAATAGTATCTGCAACCTTGGGATTATAGTTTCTCAACTTCTGTTTGAAAAGTGTTGCTCCTGGTTTCAAAGGAAAATGATGTTGAAACTGACCTTCCCTGAAATTCTTCAAGTCATCATAAGACCAAGAAAAGACATCCTTATAGTTTAGCAAAAGGTTAATAAACCTATGCTTTTCCTTAGGTGTGTAACACTTTCCCAGATTAACAAACTTTGGGTTAGCCTCATCCCCTATATTCACCTTTTCATAATCCCCTGATTCACTAGAATTGGGCATATTTTTGCTTCAAGTATACCTATCATATCGATCAAATTTTTTTTCAAGAGACACTAGACCCTTGGTAATTTTATATCCTTTTAATTGAATAATATTTTCATCTAGATTATCTCTTGGATCATGATAAAATTCCTTACATTCAGGGCTAGAACCTTCAAATAAAGTTGTCATGAACATACCTACACTTTATAAAAAAATATTAATTTGTTTATCACTTTCGAATACCTGCCAAGACTCAAAATTATCAGCCACATTAGGACGATAAACCACCTCAATCCTATATGTTTCTTCCTTGAAATTAGGATGAGGAAGTAGAAGAGAAGCTGATACAGCTAATGACTCAACCTGGGTATTCCAATCTCTAGGAATTGCCTCAATTGAAAATGCATCAAAACTATCTATCTGATCCCATACCCTATTTCTGTAATGCTTTAGCTTTTCATTATTCACATTAAAAATACCTCTCACTTTCTTAACAATCAACTCAATATCCTCTTTAACTTGAAGCATCTGTATGCCTTTCTTTTTAGCTTCCTCTAATCCCAATAACAAAGCTTCATATTCTATTGTATTATTAGTGTTCTTGAACTCCAATTTAAAAGCAAAAGGAAACTTTTCATTGTTAGGAGAAAACAAAATGAATCCTGCGCCTAAACTAGCTGACAAGAAACTACCAACAAATTCCATGACCTAGAGATTATCAGAGCAATCAGGTTCAAGTACTAGGCTTTTGCCTTGGTCATCAGAGAAAATCATGTAATTACCAAAATCACACTCCTGATATAATATTTGAGACATCATTAGAAGGAAACATGGTAAATTTTTCCTTAGTTTTAGGTTTCAACACCACTTTTTGTTTTCCTACTGGAATAGTTACCTGTGACCAATCCATTTTAATCTCCCCTCCTAGGTATTTAAAAAAAGTTCTTCTTAACAGCATGCCATTATTGGTGGGTATATCAACCACAAGGATAGTCAATTTCACCCTTCTATTAGGATGAGCTGCTAGAGCAACCTGCACATCCTTAATTTGACCAAGCAAAGGGATTTGTTTTGAATCCAGGGAATAGCATCTACCGAATGTCTTAGTGAGGGATATGCATAAACCTTTAGCTACTATAGAAGGCATGATATTATCTTATGTGCCATAGTCTATAATGTAATTACTAAGCTTGTGACCATTGATAAACAAAGATACATATAATGGATCGGGCTTTGGGTCAAATAGAGGAGGAGAATCATTAGGTTCATTAACAATCAAATCAGGGGCAGGCACAACTGACTCAAACAATGAAACATGAACTTCAACATTAGAAGACTCAACATTAATGGAATATTGACTCTAGACTCAATCAGAGGATCTTCACCTTTGACGTACTTTATTAATTTATCTAGTTCTTTGGGATTCAACCTAATATATTTAGGGAGATAAATTTGAATCTTTGATGACTTACAAAATTCCACAATATCAAATGAAACATTAGGGTTGGGTCTTTTTAACAAATGAACCTCTTGAACCTTTGAACTACTAGCAAGGGCTCAGGTTTTAAGTCCCTTACCTTTGATTGATACTTTTGGAAAGGCTACATCATTTGTGGATCTGAGATTGCATTGATTCCTAGTCAATACAACACATGAAGGATCTTATAAAGTAACCAATATATCACCTCCTCTTTCTAAATCTGATTCATACTCCAAGAAGTGAATTCTAGAGTTGCCAGGCTGCTCAAAATTTCTCCCATCATCTAAAATCTCTTCCACCAATTCTCTTGTATTGGTCATTTGTGCATAATGTACCATTTTAGGGAAGGAACTTCCATCATGGTCAACTATAAGATGAAAGACACACATTTTGCCTTTTCCAAGAGGAGGTTCAATAGCAAGCCTCTTCTGTGTAGGTGGGAGTTGTAATACCTTATTACCAACATTCATTGGTTGATTGTAATTTCTTCTAGGAATATCTTGATAAGGTTTTTGAAAAGATGCATTAGCTTTTGGCAATTGTCTTTTTATTGCAATAACATCATTGACCAATCTTTGTATCATCGGATAAGAAGAAGTTGAGGGTTGAGCATTCAATTTTTTAACCTCTTTCTTCCATTTTCTAGCTGTGATTAAACCATCTTCTAACTCAATAGCTAATGTTTGGGCTGCTGCAAGATCAACTACTCTCTATCTCCTAAGATGGAAGCCTATATCAGGGGGCATTGAATTGAGAAAGAAACACTTTTGATTATTTGTAGAAGGTCTTTTATTCGCTGGTATTTTATTAATTATTTTGTTATATTTGGCTACGAACTCCCTCATGGGTTCATGCATTTCCTTTTGTAATTGGGTCAGCTGAGAAAGAAGAGAATGTTCATCTTCAACACTTTTGAACCTAGCTTCAAATATCATTTTCATATCTTCCCAAGTGGTAATTGAACCATTGGGTAAATGATATAACCATTCTGTTGCAACATCTGTTAGGGTTTATACAAAAAGTCTCACAAACACATCTTCATGTTGAACACCTGATACACCACATGCTACATTAAAATCATTCAACTTCTCATCTATTGATGTTTTCCCATCAATATTAACTTTTGGTAAATTATCTTTCACTCCTTTAGGTACAGCATTTAAGTTAGCTCCCAAATTCAAGTGTCCTATAGCAGCTCCCCATGACTGAGCCATTGGAAGGGAGAAAGGCACAAGATTGATAACAATGATATTTGTGATACTTGATGTAAGTACAGATACCAATAGCTAACAAGATGAGAGGGTGGGGGGGTGAATCATACAAACTTAATCCTCCATAAAAACAATAGATTCAACCTCGGTAACTTATACTTCAGCAATATAACCAAAACTGCTAAACATGCAAACTTATAAACACATAATCATCATAACACTCATAACACCAGATTTAACATGGAAACCCAAATAGGGAAAAACCACTGTGGGATTTCAGACCCACTAAGAAATATACTCTTCTAGAGTATGCTCTGTTAAAAGCAAATCCTGTTAAAGATTACAAACACATTGCTAGATGTGACCCAGTTAAGGGATTTCCCTTCGATCTGTTAGGATTTTCACTTTGTTAGAAGTGACCTTGTCAAAGGATTTCAAACACACATTTAGAATGTTACCTTTCTAGAGGGTTTACATATATGACTGTTAAGTCCACTCGGTTAAGAGATTTTCTGTCACTTACAAAATAACAGTAATAAAAATCTATCTGCAACTTCACATCTGAAATGCTAAAGCAAATTCTTATTTGCTCAAAACAATCAAGTCATAAGACTTATCTTGTCCCTCTGTTGGGCTTTCTACTCTATTATTCAAATAGGTCTTCAAGCTTCTGTGCTCAGTAATCACTATGTAGCATCCCTGTGCATACACTTGCCCGCATGCATTGTTTATCAACAATTCCTTATTTATAAACAATTGCTAATCGCTAAATCTCCTTGATCTCATTTCCCATGATCAATCTTAGCCATCAAATCTTCAAAATTGACCAATTTCAATGTATCCTTCGATCTAAAAATGTTTTACCTTGCCTTGAGACTTACAGTCGTTTCTTGGAACTTGGACAAGGTTATTGCAGTTCAATCTGCGCTGTAGATCTTCCTGTCAATTTTCCTTTGCCATAAATCCTTAACAAACTTCATACATGGCATACCAATCATTTATACATCTCTAGCTAATCATTGTCCTTCATTAAATAATGCTTTTATCCATCGCATGCACACTGTCGTAACTCGGTTGCAACCCAGTAAATACTAAACTTTACTTGGTAGACATTCCACCTTCATTAACTGATATCGATAACCTTAGGGTTTACCGACTAGGTTCCTTAGGGTTTATCGACTAGGTTCTTTGCTCGGTGACATAGTATAGTATAAACCTTACAATCAACAACATATGTAGGATATCAAAACAATCTAAACATCATGATCTCATCATTGTATAACTCGGTAATAGTTGCCCATTGAATAACTTATTCCTCCCTTTATTCATCACATTCTTTCTATGTCTTTTACCGACATCTTATTTCTCTTCAATTCAATTTTCTCAAGACATGGAAACATCATACTGAATCAGATAATCAATCTCTTAACATCAATGACAAAATAATGTTATAAAGATAGTTATCATCCTTCTTCAGTTATATCAATAATCTTCAACAACCTTCTCAATATCTTTACTGAATATAAATAATCTCCTGATATTGAAATGCAAACAATCTTTCTTACTGAAATTCAAACAATCTCCCCCTTTGGCATTGATGGAAAAACCAATAATTAAAGGGTAGTACCAACAAGATATTCAAATTGATTCAGATTCAGATTGCTATTAGATTTCTCCTTTTATCCTTGAGTTGTTAAAATCTTCTGAAGTCTTCTTCCTTTCTTTATTAGGCTTCTGAGCTATTGACTTGCATTTAGTCTTCTCTATTTTTATCTTCTCCCCCTGTCATTAGTCTTCTATTATTTCCATCATTCAGGGCTTTACCATGCAGTCAACCATTTAACCATTTAGTATTCTAGCCAAACCATTTAGTCTTTTCCCCCTTTAACAACAATGCCAAAAAGTAAAATAACTAAATCATGATTTCTTCCTCTTGTGAAGTGATTTGCCTTGCTGTATATCATCTTAGTCTTGGTCAAAGAAAATTGGCTCTATTAACTCTTTCGTGCACAACTTTAGGTGACCTCCTAAAGTGCGTAAATCAGCATCAATCCACACATAATATTCTATAGATTCATTGAATTGATGATTTCACCGAATTCGATCAGTGAGTAGAAGATAGGGGTAGGACCCCTAACTTGCTTCTGAGATACTCAAAAGTGTCCCTTGGCAATGGCTTTGTGAAGATATCTACTAATTGCTCCTTTGAACTGATATATTCTAGCACAATTTTCTTATCTTGAACTTCTTCTCTGAGATTGTGATACTTTATAGATATATGCTTTGTCTTGGAGTGCATCACTAGATTTTTTGAAATGTTAATGGCACTAGTATTATCACAAAATATAGTTACTGGCTCGGTAACTTTCTCATTTATATCTTCCAACAGTTGTTTGATCCATGCTATATTGGTACAATTCAATGCTGCAGCAACGTATTCAGCTTCTGCTGTAGACTATGAGATACATCCTTGTTTCTTGCTAAGCCAACTTACTAGTCTTTCTCCCAAAAATAAATCTCCACCACTTGTGCTTTTCCTGTCATCAATGTTGCCTGCCCAATCAGCATCAGTATAAACTTTTAAATCAAAATTATTCCTCTTTTCATATACTAAGCCATAATCTTCAGTGCCTCTCAGGTATCTGAAAATTCTCTTGATTGTTGTCATATGTGTCTCATTGGGATCTGTAGAGAATCTTGCTACAATACCTACTGCATGTGCTATATCCGGTCTACTATGCACAACATACTGCAATTTTCCAATCATAGATCGGTAAAGTGTCTCATCAATAGATGTAGATTCATCATTCTTTGATAATTTATAGTTAGTAGTCATAGGAGTACTTACTGGTTTAGAATCCTCCATTCCAAATTTCTTCAAGATTTCCTTTATGTACTTGGATTGAGTAATGAAAATCTCATCTTTCATTTGCAATATCTGTAAACCTATAAAATACTTTATCTCTCCGATTAGTGACATCTCAAATTCTTTACACATTTCATTTCCAAAGTTCTTGCATAAGGAGTCATTACCACAAAATATGATATCATCAACAAATATGGCTGAGATCAATATTCCATTGTCCTCATCTTTCTTCATGTACATATTGTTGTTTTCACTTATTCTTATAAAACCAATCCTAATTAAATAAGAGTGCAATCTTTCATACCATGCTCTAGGTGCTTGTTTCAGACCATATAAAGCTTTGTTCAGTTTTCATACCTAATCTTTACTCTTGTCTTCAACAAATCCTTCAGGTTGTTCAATGTAAACTTCTTCTTCTAGTATACCATTCAAAAATGCAGGTTTAACATCCATTTGATAGACCTTGAAATTTTTGAAAGCAACATATGCCAACAATGTTCTTACTCCCTCAAGTCTAGCCACATGTACAAAAGTCTCACCATAATCTATTCCTTCTTCTTGAGCATAACCTTTGCAAACTAGTCTTGCTTTGTTGTGAATGACTTCACCTTTCTCATTTAGCTTGTTTATGAAAATCCACTTAGTACCGATTACATTTTTGTCCTTCAGTCTTGGGATCAATGTCCATGTGTCATTCTTCTTGATTTGATTAATCTCTTCTGTCATAGCATTTACCCAATCTTCACTGTTAAATGCCTCTTTCACTATTCTCAGTTCAAATTCAGATATGAAACATGTGTTCTGTCTCAATTTGTTCCTTACCATCACTGGATCATCCTTATCTCCTATAATTTGACTTTCTGCATGATGTCTTCTGATATATTTGGCTAATATAGGCTCGGTAGGTTCTGTATGATGTTCTTCATCACTCGGTAACTAGACATTATCTTCATTTTCTTCAATAGCTTTCTCGGTAGAACTTCTTGGTTGAACATAAACAAATTCTTCATAATATTCTGGTTCTTTGGAATTTCCTTCATCATTTCTTTCTGCAAATTCATCAATTTTCACATTTGCACTTTCTACTATTTTGTTAGATGATTTGATCAGACATTTAAATGCTTTACTTCTAGAAGAATAACCAAGAAATGTTCCTTCTTCACTTTTCGAATCAAATTTTCCATTTCTGTCATCTTTGTGAACATAGCATCTACTTCCAAAGATTTTAAAATAACTTACATTAGGTTTCTTGTCATACCAAATCTCATAAGGTGTCTTCATAGTTCTTTTCTTCATTTGAACTCAGTTCAGGGTATAAACTACAGTGTTGATTGCTTCTCTCCAAAATGTTTGAGGTACCCTCTTTTCTATCATCAGGGTTCTGGCACAATCCACAATTGATCTATTTCTTCTCTCTGCTATCCCATTTTGCTGAGGTGTTCTTGGTGCAGATACTTGCCTCTTTATACCATGATCATTGTAGTATAAGTTAAATTCATCAGAAGTGAATTCTCCTCCTCTATCAAATCTAAGACATTTCAGTTGTCTTCCTGTTTCATTTTCAACTCTTGCCTTGTACCATTTAAACGTTTGAAAAGCTTCTGATTTTTCTTTTAAAAACATGACTGACATCATCCTTGAGTAATCATCCACAAATAATATGAAATATTTATCACCATAATAACTTTGAACTTTCATAGGACCACAAAGATCAGTATGAACTAGATCTAAAATTCCTTTTGAGGTGTAGGACTTACTTGTAAAGCTTGATCTTGTCATCTTACCCATCTGGCATCCTCGACACATAGCATTCTCTAGTTTCTCAAGACTCGGTAGACCTCTTACTTGGTGCTTCTTACTTATTTTGATCAGATTATCAAAATTTACATGACAAAACCTTTTATGCCATAACTAGGTACCATCTATCTTTGCATAAAGACACTTGTTCCTAGTTGAGTCAAGATGAAATGTATTACCTTTTGTTTGTGTCCCGGTAGCAGCTAACTTTCCATGCTTGTCATGAACTTTGACAATTCCTTTCTGAAGTTCTATTCGGTATCCTATATTGTTTACATGTGCTACACTCAACAAATTGTATTTCAATCCTTCAACCCAGTATACATCATCACATTTAGCATTTTCAAGAAGTGTTATAGATCCTTTACCTTTCACCGGACATGGTGAATCATTACCAAATCTTACATAGCCTCCATCATAGTCTTCTAATTTACCAAACTTGTGTTTAGCACCTGCCATATGATGTGAGCATCCACTATCTATGATCCAAGAATCATTATTATTTACGTGAGATATTAGGGCTTTTTCTTCATACCTTTCTTCATCAGATCCATCCTTAATATCCACATAAACAACTTCCTTGGTATCAGTTTCATCAGATTTGTCATCATTGGATTCCTCATTAGCTATTAGACATGTCTTTCTATCTCTTCTTCTGAAGTCTCGGTGTCCTCTGTATTGGTTGTCTTTCTACCTATTATCTCAGTACTCTCTCTTTTTACTAGATTCTTTGTCAGGGAAATTAGAAGCCATATGTCCTATCTTATCACAATTGAAACATTTTAAAGGTAGCTTCCCTTTATACTTACCTTTTCCTCTCGGTAACCTTCTAGCTAATAATGCTTCAAACTCTTCTTGCTTCTTGATTTCATCATACAGTTTGTGCACTTCTTCCATGTTCTTACAAAATCTTTCACTTGCTCCACTGTGATCTCCTTTAGAGTACTTACTCATTCTATCATCAGATTCACTAATATGAAAAGAATTGAATGCAAATTCAACTTTATTTACCGAAGACCCACTGTTATCAAAATTACTTAACTCAAATGCATGTAGCTTACCAATAGTAGCATCTAAAGAAACTTGCATGTTAGATATATACCTCAATTCATTGATTGCAGAGACTCAAATAGCATACACTGGTAAAAGGGTTCTCAACAACTTACTTGTTATATCCTTTTCTTCAATAGTTCCACCTGCTCCTTTAATTTGATTGACAATCTCCTTTAGTCTTGTACTATATTGGGTTATGTTCTCACTTTCAATCATTCTCATGGATTCAAGTTGTCCTCTTAGACTATCTACTTTTGCTCTTTGAACATGTTCATCGCCTCCATACACAGATATGAGCTTAGTCCACATTGCTTTTGCATCATTACAGCCTTCTAGATCATTAAACTCTAAGTCGGTCAATGATGATGTAATTTCAATCATAGCTTGAATATGTTCTTGCTTTGCCTTTAGCTCTTCCAAGGTTGTAGGGTTAGTGCTCGGTGCAATGTAATCATTCTCCAGATAATATGTTGCATATTCTCTAATTCCTGATAAATGCAGCTTCAATCTTTTCTACCATGTGGAGAAACTTGACTTGTTCAGCTTCGGTGCATCCCTTTTATACATCTTCGGATCTTTGCCTCAAGTACCTTTAAACTTTTCTTTCGGAGTCCAAAGCTCTGATACCAATTGTTAGTTCTGATACTTGATGTAAGTATAGATGCCAATAGCTAACAAGATGAGAGGGGGGGTGAATCATACAAACTTAATCCCCCATAAAAACAACAGATTCAACCTCGGTAACTTATACTTCAGCAATATAACCAGAACTGCTAAACATGCAAACTTATAAACACATAATCATCATAACACTCATAACACTCATAACACCAGATTTAATGTAGAAACCCAAATAGGGAAAAACCACTGTGGGATTTTGGACCCACTAAGAAATATACTCTTCTAGAGTATGCTTGGTTAAAAGCAAATCATGTTAAAGATTACAAACACATTGCTAGATGTGACCCAGTTAAGGGATTTCCCTCAGATTTGTTAGGATCTTCACTTTGTTAGAAGTGGCTTGTCAAAAGATTTCAAACACTCATTTAGAATGTTACCTTGCTAGAGGGTTTACATATAAGACTATTAAGTCCACTTGGTTAAGAGATTTTTTGTCACTTATAAAATAACAGTAATAAAAATCTATCTGCAACTTCACATCTGAAATGCTAAAGCAGATTCTTATTTGCTCAAAACAATCAAGTCATAAGACTTATCTTGTCCCTTTTCTAGGCTTTCTACTCTGTTATTCAAACAGGTCTTCAAGCTTCTGTGCTCGGTAATCACTATGTAGCATCCCTGTGCATACACTTGCCTGCATACACTTGCCTGCATGAATTGTTTATCAACAATTCCTTATTTATAAATAATTGCTAACTGCTAAATCTCCTTGATCACATTTTCCATGATCAATCTTAGCCGTCAGATCTTCAAACTTGACCAGGTTCAATGTATTCTTCGATTTGAAAACATTTTACCTTGCCTCGAGACTTGCAGTCCTTTCTTGGAACTTGCACAAGGTTATTGTGGTTCAATCTGCACTATAGATCTTCCTGTCGATTTTCCTTTGCCATAGATCCTTAACAAACTTCATACACAACATACCAAACATTTATACATCTCCAGCTAATCATTGTCCTTCATTAAATAATGCTTTTATCCATCCCATGCGCACTATCATAACTCGGTTGCAACCCGATAAATACTAAACTTTACTCGGTAGACATTCCGCCTGTTGGAACCCTAAATTTTGCAATTTTTAGAATTCTAGATTCCAAGACAAGAAATGAGAAAAATTCTAAATATATATATATATATATATATATATATATTGAATAGGTACAAGTAATATGTTTTATATTTGTTGCACAATATGAAACCATAACATAAACACAATAATGGTCATAAAAAATGGATTGTGAAGCACCAAAGGGGGTATTTACATCATTTAAAGACCATTTATCCATTATATACCCATAAAATAGCCTTAAAATACCTCTAATATGCCTAAACAACTTGTAAAGTGACAATTAATTACATAAACTAAGGCAATTTCGGGATTTGGAATTATTTTTATTTAAAAGGGGGGTGTCTTTTCACCCAAAGGGGTATGAAAACCATTCAACCACATATATATGTGTGATGTAAAATGTAAAGAGGGAGAAGATAGAGAGACAAGAGGTGGAGGCAATTTTGTACTTTTAAACTTTTTATCAAAAATAACCAGTTGCATTTTCTTTCTCATATGTGTTGAGAGTTAACATATTTTTAGAAGGCAGTTGCTTGTGATATTATCTAAAGGAGATAAGGTTATCTGTGTTCTTCCGGTGAAATTTTGTGTTTCATATTGTAGATTTGGATTAAAAAAGATTTACTTGTGAATTGTAATTGTTCCATGTATTTCTTCCTTGGATGGTCTCTTAAAGTTAGGGTTAAATTCATTCAAGTGGTTTACAATATAGACATTGAAGTAGAGCTCATAAGAAATAGTAACTGACAGACTCGCCGAGAGGGGGTGGGTTTAAAAACTATCTCATAAATTTACACAATAAGTCCTAAAGAAATATAAGACTCTCTAGCCCAAATAAGAGGAAAGGCACTGATCATTTGTAAACAAACCCTTTAACCATACCAATTACCCTTTACTTTTAAGCATTAGGATTAGTAGAGTAGGTAATTTAGCCAAAGTGTAACATATATACTTTTGTAAGATACATAGATCAATACACACATCTGAAATCGGTCTATTTAAGAAACTTATGCCATTATGAGACTAAGAGATATCAGATTAAGACACTAAATCTGCTATAAAAAGCATTAGTTGAAGGAACAACTAGTGAGTAGGTATACCCGCCTAGGTCCTGCAGAGCCTAAAGTGAGAGAGTTAGTAACCAAATAGGTTCACTCTATAAGTTGGCCAAGTCAATTGGAGGGTTTGATCATAGGAGTTGGCATTTCCTTAGAACCTATCCAATCTGTTGATTTGAGACTCAACACTACCTTCATTAACCGATATCGATAACCTTAGGGTTTACCGACTAGGTTCCTTAGGGTTTACCGACTAGGTTATTTGCTCGGTGACATAGTATAGTATAAACCTTACAATCAACAACATATGTAGGATATCAAAACAATCTAAACATCATGATCTCATCATTGTCTAACTCGGTAATAGTTGCCCATTGAATAACTTATTCCTCCCTTTATTCATAACATTCTTTATGTGTCTTTTACCGACATCTTAACTCTCTTCAATTCAATTTTCTCAAGATATGGCAACATCATACTGAATCAGATAATCAATCTCTTGACATCAATGACAAAATAATGTTATAAAGATAGTTATCATCCTTCTTCAGTTATATCAATAATCTTCAACAACCTTCTCAATATCCTTACTAAATATCAACAATCTCCTGATATTGAAATGCAAACAATCTTTCTTACTAAAATGACAACAAACAATAGGCAAGGTAGTTTCATGTAGGATTAGGGCTTGACAAGTAGGTGATGTGAAAGGTTTAAGAGAGGGAGAAGGAGGTTTTCTTCTTGCTTGCCTTATGCAAGGAGCGGTAGATGAAAAAATCAAATTTTGTAACTCTTGAAAAATAGGATCAACAACTCCTTCTCTCCTTAAGAATTTGGTATATCTTCTAGACTCCAGTTTGCTATAGTATACAATTCAACTATGACTTCTTGTTTATTTCAATATTTATAAACAAATTACACTACAAGACAAATAACTCATGAGATAGCCCCATTTTTTTCATGTCTAGGTGACTGTTCTTGGTCCAATATCCCCAATAGAGTCGCCAAAAATCTGTTGGTTAACAGAATTATCCTTTGATGAAAATGAAATAATCACAACTCTATCACCCCTTTAAAGAACAAAATAGTAACCAAATATTTGGGTAAACTTATGAAATTTTCCTTCTAAATTTTCTTAGGTACAACTCCCTCTTAGATTTTCAATGAATGAAAACAAGAAAATAAACTATGCATATACTTTTAACCAGAAAGTACCAAAGGCATTTCCACATTTACACATCACTATGCTGTAAAAGCGATTTTTAAAAATATAGTTCTCAAATGACAAAGCTCACAGGCTTTGTTATGTTTCACACCCTTTCATTAAAAATAAACTTCCAGACTAAATTTTTCATCAAATGCATAACATTTCTTAAAGAAATAAGAGACTATTTCGACATAAATGAATTCCAACATAAATTCAACTTCATTCATCTAACACATAGATTTCAAACTCAAAAATATTCACTTTCATTTATTCATAGATAAATGAGTGTTTTCTTTTCAAAATATTATGCAATGTAGTAAAGCAAAGTATATGAAGTCTGAAAGCCAAAAATTCTTAGACCTTCACATAGTCTTTTTAAAACATATATATAGCCACAAATCGGCTAACTGTAGTTTAGGGAAACACAAAGTTACATAACTCTACCCAGAGTTAAGATTCAGTTTTGAAATATAACCAGAAAACTAATTTCTAAAAACCATCCTAAAATTCATCATCAAATAAATTTAAAGGGCCTGCATGATAGAGATTGAAGCTATGGAGCGGGATCCTTGAGCTGATTTTTTATTGCAATGGTGACATGTTTCCATTCCAAATGAGCAAGTGAAAAACTCTTTATAATAGCATAGTTTGGCAATCCGATATGAGTGATCCTTTGTCACCACACTTCCTTGTCTTGCTAGACATGGGCCACAATATTCGTGTGACTACCCAAGTGTTCTATGCATAGAAATAGTAGGGACTCAATTTTCACCACAATTGAGAAATCCCTTTTTGTTAGAGTTTTTCCTTCTCTAACATAATTATTTTTTCCCTCAAAGGAATGGGTGATAACTTCTAGACTCTTTATTGTTTTCCCGTCCTCCTTAAAACATTTGATTCCTATGTATTTCAAGTTATTCTTCATGGATAAAATGAGTTGAGCTAACTTGTTCCCTAGTTTGACAGACTCTTCACATCCCTTCTTGATAATAGAGTTATGCCACTCAATGCTTTTCTTGCACACGTAGAGAACATTATCATCCAAGTCTTGCATAGGTTTTTCTGATAAAAACTTCATAATGCCATATTTTTGCACATCATTCATTTGAACCACCACAACTATCCACTTTGTTTCCTCCTTTTTCCAGTTAGTAATTTTTGTTTCTATCTCTCTCATTACTGTTATGGCATTTTCATATACTTTTCTCAGGTTCTTGAAGTATTGTCTCTTATTTCTGTTAGAAATCTTATTCATTTGATGAAATAATTAGTCTGAAAGTTTATTTTGAATGAAAGGGTCCAAAACATAACAAAGCCTGCGAGCTTTGTCATTTGAGAACTATATTTCTAAAAATCACATTTACAACATAGTGATGTGTAAATGTGGAAATGTCTTTGGTACTTTCTGGTTAAAAGTATATGCATAGTTTATTTTCTTGTTTTCATTCATTGAAAATCTAAGAGGGAGTTGTACCTAAGAAAATTCAGAGGGAAACTTTCATAACTTTACCCAACTATTTGGTTACTTTTTTGTTCTTTAAAGGGGCGATAGAGTTGTGATTATTTCATTTTCATCGAAGGAAAAATCTGTTAACCAACACGAACCTAATAATAGGTCTAACATAGAATATCATGACTAGAAACGAACAATGCTACAATACCTAGAGAACAAAAAGATATTTCCAGACCACAAAAAAATAAAATCCATGCTACCAAAACTATATCCAACAAAGATAATAATAAGCAATGTCAACAACACTTTCCAAACCTGAACAATTTTAGAACAACCAATGAACACCTGCAAAACCAACACAACAAGATATCTCTACACCACATACTTTTTGGACCAATTCCAATCCAAAACAACAAGTTTGACATCAATGACAACCATAACAACACATACTTCCAAAAATCTCCCCCTTTGTCATTGATGGCAACACTTGACCAAAGTCAAATACTACTCAATATATTTCCACAAACTAAATCTACACAAGCTCTCCCCATATCAGAAGTATTACTCAATCTCTCCCCTTTGCCATAACTTAATCTCTCCCCAAAGATCAAACTTTCTCAATCTCTCCCCCTTTGACATCAAGGACAAAGGTCACAACAACACTGCACACACCACTGCTCCCCCTGAGAGCAACCACAAAATCAATCTAGGACATCAAATAGGCATGAAATCTCCCCTTGGAAGATACATCTCTATAATGCACCTAGCTAGAAGGAGGGGCAGTAACCCCAAGCTTCTCTCGAAGAAAATCAAATGTATCATTTGTCAATGTCATCGTGAAAATATCTACAACCTATTCTTTTGTAGAAATGTACTCCAATCTAACTTCCTTCTCAACATCTGTCTCCCTTAAGTAGTGATATATGATTGAAATATGTTTTGTTCTTGAATGCATAACTAGATTCTTCATAATGTTTATTGCACTTGTATTGTCACACATAATAGGAATTGCTTCATAATATGCTACCTTGATATCCTTAAGAGTCTATCTCATCCACATTACTTAAGTACAACAAGATGTTGTTGTAATATATTTTTCTTCAGATATAAATAGGGAAACTAAATCTTTTTTCTTACTGAACTAAGAGACCACTATGTCCCCTAAAAAGAATGCACCGCCACAAGTACTCTTCTAGTCATCAACACTTCTAGCCCAATATGCATCAGTATAGGCTTTCAACATAGAATCCCCACCCTTTTTGTACTAAAGTCCATAATCCATAGTTCTAAACAAACTTCTAAAAATTCTCTTCACAGCTTGCTCATGTGTCACCTTCAAATTTGCTTGAAATATATCTACCAGACAAACAACCTGCATGATATCTAGTCTGGATGTAGTTGAATACAACAATCCACTAATCATCGACCTATACTTCTTCTGTTCAACCTCTAGAGACATCATCTTTTCTCAACTTACATCCAATGGTTAAAGGAAATGTAACCGGTTTGCAATCATCAAAACCAAATTTCCACTGTATTTCCTTCACATACTTTCTCTAAGAGATAAAAATTCTATTTTCTGATTGAATAACTTGCAACCCAAGAAATAAAGATAACTTGCCAATCATTGAAATTTTAATTTATTTCTGCATCTCTTTAGCAAACTCTTTACATAAACTATCATCTTCTCCAAATATAATGCCATCAACATAAACTATAACAATTAATAACTTTTCTCCATCAATCTTGAAATAAGCATTACCATTTTTTGTACCTTTCTTGAAATTCTGTTGAAGAAAATGTCTATCCAATATCGCTTACCAGGCCCTTAGTGCCTATTTAAGTCCATACAATAATTTCTTCAGTATGGACACCATATCCGAATCCTTTGTTAGTTTGAAACCATCTAATTGTTCAAATTAAACTTCTTCTTCTAGATGTCCATTCAATTTTTTTGATTTGATATCCATATGATAAACTCTAAAGTTCTTATAAGTAGAAAATGCAAGAAATGTGCAAATAGCTTCCACCCTTTCTATCTAAGAAAAAATTTATTCAAATTCTATGTCTTCTACTTGAGATTATCTTTTGCATACCAGTCTTTCTTTATTCCTTGTCACTTCTCCTTGCTCATTTAATTTATTCCTGAATACCCATTAAGTTCCTATTACATTCTTGTCCTCCGATCTAGGTACCATCTCCCAAGTCTTGTTCTTCTGGATCTGATTTAATTCTTCTTTCATTGTTTAACCCAAATTTTATCCTTACTTGCTTCTTCATAAGTCTTTGAATCAATCATACATAGAAAACAGTAATTGTCTTGTTCTTGAGCTTATGCAGTCTTCCTTCTTGTCTGACCACTTTTTTTCTTGTCTCCAATTATCTAATTTTTAGAATGATTCTTCTAAACATATTTAGCAAGAAATTTCATTGAGTCTTCCTCTTCTTCTTATTCATAATTTATTTGTTTCTCTTTTCTTTATTTTGAATCACTTGTCTTATTTGCAATTGCTTGAACAATCTCAATCTTCTGAGCTAGAAAACATTTATTTTCCTTTCTATCCTTGATATAGTATACATTTCCACCTATTCTAACTCCTTTTGCAACTCTTTTAGCAATATTATCTCTTTCGATTACACATTTGGTGCTACTAAACAACACTTCATAGCCTTTTCTACACATCTAACTAACACTTAACAAATAGTATCTTAATCCTTCAACATAATAAAAATCATTAGTTTTATGCTTACCATCAATAGAAACACTTCCAATACCTCAAATAGTTGCACCATCTTCTCCAACAAACTTTACTAATCCTCCATCATACTTCTTGAGATTAATAAACCTATCTTTATCACTAGTCATGATTTGAACATCTGGAGTCTACAATCCATGTACTCGGTTCTATCTTAGCATGCAATACATTCTTAACTATTCTCTCTTCTTCTGGTTTTTTCAAACCATCCTCCTTATCATCAATTGCCAAAAATAGGGATTTTTCATTCAAGTCATCATCAACTTGATCTTTAGATGTATGCTCCTCAATAGAACATAAGCCCTTCTTCTCTCTTCTATTAAAATTACATCATTTGAACTTGTTTTTCTTCTCATCATCATCCAAACTCTTATAGAATTCTCTGTAAGTGTAATTAGAAGCATAATTTCCAATTCTACCATTAGAAAAATATTTAAAATGTAACTTACCTTTGTATTTTGTAGTGCTTCGATGTAATCTTCTCACAAAATTTTCTTCAACTTCATCTAGATCTTCATTGTATTCTGGATCATCATGTCTTAAAATATTAAATGTTGCGTTGTGTGAAAATACAATGCACCCCATTTAGGCAACGAAATGGGGACCAACCAATTTTTTTGCTTAATAGGCCTTTTAATTTGAGAGATGAGGAATATCATCTAGCGGAAAAAGATGATTGTGGGAATAAATAGGAAAAACTTGTGATAGGATAATGGAAGAGAAATTTCAAGGTTCCTAATGGCCACTTTCCCCACAAAATAGTAATCGCAGACAATATCGGATTTTAAAGTATTGCGGGATGAAAAGGTGGAAGCGACAAAAGTTAAAATTTCTCCATGGCCCAATGTTCCGCAACATTGAATTAGTTAACAACAAGCCAAAGTTGCCCACTCTGGTATTAAGTAAAGTTTTTTCAAGTGCTAACCAATTTCCCAAAGGATAAGAAGTAAAATTACCCCCACAAAGGTATAGCCAAACTAAGAAAATAATAGAAGCGGGCAGAAGCGTCATCGAAGAAAAGGATAAAAGGTCATAAAAGGCCATTGGTAGTGTTGAAGAGTATTGCGGAGATATTGTCGTGGTGGATTGTGAAATAATAAAGAGATTGTGTAAGTAATTTGAGAGAAAAAAACATGTCAAAATCCTCAAAAAGTGGTATTGTGACCCAAAAATGCGGAAGCACCATGGTGACCGTTAGATATAGGTTTTTTTGAATTTCCCTCCAAGTAGGTGCTTGTATCATGTTGGTAGCTTACCATGTGCCAAATTAAGTGTAGGACATGACTAATTCTTAAATAGAAAGTGACAGTAATGGCATAAATTATGCAACAGTACAATTTATAATGTCATCTGTTGCAGGTAATACAGGAGTAGATACATGAGCAATCTCGGAGCATCTCGACGGGTAGTATACTTAGACTCTTCTAATGATTCTACCAGCGAAGCAGGTAAGTACCCTAACTTAGCTCAGTGAATTCATACAAAAGGTTGCCAGTTGAAAACAAAGTAATATTAAAAGGAAAAATCAAGATTAAATCACTTAAATGCTTAAAATATAAGATTCATAGAAATAACACAGGGAATATTAGCAAGGAGAACGAAAAACAAGGTAGTGGGTACCGGGAAAGTCGAGCTAAAGAGGGAATTTGAGTGTAAATTTTCCCAAATAATACCTAATACCAGGTTTTATTTGGATACCCATTTAGGAGAGTGCAACCTCACTGACCTCATCGACAAGATGAGAGAACCAATAGCCATGGAGGAAATGAAGAGTATGGGGCAAAGCGGTCTAATATAGGCAGTAGGGTTTTTGGTTGATACAAATGCACATGATTTAGTTAAGCAATTCATCCAGCATTATGATACAGCCAAAAGATATGTCATTTATAATCACAGAGTATATGCAAACCTAATGCCTAGAGGTATAACATAATTTCTTGGGATTCCAACCCCAGCAGGGTGGATAAAGAGAAGCAGAACATAAGCAAAAAAGGAATTTTAGGAGTCAAGGTCAATGTGCGAGAAAAATATATGCTAAGAGTGGTACATTAGGAAACAAGGAAAAAGATTGGCAAAGTTGCCCACTCTGGTATTAAGGAAGGAAATGCACCCAAATGTGTACATTGGGATCACCTATCTCAATAGGATAGCCGAATTAGAAATCAGTGACATGTTTCATGAGTGGATGTTCACTTACATCCAAATTTTGAGGCAAAATAAGGAAATTTATGATTGGGCCCAATTCATTAAGGACTCCATATACCATGCCATAGAGGAAACATCAAGAATCTTTTACATGTCTTCGTACATAGTATATGCATGTGCAATAAAAGAAAACATTCAAGGGTTGAACAATGTAGGACTTCTAGGAACAGAGCCAGGGCACAAACCAGTATATGTATATTTACCAGAGTTAGAAAAGAAAGAACTAATGTTATATTACAAAGAAGTTAATGACTACTTTATCATGAAGCTTGGCTGGGAATTAAAAGGAAGACCTGGTGAAAGGGTGTTGGAAGAAGTAAGAGAAGTGATCCATTGTTACAAAGGTTGGTATATACAATTTCCCACATGGTCATACTTGTGGGCACAAGGATTTTTAGGAAGGCCCTTCAAATTTCCAAGGTACCCTTCACTTTGGGCATGGTTAACTGAATTTTGTAGACAAATGGTTGAATTTCATGACAATTACCTGAGTTCTCATCAAAAACTAGGGTTTAAATTCCCTATAAAGATTGGACAATTTGGATGTGAATCACTACAGAATGCAAAAAAGGTAGAGGAAGACCTATTGGCCAGGCATCTGCAATAGTTCTAGTACACAAGGAAGGACTATGACCCTTTGCACAAGATAGAAAAGTGTTTTGCCAGAAGAGTCAAACACATCCCAGAAATAGAAGATTAATAGATGGATTGTAAAGATGAAATAGATGTAAGAAAGAGAAAGTATTACCAAAGGTTAACAGTGGCAAAAATAAAGAAGTTGGGGCTAGCCAAAACAGGGATCGAGGTACCTGCAAAGATAACTGAAGATGAAGAAATCTTAAGGCCGGATTACGTGGCACATAATGTGGAGAAAAGACCAGTGACAGAACCCAAACCGAATGAACCGTAAATGGTCTCAATGGACCAAGTGAATCAACCGCTCCTAGAAGTGACAAGGAAATGGCTAGAAGTATATAAAGCATAGTTAATGCACAAAGGAACAAAGCTCACCATAAGGAGGAAGAGGAAAAGAAAGGATACTGAGGAAAATACAGATTTTTTTGTTCACAAAAGGAGTATAGATATGACTAAAATCATAGAACCGAGTATCATGGAAGCAGAAGAGATAGAAAAAGGAGGTGTTGAGATAGTCACCACATATGCAAACTTGAATATGCTGGCTAGAAGCAAAAGGAAGGAGCCACAAGGCCAGGGCAATAAAATAGTGAAAACCCTCCCACAAGGAGGAAGGGTTGAGATGCGGGAAGAAACACTCCAAGAATAGTCGTTGCAGGCCATTCCAACAAATGTGTCTTAATCTACTGCACAACTATTTGCATCTCCTCCATCGATCAACAACACCTTTGGTGAAATAGTTAGGCTAGTTAGGGTTGGACCTAAGGAAGATCCAATATTGTACAATGACTTGAATCAGGTGCTGGAAAAACATTGAAAGGTAAACTTAGAAGAATTGCAAAAGAAGATGGAACAAGGTAAATTGCCGCAAAAGCTAGTGCATGGAGCAGAGGCTTTGACTAGAAAAAGCATGATGGACCAAGTGATAAACCTAGAAGTCTTAGGAGAATTCGAGGCAAAAAAAGTGAAGGAAAGGGATATACAATGTGGAGCGGATGAGATTCCCACTGTGGAGAAAATAAGAGTAGAAGAAAATTTATCTCTCCACAAGGATAATCAACAAAAGACAGTGGAAGAGAATGCGAAGATACAGGTAGCGGAAGAAAATGAAAAGCAGGTGAGAGATGGTAATGAATAAGTGCAAGATGTTGGCAAATGCACACTCCAATGAGAAATTGTAGGTGATTGAAGGTATTGTCATTGATGGAAACCTTACAATCCTATGATACCGACAAACATCGGCACCGACAAACTCAACACCGGTACATAGATCATTGGCATCGAAAAGATTGATCACCGACACAATTGGCCAACAAGAATTTTGTTTAAATGTATTTTGTATTTAATTGTAAAATATTTTGTAAGATGACTTGGTGGATTGTAATATGACTCATATAAGTATGAGATCATTGTAAATAATTTAGATGTGATAGATGGAAAGATTAATGCAGACCTAATATGTGAATTGTAAGGCAGATATTGGATAAGGGTTTATGTATATTGCAGAGCTTAAACCGGCACTGAATCTAGCATAGTAGATGCTGATCTAAAGTAGTACAAGACATTGGATTTGTATAATCCATTTTTGTAAGTCAGTGAGACTTCTTTTGTAACTGAGAAGTGAGCTCTAGGCACTTGGCTTTCCTACATGTGCAGGCCCCTATTGTAAACAGTAATATTCCCTTATTGGCCAGTAAGTGAATATTGTGGGTCACAAATCCCACCGAGGTTTTTCCCACACTGAGTTTCCTTACTAAAAATACTATGTTATGGTGTGTGTCTTATGTTGTGGTTATTTCTCTTATTTACTGCATTATTTTTGGTTTACCGGTACACAGTTTTGATATGCTTTTCATGTTATAATTCAACTAAATTCTTATACCGTTCAGATACTAATTCACCCCCCCTCTCAGTATCTTTGAGAATCCTAACAATTGGTATCAGAGCATGGTCCTCTATTTTCAAAACCCTAACAACTTGAGGAAGATCTTGACACCAGTAGAGATGGAAAATTTGAGAAAGCAATTGGAAACAACTCTTTCACATTATGATGCAGAAAAAGTGAAGAATATCAAACTTGAAGATGATCTGAAGGCTGAACAAGATATTATTCAAGGACTTCAAGAAAATTTCACTATAGCAAGGAATAAGAGAAGAGAACTTTGTGAAAAGATGCAGAATGATGAAGATGAAAAAGAAACTCTTAATGATCTGGTAAACTAACTGAGACAAGAAAATAGTACAATGAAGAATGAGATGCAAGATATAACTATGAGATTTTGTAAAGAAACTGAAAATATGAAGAAGAATGAAGAGGACTTGGTTAGAAGACTGAATGATGCTGGAAATCAAAACACAAGACTTAGTCATGAAAATGATATGTTAAAGATAAATTTGATGCATACACAAAATGACAGAACTGAACTCATGAGACATAAAGAAATCTTGGAGAGTGAACTGGCTACTACAAATCAACAAAAGGAAAAATTCAAGAAAAGTTCAGAAGAACTTGATGACATGCTGAAGAATCAAAAACCAAATGGTTATGCAAATGGCCTTGGCTTTGAAGTTGTTGAAAGCTTCGATACTACGAACAAACATGATCATAGCAAACTGGTAAGACATCCTAATGCTTACAAATTTAATGGGAAATTATTTAACTGTAACAAGTATGGTCATAGAGCAAATCATTGTAGATCTAGAAACTATCAAAACACTAATACACCCATTGGTCAATGTTCTAAATGCAACAAAGTTGGTCACAATTCAAAAAATTGTAGAATGAATGTAAGATGTTATGTTTGTGGAAGATTTGGACATCTATCTAACCAACATAGGATATGGGAAAGCTATTCAAAAAAACAATGTGACTTGTTATGCTTGTAACAAAATTGGACATATTGCAAAATTTTGTAGAAGTAGGACATCATCGACAAATAACAAAGGACCCAACTTGAAAGGTAAAGAAAAAGTTGAAGAGGTAAAGCAAGAATTCTCAAAATAATGGATTAGAAAGACAGATCATAATGTTGATGGGAATACTCCTCCACCGGCAGAATAGAGTAACACTCCACCAGAAAGAGACTCTTCATCAAACTGAAGGAAAATCCTTTGGGGGTTTAGAAACAAACAGAAAAAAAATGCTAATATACCCTTGGTTGATGGTGAGAAGTTGAATTACTTCTTTACCGGTAGATGAGTTAAGTTGTGACTTAACTGGCAAGCATTAAATGTGGTAGTTGGAGAAAATAACATTATAAAGTAAGTGTTTTGTCTCCTTTTTCATTCACCGAGCATTCAAATCTTTGAGAGCGCAAAAATTTTTGAATGAAGGCATCCTTAGTGAAAAAGTGAAGCAGTTCATCCAAGCACTCATCCTTAAGGCAGATTGAGATATTTATAACCATGGCATCCTCCTTTGTTCCTGAATTTATAGCAAATCCTACTGTGATTGAGGTTATCAAGCGCCCTAGACCGGTATTCAAACTTGTTCCCGAAATAGCGAAGAAAGATGATACCCTAGGTGCATTCTCTCAAATTCCTAAAGGAGTATTTTATGAAGAAGATCCTAGGATATACATACATTGTCACATAGAAGAACTAGGAGATGAAGAAATCAAGAATATGTATTAGACTATTTTATGTGATGAATCTAGAAATATCAAACTGGAACATAAGATAGTGGAAACCCTAGATTTTACTGAAATCCTTAGTGTCCTAGATTTTCCCAAGGATGTTATAAGGATTGTGCTAAGAAGAGTTCATGGTGAATTTTTTTCATTGGATTCCATCCATAAGATCACCAAAGAAGTAGTTAAGGCAGGAACAGGGTTACCTTCCACCAGTAGCAGACCTGACAGAACTAAAAAGGTCTCTAATGACATAGTAATGGACCTAATGGATGCAACATTTGACAAGAGATCACTTAGAGTCAATGATGTAAAGGACATAAATGTTAGATTTGTCAGTATGATCCTTGGCTATAAAGCCACACATGCAAATAGATTAAACTCAGTCTCTAGCTTGTGTATTAAAAGTGCTTATGACTTAGTGAACAACAATGCTAAGATTGACATCTGTGAATGGCTTAAAGATGAATTGATAGACAAACTAAAGAAAATCAAAGGAGACAAGAAAGGAACTTTTAGATTTGGAAATTTTCTTGTGTGTTTGATGTTGTACATTACTAAGGAAGTACCCGATATTGGTAGAAAAGACTTTGGCTTTGATATACTAGTAGGAAAGTAACTATTGGATACATTAAACATGGGAGAAAACAGAGAGAAAAATATAAATGAACATTTTCAAGCACTGAAGGCTCGAATGAAGACAAGAATTAGGCTATCTCAGGCAATTGTAGATAAATATCAAAAGGAAATATTCTTTTTAATCAAGAAAGATGAAATCTAGATGGAGGCAGTTGTCCCTAGAACTATCTAGGTAACTAAAATGGGATATGAAACAGATGATAACAGAAATGAAACTTATGCAAAAATTCCTCTTTGAAGCACCAAAGGAACCATCTAAGAAAGTATTTGGCAATGCAAAAACAATTGAGAGTGGCATTCAATCTAAGAAAAGAGTTAATAAAGTTGAACAAACAATAAGGAAAGGCACTAGACAAGCTAAAGCAATTAAGGAAGATGTATTGAAGCAAACTGGTATCAAGGAAAGTGAGTTGGAAGGACTTCAACCGGAAGCTCATCTTTCACCGATTGCAACTTCTTCTGAAAGTGATATACCACTAGTATTTAAAAGGGTAGAAAGAAAAAGAAAACCCTCACCCACACCCTCACCTACACCTAGGAGAACAAGACAAAAGCAACAGGCAGTTAGGCCTCCAGTTAAGAAGTTAACTCCAAAGAAAAAGAAGGTAAAACAAGTTATTGCTTCACTGGATAAACTTTTAAGTGAAATAACGAAGGATGGAAAGTTGAAAAACATTAGCAAACTGTATAACACACTTTCCACTGATGATAAAGAAAGCGTAGAAAATAGTGTAATTTTACACTTTGACATATACAAGAAATTTTTGATGGAAATTGTTAATGAAATACCCACTGATCTATACAGAAGGCTAGAAGCTAGAAGGGTAGCTATTGTTGAGCTAGATAAAAATAGAAAAATAGAAAAATTGCTTGTAGTTCACCCAGTGAACTCCATTGAAGAAATAGATCAATTAATTAGTGAAGCCAACTGGATAGTATTTTCAACCAGTCACCGACATGTAGCACTAATGGTAGGAAGAATGAATGAAATTTCTGAAGAGACTGCGGATCAATGGGACATATTCTTTGTTGAAAAGGAGAAGCAGGAAGAACTTAAAAGACCTAAGACTATCAGAGTCTATCAAAAGGATAGGGACAAGGGGAAAGGTAAGGAAGGTGGACCTTTGAACCTAAAAATAACTGATAACTTACCCCCACCTCTTTCTGATACTCCACTGGTAGAAACTGTTGACAATCAACTGACTACTGAGAGTATGGAGACTCCTCAAGAGGGTACAAATCCTGAGTTTGAAATTTTGTACACTATGAATATGGACACCCAAGAGGTAAACATTGTGGTGGACAAAGAGACCACTGAGGATAAGAAGAAAGATGTGGCTACTAAGTCACCGGCTACAGATGTTGAGATTGGAGTTAGTGATACTATAAATATAAGCATAGAAAAACCTACCCAGACAGAGAAACTAATAGAGGACACCACTGGGAAACCATCAGAAGCATCGGTAGATAAAACTGAGAAACAATCAGAGAAACCGGCAATGGACAGTGCAGAGGTGAATATAGATAAACTGATAGTGCATACTGAGACTTCATTAGAAAAACCAGCAGTAGAGAGCACACAGAAATCCTCTGAGGCACAGGTTGAGAAATAGGAACAGAAATAGGCTGAGGTACAGGTTCAGAATGAGATAGTTCCCCCAGCAACAATTGAAAAGCCTAAACCTTTGCTAGTAGAAATGCAAACACAAACTGACCTACCAAAGGTCGAAACAAGCAAAGTTATTACTACAACTGATAGCATGGAAATTGAGAAAATAGTTGAGCAAACATCTGGTACTTCAATGACAAAATTCAAATCAACGAACGTGATAGAGGTATTATTAGATTCTATTAAGAAGATCACTGAGTGTAATGCACAAGCCTATAAGGCTATTGATGACACAATTCCTATTCTTAAATTGATAGCACCCAAGTGCATTGTAGGAAGTAAAGATTCTTTAGGTCAACTAGACACATTGTCTAAATACATCACTGGTAATATTTTGACAGTTGATCAGATAAATGAGGACACATTCAAAGAGAGAATGAATAAGGAGAAAGAAAAATTCTTTGAGGAAATAGTGAAGAAAAATAAGGAACAAATAGAAACCTTATTACCAGCACTAGGAGAAACAATTTTGGATTTCAAGAAACTGTACAAAGATACCTGCAAAACTAATATTTTGACAGAGAACATAGATTCAAAGATCAGCAAAGATCGAGAAGAAATTAAAATATTGCTGACAATTTAATAGGGACATCAGATCCATTTTTGGAAATTGAAAAGAACATTGCAGATCTTGAAGAGAAAATTGAGAAGTTAGAAAACAATAAAGAAAAGATAAAGGTTAAGGCAAAGAATTTAAAATGCAAACTAGGTTCTAAACTAGATTACCTCATTTCTTTGAGGCTCTGGTTCCCAGACTTAAGACACCAGAAGAGAAAATGCACATACTCACCGGTATAGTTTAGAGAACAGAAGTAGCATTAAAGGATAGTAAGAGATTCAGTGACAGTCTAAATTTGGTATTGGCAAATCTTTTCCAGATTGTAACCCACCAGTTACAAGGATCTAGGTAGGAACCACACTCCACTGACACTGAATGACAACCTTTGTCATTGATGTCAAAGGGGGAGTAGTCAAAATGAGAAAAATGATCAGAACAAAGACATCATCAGCTCAGGGGGAGAATACATTTTTTACAACACAGTTTTGGTAAGATATTTTGGCAGATTCTTTTTGGACAACATTTTTGGACAATTTTTGGATTTTTCTCATGAGTGTTGCCATCAATGCCAAATGGGGAGATTGTTGGCAAATGCACACTCCAATGAGAAATTGTAGGTGATTGAAGGTATTGTCATCGATGGAAACCTTACAATCCTATGATACCGGCAGGCACTGGCACTGGCAGACTCAACACTGACACATAGATCACCGACACCAAAAAAATTGATCACTAACACCATGGCCGACAGGAATTTTGTTTAAATGTATTTTATATTTGAGTGTAAAATCTTTTGTAAGCCAACTTGGTAGATTGTAATATGAATCATATAAGTATGAGATCATTGTAGATAATTTAGATGTGATAGATGGAAAGATTAATGCAGACCTAATATGTGAATTGTAAGGCAGATATTGGATAAGGGTTTATGTATATTGCAGAGCTTAAACTGGTACTGAATCTAGCATAGTAGATGCTGATCTAAAGCAGTACAAGACATTGGATTTATATAATCCATTTTTGTAAGTCAGTGAGACTTCTTTTGTAACTGAGCAGTGAGTTCTAGGCACTTGGCCTTCCTGCATGTGCAGGCCCCTATTGTAAGTAGTAATATTCCCTTATTGGCCAGTAAGCGAATATTGTAGCTCACAAATCCCACCGAGGTTTTTACCACACCGAGTTTCCTCGCTAAAAATATTGTGTTATGGTGTGTCTCTTATGTTGTGGTTATTGCTCTTATTTACTACATTATTTTTGGTTTACCAGTACACAGTTTTGATATGGTTTTCATGTTATAATTCAACTAAAATCTTATACCAGTCAGATACTAATTCACCCCCCCTCTCAGTATCTTTTGGAATCCTAACACAAGACGCCCTGCACCTCGAAGAAATGACACCCCCTCACTAAGAAAAAACAAAGGATCTCAAAGTTCCACTTCCAAGAAGACCGACTATCTTTGCAGAAAGAAAATCCTACCAGGGAAGGCAAAGATGGAGCCCGAGGTTTAAATGAAGTATTAAACATTCCTAATAGCAGGGACAAACAACAAAAAGGAAAGGAACAAGATGAAGGATAATCCTCACAAGTGGAAATAGGAGATAACTTCGATAAAAGAGAAGTGAGAGATTAGAGTTCAAAAGGGTCAGAAATGAGCAAAGAAATAGAAAAGGAGAAAAGCATTTCAAAAAGGGCCAACATAGTAAATGTAGAAGCTAGAAACATGCCTGAATGGTTAAAACAATAGAAAAAGCTTAGCGGGCTGATAGAAGTCATTCCACTCGATTTCAACAACTTACTATCATGCGCACCATGCACGAAGAAGAGAAAAGTGGTCAAAGCCTAATACATTATCCATGTGAATATTGAAGGAGAACAAGAATTACATATCACAGAGCCTATAATTAGAGAGGGCGAGGAAGAACCAACTGATCAGGAATACCAAATAACTAAAATTCAGTTGGGGAAACCATCAAGAGCATAAATGGCAATAGTCACCAAAGAAGGAGTTGCCCTAATGGAAGAGAGGATGCAAATGGACAAAAGAAAGATAAAAGAGAAGAAAATGCAAATAGATTAGTTGTTAAAATTTATAAAAGGGATTTCCAAAAGGGGAGAAAGTCCACAGAAAATCCCAATTAATCTAGTACTGGTATCTCAAGAAGTTGGAGTAGTAGATGTGTTAAGAAGAAAGGCCAAACTGATGGACGACTAGACCAAGAAGGTACTAGAATGGGCCAAAGCTTCACTAATAGTGGCAATAGATAGATACACCACTTGGGGAAAATTGATGAGGAGGATTGATAGAACCCAGGAGGCACACAAGGATTTGTTGGGACATGTTAAAGTAGAAACGTCATACTTCTAGATGGTGGAGGCAATGACTACGGAGGAAATCATTGACCAACAAATATTGACTGTGGAACAATTGCCTCAAGTGAAAATAAAGACAATAGTTAATACTTGGCAAATAAATAGTTTGCAGAAAGGAATAGAGAAGTTGCAAGAAGCAAAAAGGGACACGATAGAGGCCCAGCACCAAAATGCCACTCATTGAAATGCTAATGGGAGGACTAGTAGAAGACATAATTGAAATGGGTGAAGATGCAATATTAGAAGAGTCCGAAGATGAATGGAGTAGGAGAGTATCAAAGTTAGGAAGAGATGTTGATTCGTAAGTCTTAGGAGACATAGGAAAAATCCAAAGCTGGCCAAGGCACTATGAAGACAATATTTTCGATGAAGATCAAAACACAGAACTGGTGTGGGTAAAATGTTGAGACCAAGAATATAATTTTTCTACCATAAAGAAGTCTAAAAGTAAAGAGATGGCCCAAATTTTGACAAGCCTTAACAATATTGAGAGCAACAACTAGAGGCCGCGAAGCCAAAAGAAAAGTCAAATGTTAACCAATAGTAGGAATGATGTTGAGCTATCAATATTTTGTCCTTTTGCTAGAAATATGCTATAAAATTAGAATAATGATCATTTTGAAAATAGTTGGAGATTTATAGACTTGTGAGAGCTTTGACAAATTTGAGACTCTTTTCTTGTTTCCCCTATGAAATAGTTATTTCAGTAGTGTCTGTTCTTTGCAAGTAGTAGTGATGATAAAGTCTGAAGGACTTATAGCTAATGATATGTGATTGTACTTCACTATTTTGTATGAAGTAAAATATCTCTGCACGGATTTTTAGTGTGTTATATTCCTAGATTTGTTTCATTCAATGTTTCTTTTGCGAATTGAATAGTTTTATAAATCATTGAGAGAATATTTATGGTTGTTTGTAAGATTTTTCTTTATCATTACTTATTATTTTAGAAAGGCATGTATTGAGATACTATCTTAGGATACTAGAAATCATTTTCAACATTTAAGTTATTTTGTTTGTTTTTATTTCAAAGTATTCTGAAAATTGTGGACTATAACAAGAATAATCCTCAAGAGAATGCAAGAACTAGGTTATCTTAGAGGAACTAATTGGAATTCCCTTGTATAAAATAGTTGGTGTATGCTATTGAGAAGAACCACAAGGTCTTACAAGATGTCTTGAACCTTGAGGTCTAGGTCTCCTAAATCTTTCAAGAACATAAACTCACGAGTGAGAGAAAGAGTTTATGAATGTTGAGCGAACTCAAAACTCACATCAACAAAATGTGGTGCTATAAGGAGGGCCTGAAGTAATAGATCTTAAGTAGCCTGAGTAGTTTAAGATGGATTACTATAGAGTCACTAGGTCTAGGTCAAGTGATCTAGGTGTCAGCTTCAAGAATTACTGGATAGGAGGAATAGAAGGCCTAGCTCTAGTTCAGTGGAACCAAATTTAGTAAATAATAATAGAGGAAAATTGCAAGATCAGTTGCAACCACCATTGCATCCACCACCACCACCTCCTCCAATGGAATATTTAAATACTAATTCACCTATCAGGTTTAATGTTTATCATGATTTACCCAAAAATCCTAACAAATTGTGTCCAAAGTTTCAAATTCATGGTGATGTAGAAGTGCATCTTAAGGTTTTCAAAGATATGTGTGGGAGAGCCCAAATTCCACATGAAGATGTTGTATGTAGGTTGTTTACATATAATCTAAGTGAACATTCTCATGTGTGGTACATTAATTTATCTACCAGTTCAATAACAACATGGGATTTTCTAGAAGTCGTATTCCTGTGAAGATTTAAGGCTCCTATAGATCCTGCTACATTATACCATCAGTTTTCCTTAATCCCTCAAGAGCCAAATGAACCAATTAGTAGTTTCAATGATATATTTCATAGAGCTTACTCAAATCTTGAAGCTCCATATACTTTAGCACAACCAGCCGTATTAACAGTATACTATGTAGCTGTGGACCCCTTAACATCAATGTTTGTAATGAGGAAAATTTTGGTGATTGCAACCTTGTTAGCAACATATGTTGAATCTATAAACGTTAATAAGGAAATTAGATAGGTTGGATATGGTCTGACCATAGCGCCTGGTTATAATAATATGATAGTGCCAATAGGAAATACTACACCACAACCTATGCATGGGGTAAGGTCAGTTGGGTTCCCCCAAAACACGTTTCCAAATCAAGCAGTTCCAGATAATAACAAAGCCATAGTTATACATCATGGACCAACAATCACTGAGGTGACCCCAAATAATGGAGGTTCTTTCTTCTCACAACCTCTTGGGGTAAAAAACTAGGAAGATCATAGTAATAAACAAGAAATTAAGGAGATCTCTGACATGTTAAAGAAATTGACTAAGGAAGTGTCATACTTGAGAAGTCAAAATTATAACAATAGAGGTTATGACCAAGGGAATTTCAATTCACAACAAAGGTATAATCAGAGTCAACCTCTGAGACCTTTGAACTCTTGACCAAATAATGGAGGGATAGTCTCTCCTTTAGATAATCCTCCAGGCGGGGAGAATAATTCCCCTGCCAAAATTAATTTGATAGAATGCGCCTTGACTGATTGGTGCAGAATTCATAATACAACAGGACATGCAGAAAAAGATTGTCTGTAGTTCAAGATAGCAACTCATATCTTCCAATCCAAAGTCTTCAACTTACAACATTCAAAAGAATTTAGAGAGAAAAATGCATGTAGGGAAATTGTCCCAGCCAACTATGACATTGCCTTACTTTTAGAAAGACCTAGACAGTCAACAATTCTGATACAAGAAAATCCAGTGGTGGAGAATATTGGAAATATCAAGGAATCCGTTGTTCTGGCAATGGAATCATATATATTCCCTTTTTCAGTAGGAAGATTCCTTTGAGTCAGAAAGTGAGGAAGTTTATGCCACACAATAGTAGTGTAAAAGGAACACCTATAATTTGAGAAGTAAAACTTATAACAAGCCTAGGGAACCTTTGACAACTTTGGTACCACCGAATAATTATCAAACACCTTCCAATCCTCAAGCAATTATCTTTTTGATTAATCTCGAGGAAAATGAAATGTTTATAAAACCCTAGGATTGACTAAAATGGGCAAATGTGAAGTTAAAGGAAATGATACAACTACCAAACAATTGATGAATTATGTAGCAAAGGAAATTAAGAAAGTGAAAGTAAATCTATCCTTGATAGAATTGTTGAGAACCCCTATTATCAAGAATACTTTCTTTAAAGGATTGGAAGAGCATGTAGGGAAATAAAATAATGATCATAGGGAGAAGGAACCTAAGGTCAAAGAAAAGGAAATTATGCCCGTTGATGAAGCACATGTGGCAATATACAAGGGCAAGTAAGAAGTTCTCCATTCTTATTAACCCTAAGGATATTTGGGAAAAACTTACATATTTGTTTAATTTACTCTGGGATGTCCACAAATGTCATGCCACTGGCTATTTGTCAAGAATTGGGTCTAACTCCAGCAATGTTAAATTGTAAAGTAACTCAGTTGGATCAGACAAAAGTGAACGTGACTGGAGAATTGACAAATATACACATGCAATTGGCATCACACCTGAGAATACAAGGTTTTATGGACATTCAAGTAGTTGATATACCTGATCAATACAAGATCATACTAAGAAGAGACTAGCTGAGAATGCTAAAGGGATATTTACATACAGATTTCTCTCATATGTGGTTACCATGGAAGGGAGTCCCAAATCATATTAGAATAGAGTCTAAACCTCGGGTAAAATTAATGGTCACTGATTACAATTAGGAAAATGAGGTACTTCATCTTAAAGTAGAAGTTGGATTTTATGCTATAAAGCCACAGATGGATGAAATATGCACTTGTGAAATAGAAACCATTCTCAAAGGTTTATCGTGCACATAAATGTTGGTTCAATCGGGCAGTGAATGTTATGCTGAAGAAAATGATGTATGAAAAATGTTTGAAGAAATAGTTGCTCAGAAAGTTCATACCTTCTTACAACATAAAGAACCTTTAGAGTCAATAATGTTGACCAATTGGTGTAGGGTCCATGGTAAGGCACATCCTGAAACTTAGTTCATACTATGTCTGATTGTGTTCGACAATAAACGAATGGCAAATAAAGTCACATCAAAAGGAAGGAGTTTGCTAAAGATGGATAGGTCTAAAATTAGCAATGAAGTTAAGAAATTAGAAGAAAAAGAAACTTCTCTGAATTGTGGAGAATATCTTGAGATGGGAAGATGTAGAGTAGATTCCAAAGTCATAAAATATCTCGCATTGAGAGAAGAAGAAGTCTGGATATTGAAGTTTGATGGATCAAAATCTAAGCAAGGCATAGGCATAGGGGTGGAATTGACCAACCCAAGAGGAAAATCATTTTTGGCTGCCTACAGATTTTAGTTTCAATATACACACAACATCAAAGAATATGAAACGTTGATACATGGTTTATTATTAACCATAAAGAAAGGAGTCTGGATACTAAAAGTAATGGGAGATTCAGAGTTAGTAGTTAGACAAATAAGAAAATAGTATGTTTGTCGATACAAGAAGCTTGCTAACTAGCGACATTGAGTATGGGATTTAATAGAGAGTTTTGAAGCTTTAATATTGAACATATCCCAAGAAAGTTTAACTAGAGAGAAGACGCTCTATCGGTGGAAGCAAGTTCAATGGAACCATTATTCTTCCAGATTGAATAAATTTACAGTAGAGTTGGTTCCAACTCCATCAATACTTGATAACATGTGAAACCTGCAAGTCTTCAAAGATGATCACCACATCAAGGAATTCATTACAAAATCTGGTATTTTTTAAGCATAAGTGATTGATTAAGTTGATCTACCAAGTGATGATGCGGAAGAATTGCCCAAAATTTTGAAGTGTAATAATATCCCTAAGGTCATAGTTGAATTAGAAAGGTTGTTTCACATTTATCAAGTCCTAAAGAAGAAAACCTTGCCTAAAATAGAAGGAGACAAATGCCAACAATATAATTTGGATACACTAAAAGAATGTAATGTTTTAATAGTAAAGGTTTGTACTGAGAAAGAAAGGGATGGCATAATGCAAGCATAGAAAGACTATATACATGTCATTTCCTAGACATATAAAGATTTGAAGACATATGACACATCAATTATCACTCATATGATTCCTTTAAAACATGAGGCTAAGCCATTTTGGTAGAAACAAAGACTAGTGAATGCTTTAATAGAGCCCCTAATCCAAAAGGACATACATAAATTATTGTTTGCAAGAATCATATTTCCTATTAGGAATTCAACTTGGGTTGCGAACCTGGTTCCAGTTCGTAAGAAAAATGGAGATATAAGGTTATGCGTAGATTTTAGAAACCTAAACAAGGCTTCAAAGAAAGATAATTACCCACTGTCACCTTTAGATGAAACGCTACAAATAGTTAATGGGTCCCAAATGATGTCTTTTCTAGATGCATTTTTGGGATATAACCAATCAATGGTTGATAAACAGGATAGGTTAAAGACAACATTTACCACAAAATGGGGAACCTTTGCTTACAAAAGGATGCCGTTTTGGTTGATAAACACTCCAGAAACATTTCAAAGGCTGATGGATATTGCATTTAGAGATTTGGTTGGTAAATGCATAATAATTTACATGGATGATTTGACTATGTTTTCAAAAGATAGGTCCATGCACGTGCAAGATTTGCGGAAACTACTGAAGAAATGCGAACAATACAAGATATCTTTAAATCCAAAGAAATGTATGTTTGGGGTGACAAAAGGAAAGCTTTTAGGACATATAATCTCTGAGGTTGGGATATCAATAGATCTAGACAGAGTTAGTCCATTGATGAAGTTACAAGTCATATTTCAGAAAGATCAATTTTTTCTGCAAATTCAGTACAGGTTTTATGGAGATAGTACAAGAATTGAACGCAATGTTGAAAAAAGATGCTAAAATAGAATGGACAAAAGAGGCATGGGAAGCTTTTGAAAACATAAAGAAAGCAATAGTATATGCCCCAGTATTGTCTAGCCCTGATTATAACAAACCCTTCTATATCTACTCATTTGCTTTTGAATATACCTGCGCCACAGTATTAACACAGAAAATTGAGGAGAAAGAAGAAAATCCTATATCATTTATGAGATGTCCATTTAAAGATGTGGAGCTAACATACATCAATATCAAAAAACATGTTTTTGTGCTAGTAAACGCAATCCGACAATTCAGGCATTACATTTTAAGGAGAAAGGTCATTGCAATTTTGCATGACGCGTCAGTAAAAACCCTTCTAATGAAAAATGAGATAGGAGAAAGTTGGGCTAAATATCTTATTGTTGTACGAGAATTTAATATAGACATTGTCCCAATCAAGTTGGTAAGAGGACAAGCTTTAGTGCAAGCAATTGCGGAAACAGGCCCGCAACTAAAAAGTCATCAATATGTACTTAATAACAAAAACCAAGATGATTGGTATGAAGATTTGATGCATCTTCTCATCACAAGGTGCAACCTAGACCATTTGAAAAGATCACAATGTAGAGCGTTGAAATTCAAAACACAGAATTGCATGATAAAGAATGGTAACTTGTTCCATAAAGACCATGCGGGGGTTTACTTAAGATGTGTAAGTAAAGAAGAATCAAAGAATATCCTTCATGGACTTCATGATAAATTTGGTACAAGACATGGAGGACATTTGGATACAGCCCATGCAGTGTTAAGGGCAGGATATTACTGGCCCACTATCTTTAAGGATGTTTACCATCACATACAACATTGCCATGTTTGTCAAATCCATGTTGTTAGTCTCAAATTTTGATTTCCCTCCTATCCTCCTGCAAGAAAATGAATAACTTTGTCTGCATATGAAGAGATAAGGGAAATAGAACTCTAGAGTAACATATAACAAGGTTTTAGAACCTTCTACACTTTGAACTTATTCAAAGTTTGGGTGGCTATACCTTCTGTGAATATTTTCACACTTTAAAAATGAGATCCACAGTAAACCAATGTCAAAAACTAGTGGATTTCATCACCTCAACGTAACTGAAGCATTAGAAGAAAAACTTGTAAACATTATTAGTATTGATCTTCAAGAAAGATAGAAAGAATCCCACAATTGGATACCAGTGCCTTATCTCGGGCTACAGAGTCACCCAAATCAAATTATATCTCCAAAACTCAACAATCTCATACATTTCACCACCTTGGCCTTATGTTAACCCCATACATGCCTTACATGTACATGATTTTACCTTCGTAAAACTAAAACTATTCATCAAATTCAGAATGAGCAAACAATTAATTTACTGATGGAGACATTTCATGCATATTTAATTCCTCTTCCTTGAAGAGGAAAGCTAGAAACATACCCATATGACTTCCTTACAATCCATGTTCAATCAAATAACCCTAAACTATTCAAATGAAACAAGCAAATTAACGAGTGTACACCAGAAGACAACACAGATTTAGGCCTAAAAAGTATTGATCTCTATCATTATATTCATTTTTGAAAATATTCTTAACATGACTCAACCAGAAAAAACCTAGATATATTTCTACAGAGTTTCCTTACAAAAATTCATGTGATCCTTTTTTACTAGTCCTGGTATCCATTTATAATATCATGGATGCATACAAGCTTCAGACATTCCTAAGAAAAGTTTATTACAAACCGCGATATCCTTCAAGAAACAGTTACAATTCCTTTTCAGTATTATCAGCCTCTTCAGTTTGTTGTTCCACTGCAACATCTTCTAACTGTTCTGGAATATCTTCTCTTTATCCAACATACTTGTCCTTCCACTCCTGAAACATGTCGTCACTCGGCCAAGAGAAACTAACAATATTCTTCTTCATCCCTTCTAGCCTTTTCCAAGTGACCCTTAATTGCCCAATCTCTGTTTCTATGAAACCATTGTGTGACTTTACCTTTTCAATCTCCTCAATTGTCTTGACAAATAAGGATGTGTCATCAGTGTTGATGATTTCATTAACCCTTTGGGACAATTTGTGGTCCAGCTCTTCCAACCATGCCTTCTCCTCTTTTAGCTGAGTCAGACCAACAAAAACCCCTTTAAACAACTCATATTTGTGATCAGAATATTCCTTCCTATATAATTAGGCTTTTCTCTTCACACCTGCCCTTTCCTCTGAGAGTATATTCATTTCTTTTATGAATTCATAGGTGGATCTGAGACTATCATTTGCCTCTACATCTGCATGGGATGAACACATAATCTCTAACTCCTTTCCCCTAGGCATCCACTTATTCAAAATCGGTTCCAAAGTGGTCTCATCTTCTCTTAATTCAATCAAAATGTTCAGAATCCTCTTCATAGAAATATGTATGATAGATGCCCTAACTGAATCAGCAAATTTTAAAATTGTGGCCTTTACCTTCTCCTCATACTTACTTGCAAACATGGCTTGAGCCTGTTTCAACTTTTCCAACTCATGTTGAATAGTTTCAACTGATTGGAAACCAAAAGGCATAGGAGAAGGGGGATGTTCTATGATAGGACTTGTAGGTGGAGGTCTTGCTGGAGAAGAAGCTATCATTAGAGTAGAGGACTCAACTTGATGGTGTTGTCCTGCCAAATGACTCTAAAGTCTAGCAATGATGCTATCTCAGTTAGCTATCCCTTCTTTGGCCTTATTATAAGCCTTCAAGATTGTTTCCAATTTCAAGTGGAGATTAGCTTTTTCCTTTTCTTCCTTTTCTGCCACTGCTACACTGAATTTTGCAGTTTCTAAAACTGTACTAGCAGCTTCTACCACCCCTGTATCTTGGACTCTTTTCACAATCATACCTCCTAGGAAACTAGAATCTGAGGCATCTTTTCTTCTTCTATTTTCATCCTTTTTCAAAGACCACATGACTAAAGAAGCATCATATTTGGTGAATGTCACTCCTTCCATAGGCTTAGTTTCCTTCCTGACTACTTCAAGTACCAAAGCATCAGCTATATCCCACTCAGGAAGGATTAAAACACCAGCCTTTGATACCATCTCTCTTCCCTTTTCAGGAGTAATGGCCTTGAATTATTCAATCATTTCTTGTTTTACCTCTTCCTCCACCAGAGTTGCATCTTTGTGAGGCTTCTCACTCTTCCTTTTTTCACATCTGGCCTTAAATTATTCCATATTTTGTTTCCATACAAATTGCATGAAGACCCCTATTGTAAAAAAGTTACTATCAACCAGGAACTCCTCATTGGCTTGCTTGATAGTTGGGTCTAACTCTTTACCTTTGAGCTCACCTTCAATCAAGTTCATCTCAGCACTAGGTGGCTCTTCTGGCATCCCCTCTCGTGTTTCCTCATATGTGTAGGCACTCTCCCTGATACTCCCTAACTGTAACAATTGTTTGGCCACCACCTGGTCATCTCCTATGTGGATGAGGGATTGAGATGGAGAATACAGAGGCTCATCGGTTTGCACTTCCTTCCCCACTCTTTGCCTTTTAGGGGAGTCTTGGATGTTAATGACATCTTCAATTTCTCTTTTCCCTCTTGAAGTAGAAGGCTCACCAGTCATTGGTATCATCACACTGTATTTTGATTTCTTATGCATTACATAGTCACCTAGTGGGATGGCCTTAGCAAAGGAAGGCTTAGCCAGAACCAATCTGACCCTATCAGGATCATTTCTCATTATAGCCTCCCTCTTTTCTTTCAAAGTTTGCATGAGGTCTTCAAAATAAAGAATTAAGAATTTGATTTTTTTCTCAAAGGGATTAAAACTAGAAAGAGGGTCATAACTACTATCAAATTGATGAATGAAATCTAGAGCTCTTTTGTATGCCGCCCACTTCTCTTTCCTTAATTCTTGCTCATCCAAATTGAATTCATTCCTAATCATATCTTCAAGGAAATGAAATTGGTGCGGCCTACCTTTACATACTGCTCTCTTTCTAAACATGCCATTGAAAAAATCTTTTGGGTCTGCAAATCTTGAAACCGCAGTAGACAACCTATATGGCTTAAAGAAATCTTCAAAATGCTTCTAGCCACCTTTGGTGATCACAAAATGATGAGCAATGGTAATAGTTGGGAAAATAGCCCCTTAACCTCTATTTGTCAGCTCGGCCTCTTGCACACTTCCAATCTGCCTTAAGACTTTTGCAATTCCTATCTTTAGCGGGACTTGATAAGGCAATAAATATGGAGTTCCTCTGAAACCATAAACTTTGAAAACTGTAGAAGTAGGGTACAATTACATATCACCCCAATTATGAACAATCTTAATACCTTCAACAAACTCCTTGGGCCTGAGGAATTCTAAGAGAGCCTTAGGAATCCTAGGGTTTTCTGCACACAAGAGAATCCTAATTTTAGATGCAAAGCACCTATCAAACTTTAGGTAACTGGCATCTTCTTTATCCCAGGATAGAATGGTGCTCCATAATTGCACTGGCATCTCTTCACCATATTTTTCCTTTACTAGTTCCATTTCACTAGCAAAATAATCAACACCTTTGAATAAAAACATATGCATGAGAAGGGAGTACCATCCAAAAGGCCTATCCACCTTACCATTTTTTATGCCTACTAGCCTTTCATGAATTTCATCAGTGAGGTAAGGCACATAATCAAATGTTATTGCTAGAGAGGGGTTTAGAATCTATGCAATCATCACCATGTAATGGGTTAGCATGTTTCTCTCAGCATCTTCTCCAAAAATTTGACAAAGTGCTCGATACATGCCCTTAGCCTTTAGAGTAAACAAATTCAGGGAGAAAGGTTCCATGGTACTGGGGCCTACTACAGTTAGCCCTCCTATCTTGACAAAAAAACTCTTTCAGTGGGCCACTCCTTAGTTGATCCCTTTGTACATTGTAGACCTGTTCTAGTGTCTCAAAGTTGATAGGCTCTAAATAATTTGACACTTCACTAAGCTTGAAAACCTTCCTGAACTCATCATCATTAATCTCAATTAAGGTTGATCCCTTTGTATTTCTAATACATTTGGCTACAGGGTCATAATTTTGTGCAATCAGGGTCAACAAATCTATAACCATGAAGACCCCTGGGACTATAAGCTTTCCCACATCCAATTCCCATATACTATTTAATGGGGCAGGGGAATGTCTCTAACCAAAACCTACCTTGAAAAGTCCTAGGCCTGACATCCCTATCTGTGGATCCCTGAGCCAATTGCCTTTGTCATATAGACCATCTCCAATTCTTAAACGAGGTTTTTTTGGCACCAATTCTTTAGCTTTGGCCCCGACATTGGTAGACATAGTTAGTTGTTCCAGGAAGTCATCACATATATTCCTATCTTGGTAATTTACCTTCCATGTGAAATCCCTTCTTGGTGCCATCCTGTTAATGCAACTATCAATTGGGATTTACACAAAAATTTAATGAGGCAATTCACATAGTAACATTGATTTTCAGATTGCAACTTAGCAAGAAAAACATAAAAACCTGTTACCCATCTGAAGAAACTCACTCTGCACTAGCTCCTCTACAACAAACTTGTCAAAATGATGCTAACATTCAATTGATGTGAACCTTAATATGATAGCTTGGCATTGAATTGAGAAGTTAATCCTACATGCTTCGGCTGTCACCTTAGAATTGAATTCACAAATCAAATTCAAAAACGAGCTCCAACGGATCACAAGCCTTCTAAGTTTTTCTCTGTTTTGTTATTTTGTCATTTTGCAAAGTTTAAAAAACCCGTACTTTTCCTTCACGAAGCAAAGATGATCATTGGATCCTTGGAAACTTACACTACCTTTACTCCTTCTGGTCCTTCTGTATTAGTGACGGGCCCTACCTTCTTTTTGCTACATCGCAGACCTTAAACCTTGTACACTTTTACCACACAAAACAACGTCGGCCATCAGATCATCATCTACTTGCTCAATCTTTACTTCCTACAGTGACCACTAGTCTTCTTAACTAACCGCACACAACCATGACGGCTAACAGTTTTTGCCATTTTGCAAAGGCTAAACTAAAGGCATCATTGGGTTGTGAAACAATGACAACTGTTGGATCCACCTCGAGATGAACACCATTTCAGCTCAGAGACCACTTTCTTTGTTTCATCACTGGCTAATAAATGTCACGTGGCAATCGGCTATTCCCTCAAATAATTCCATTGGGTTCCATTCTCAAGCAACCACGCGTTTTACTTTACCATTTTCAACATAACCGCCAGTTAAATTAAGGCAGGCCCTCAACTACCCTTCGAAGCCACGTGCATCTGAAAAGTCACTAATTCTTTCCATGGAGCAACCCATCTATCCTGCCAAGTCATCCTCCATGTGACCACCACATCATTTCTCTATTTCACGAACGTTAATCTTCATTTGATTTGAGGCTGAGAATCCATGCAAGCCGTCCGATTAACTTCTACTTAATCGGTCTTTAAAAACTATGAATTGCTTGTCCTTTGTGCCCACTGACATTTTTGCCACTTCGTGGGCCTTAAATCTCACAAAAATCTTCTTCGCAAAGCAACGACCACCGTTAGATCTTAGAAACCCGCTCTTCTATTACCCTTGCCATGATCACCTTGCCCGAGCCCTCCACCTTTTCGCTACTTCGCTAAAGGTAAAACACATGCATCTTTCAGCTGCAAAGCAACGCCCATCATTGATCTTCTCTGAACTAATCATCCTTTAACCAAAGGAATCACTCACCTCTAGGACCCACCAACTCTTTCGCTATTTCGCAAAAGGTAAATCACATGCATCTTGGGCTAGCGAAGCAACGCGATCTGTTGGATCCAATACAAGATGCAGTCTTTTAATCCGATGGACAATCCTCTGGTCGAGCCCACTTACCCTTTTCGCCATTTTGCGAACACTAACCTGCAAGCATCTTTACCCAGCAAAGCAACGACAACCATAGGATCAACATTGACTTGCATAATCATTAAGGAGCTCAACAAAGATTAAAACCAAACATAGGTAAAGGCGTAAAAATTAAAAATATTTAAAAGACCACCTAGGGAAAATCTAATGGGGGGGAATCACATTTCATGATAGACCAGCCCTTCCTTAAGTGGAAAAAAGTAATGCAGAAATAGAACACAAGGGTTTTCAAACATAGGAAAGGCTAAATCTTTTCGAAAACCTTAAACCCTTTTTGACCAAAAACACAGAGGCAACAAGGCCATGCCAAACACATTTTTTGCAGATTTTAGTTGACTATGGGACAAGAATACCCAATTTTCAAAATAGTGACAATAGTGGCTCTGACTGGGGATGGTTGATTGCAAGATCAACACAAGAATTCAGAAACTCTAGAGAACAGACCAAACACAAGCCCAAAAAAAAAAAAAAAAAGCAAACCTAAATATATACATACTAAGATCTACTGTGCATGAACTTAAGAGAAGTAATGTTTCAGGAACTGTCCATGCACTGGAAATTCTTATACCTCACCATTCATTGTTTGCAGAAAATATGAGTCTTTTCCATTTAGATCACAAACAATAGAAGGACCTACCCATAATGATTCAAATTTCTTATGTTTCCCTTTGTCTTTCCCTCTTGCATTCCATTGAAGAACCATGTCACCATTCTGAAACTTCCTCAGTGTGGTCCTTTTATCAAATAAATATTTGGACTACAGTTGGATTTTCAAATTCCTCTTATGGGCCAAAGTTCTGATTTCTTCTACTTCCACCATTTGAATCATTATGTCTTCCATAGGTTCAGATAACTCCATATCCTCAACTTGTAGGAACTTGTATACTGGAAGAAGATTATTGACTGGCACCCTAGATTGTGTGCCATAAACCAGTTCAAAAGGTGAAACCCCAATTGCTTTCTTGATAGTAACCATGTATGCCCATAGGGCCAACTTTAACTTCTAGTCCCAAGATCTTTTGTTCTCCTCCATGATTTTCTTAATAATGTTCAAGAGGCTCTTATTGCTAGATTCAGCTTGTCCATTACCCTGACGATGATATGGTGAAGAATAGGACATAACTATTCCATGGGTGGTGCAAAATTCAATGAATTCCTCTGACTTGAAGCTCATGGCATTATCCATCACTAGTTTCATAGGAACACCGAATCTGGTTATGACATTATCCATCAAGAAGTCAATAACAACCTTACTTGTGGCTCTCCTAGTGGGTATAGCTTCAATCCACTTAGTGAAATAATCAGTGGCTACTATAATCCACCTATGACCTCTTCTTGATTTCTCAACTATTTCTCCAATAAAATCAATGCCCCATTGAACAAAAGGGGCTTCCACTGTGACTGGGTTGAGGGGTAAAGCTCCTCTATATTTCAATTTGGATGAAAATTTATGGCATGGATCACATCTTTGGACATGTTCATGGGCATCTTTAAACAATGTAGGCCAATAATATCCAGCCCGAACTATCTTACTAGCAGTTGTTTTGGCAGAGTAGTGACCTCCACATACTCCATCATGCATTTCAATTAACACTCTTTTAGCCTAGGATCTATCCAAACACATCAGTAATGCCCCATCTTTGTTTCACTAGTACAAGTCACCGTGAATAAGGACATACTTTTGAGACTTCAACTTCAATGTTCTTCTCTGATTATGAGTCATCCCTTCTAAAAATGTTGCATCCCTTAAAAAATGTACTATCTCTGAGTACCAGGGTTGTGTCTCAATACTGGTGACCAGGATGTCCCTAACTTCAACATTATTCACTTCAACATCAAGAAGGTTTGATTTAGCCATCAGCTTAGCAAGGCCTAAACCTCTCACCAATTTAGTGATCTTAATCTCTAAATCAAACTCCTAAATTCTGGTTATCCATCTGCATCTTTTATTAGTGACCTCAGACTAGGATAAAATATCTTTGACAATCGCATGTGGGATATAAGCAATCACTTGTGCATTTAAAAGATAGGGCCTAAATGCTTTAACCACCTTGACCAAAGCATATGCTTTCTTCTCCATAATTTCATATTTTAACTCTACAACCTGTAAAGATTTGCTATAAAAAGTTATAGGATGTTTATATCCTTCATTATCCTTTTGTAGAAGAACTACAACCACTATGTGATATGAAGCAAAAGAAAACAGAGAGAAAGGCTTACTGTAGTCAGGGGACTTCAACACTGATGCCTCCTGAATAGCCCTTTTAATTTCATCAAAATCCTTTGAAGCTTCTTCATCCCAACAGAACTTTGTATTCTTCTTAAGCAATTTAACAATGGGCTTGACTATCTTTGCAAAATTTGCAATAAATCTTCTAACAAAATTTACCTTGCCCAAGAAAGATTAGATACCTTTAACACTCTTTGGCTCAGGTACATTGTTTATAGCTTCAATTCTTTCAGGGTCAATTCTAACCCCTTCTTTGGAGACGATATGCCCAAGCAACTTTCCTTCAGTGATAGCAAAATGACACTTTTTTGGATTTAAGGAGACACCATATTCCAGAGCTTTATTGAAAACCTTTTCCAAGTGCATGCAGTGGTCATCTGCCCTTTTGGAGAAACATGTCAAATCATCTTGATACACTACCATGATGATTTTAATTAACTCCTTGAAAGCTACATCCATTACTCTTTGAAAAGTAGCTCCGGCATTTTTCAAACCAAAAGGCATCCTTACATATACATATGTTCCCCAAGGGGTGGTAAAAGAAGTCTTGAATGATCTAACACCTAATTATATCCTAAGAACCCATCCATCATAGACAAAAGGTCACAACCAGTTACTCTTTGCAACATTGCTTCCATATTAGCAGAAGAGTAATTGTCTTTCAAAGAGGCAACATTCAGGTTCCTGAAGTCAACACAAAGCCTTATGTCCCCATTCTTCTTCCTAACTGGGACCAAATTAGACACCCATGATGAATGCCTTATAGACTTAATGATTCCCCCTTCCCTCATCTTGGTTAATTCTTGTTGCATTTTAGATTCCAATAGGGGGTTAATAGGTCTTTGTTTCTATCTAAAAGGCTTGGCACTTGGAAGCAAAGGGACTTCATGCTGAAACAAATCTTGTCTATATGCCTTTAGATCTTCATAAGACCAAGGAAAAACATGCTTATATTTCTTCAATAAATTAATAAGATTAACTCTAACATGAGGAAACAAATGTTTTCCAATATACACCAACTTGGGGGATGATTCAGTCCCTAAGTTCACTTCCTCTAATTCATCTAACTTGGTGGTTGACTGTCGATGCAAATGACTGTCACTATAACTGAACATACCTTCCAACTCTACTAACCCTTTAGGTATTTCATTAGTTTCCAATTGAACCATGTCATTCCCAAACACAGTTTCCCTATCTTCAACCACTTGTACCAATGCATTGTAATCAATTTTTTGTCCATCATAGTCATCAATGCATTGTATGAATCTGAGAATGTCTTCATCATCAACAAACACTTGCCAACTAGATACATTGTTAGGAATGGAAGGCCTAGCTCTTATCTCAACCGTGGACACACCAGTTAGTGTTACATCATCATTTTTTAGTGCAACATTTGCTAAGAAATCAGCCATGATATTCTTTGACCTTTCTATCCAATTAATAGAGAATGCACTAAAATGTTCAATCACATCCAATACTGCATGCTTATATCATTTCAGTCTATCATTCTTAGATGCATACTTAGATCTAACCTGAGAAACAACCAATTCTGAATCTCCTAGTACTCTTAACAACTAAATCCCATGCCTTGTTGCAACTTCAAGCCCCAATAACAAGGCTTCATATTCAACAGTGTTGTTTGTACAATGAAAGGCTAGCAAAAATGAATATTTGAAGGTTATACCTGATGGGGATACAAAAAGAACTCCTACTCCAGATCCTTCTTTGGAGAAAGCTCCATCAAAATACATGTGCCACAAATCATGTTGTTGAGATTCCAATTCAGTCATAATAGGATCAGTATTCTTCAATTGACACAAAATCGGTTGTATTCTAAAATTGTCAAGATCCACATCAATAATACAATTTAACATACTAGGGTCTATCTTCTCAATTACCCTAGGGGCACGTGGTTCTCTATACAACTTAACCTGGCTCCCATTGATAGGGATTGTATCATATGACAGATCCAATTGAACATTTCCACCTACTTCTGCAGCCCACTGTCTAGATAACAACATGCCATAGTGAGGTTTTGTATCAGTTACTATGACATCCATCTTATATGTTGCTTCAGGGAATGCTACTATTTTCACTTCCACATATTTCATTGTACCTATCACTGGCACTTCTCTATTATCCATAGCATAACACTTCCCATATATTGTGCTTACTGACAACCCTAATTCCTTCATGACACAATATGGCATTACATTTGCAGCTGCACCAGAATCTATCATGCAGTTCTTGATTAATCAGTTATTCACTAACAAAGTAACATAGAAAGGGTCAACCTATGAGGGCTCTTGTGTAATAGTTGTTCCAACATATACCTCTAAGGTTTGTAGCTCATGATCCTTTTCACATTCCATTGAAACTGAAGGCATAGCTATATTATTGTCAGAGATCTTAGAAAACAAGGATAAAGCAACTTCTCTATGTTCCTTTATTTTCAATAATTCTATCAAAGAGACTGTGACCTTCATCTAGGTAAGAGGTAAGAGCCTAAGTCATATCAAAAGTGGAACTATTGATCAACTCAGTATTATTTTTAACTTTCTCTATCTTAGGCTGACTTGCCTTTTTCATTGTGGCAGTTCCTTGTATATCACCAGTAGCATTATTATCCATACCCTTGGCTACATCTTTAATTTGGTTCTTCTTTTCTTGACCATCTTCAGGAAAGGTGGCATTACTTTCTACTTTCTTATGGGATACTTCTTTTATGAACATTGAGCCAGGTTCACCTTAGTCCCCATCCTTCTTACTACTTCTCAAGTTGTAATTATGCTCAGCCTTGGCTATAGTAGCCTTTGTAAGATTTCTTACTTCTTCATTACTGGGTCTTTTGAGATGAACTTCTTCATCTTCAATAGTCACCACATTCAAGGTGGGATGCCAATCAAGTGTCAACTATCCTTGGTAAGACCATTTACTATTTAGCACATCACATTCACTAAGTTCACTTTGTAATGACTCATCATCACTATCGATAATAGTTTCAAACATATTAATATCAGGCTCAGGCTCTTGTCTCATGGATTCTTCAAGGGCTTGAGCTACAACACATTGATGAGGAGAATGTGGTCCATCACAAGCTATGCACCAAGGAGTGTTCTCCATATTATGAACATTTCCTCCTTTCAAGGGATCTGGGGTATCTTGGTTCTGAGTGTTTTTTGGCATCTCATTTTGAGGTTTGCCATCCTTCCAAGTAGTGTTATAAGGCATGTCATGCAACCTAGGAGGTCTATCTTGCCAATTGCAATTAGGCTTATCATTTTTACTCACCTTGGTAGTAATATCATTCATGGAAATCACTAATTTCTCTATTTTGTCTTCCTCTTTAGCAACTTTATTGGGTTTTTTTTTTTATTCTTGCCACAACCTACCATCAGTTCTTCTCCCTACTTTCCCAGATGCTTTCCTATTACTCTCCACATTGATGGCAATTCTAAATGTATCCCTCAAAATATGTGGATTTTTATCCCTCAAAATATAGGCCATTTTAGAATAAAAAGCATTGTAATAAGTATTCAGACACATATTATCATCTAACCTCATTACTTGATATAGCCTATGCATCGCTTTCTGAAATCTAGCATTGAAGTCTGACAATTTCATTATCAAACTTTCTAATATTATTGAACTCATTGAGCATGAAGCTCACATTTATCTTGTCACCATATTATTCTTGAAAGCATTTTTTAAAATCTTCCCAAGACCCAATGCTATTCACAGGGAGACATCTATACCAGTACCTTGCATCATCTACTAAGGACTGTACAAACAATTTCATGATGATATCGTCATCTACAATTTCATAATCATTTATTAAGTCACCAAAATATTTTAAGTGCTCTTCTGCACTGATTGCATTGTTAACAACAAATTTGTGGAGTCTATCCCTTAATTCTATAGGAACTTGGTTAGGATAGCCTAGGATTCCATCAAAGAAGAGCTACCTATATAGTTCTAGATTAATGGGTCTTCTCTGGAGTTGGTTAGCAGCAAGTTTATTTCCCATGCTCACTCTTACATTAGGGCTATGAGTTAAAGGGATTTGGTTACCTTGGTTATTAACAAGGGCTAAATTAGTTGGGATAGTACTCATAGGCAAGGTTGACTGAATTTTGACTGGAGGGAGTGAAGCTTGCTAAGGAACAAGTTTATTTGGGTCTGCTAAAGGAAAAATTATAGGAGAAGCTTTTAGATTATTAATCTTTCTTTTAACCTCTAAATTGGCTACTGCTAATTCAGCCTTTTCCAACTCCATTTGCAGATCTTCTTTCTCTTTCCTCAACCTCTCCATCTCTCTCTCATGTGCACATAACATATGAGAAATCTCCATTGTAGTCTTAGATCCAGACCCATCTTCCATGCACTTTTGTTTTCCCTTATCTACATTATTTCTAATAGGTTGTGGGTCACTAAGTATTTCCCTATTCGGTTCCACAACAAATTTGTATGTAGGGTTGGTCTTGGCGACAAGAATTTCTCTGATGACTAGACCCTTATCCTCACTCTTGGCTCTCTCTTGGGTGAATAACTCAAGATTAGCAATGATGAATACTAAGAGGGGGGGGTGAATTAGTATACCAAAAATTATTGTACTCAAACACTTTATCAGTCTAGCGGTAAACCAGTATAACAGTTTAACTAACAAACCAGTTAACACAAATGCAAACCAAACAAAAAGTAAGGCATTCACCCACAGAAGCACAATCACCATAACACAAGAGATTTTGACGTGGAAACCCAAATGGGAAAAACCACAGTGAGATGAAACTCACAAGTAACTATCTATAGAATAGTAACTAGACCGGTTAAGGTCATACAATGTTCTTTACTAGAATAGATCCTGTTAGGAATCTCAATCTCTATTAGGAGATAAGTTCGATTAAAGACTACCTTGTGAGAGTATTTTAGATCCACAGATGTGAATCACCTTGTTAGAGGATTTGCAAAGGCTTTTCTGGGCCTACCCGGTTAAGGGTTTCTAACCTGTCAAAGATGTGAGTAATCAACAAGTGAATGACCTAGCAAATAGCACAGTCTGCTTGGTTAGATCCATGATAGCTCATTACTAATGTATTTCAACATTAATTCAGTCTTCAGTAAAATCCACACTCTGTTACAGTACACAGACTTGATCTTTTATGTTAAGATTGCACATACAAGAACTCATCAACCATTTCAAACCCTAACAGCTACACACATTAAAACCCTAGACATGATGTCCTTAAAAAGGAATCTGATTTCATGTCGGTTCAATAGGATTACATTGCAAGTTCCTAGGTTCATTGTATCTAGACACATTTGGTAACATGGCACAAAATCACCATCAAAGTGTCGGTGGATGTTAACTCATCATAAAGATATACCGGTTGGTAACTCATCATAGAGTATTACCGGTTTATACAACTTTACTGATTACCGGTTGGTAACTCAGAGTAATACTAGTTTAGTAGATTACCGGTTGATAGAAATGAAGACTGAGAAAATGATAATTGCTGCTTCTAGTTCCTTTTCTCTATTCCGCTTGAGATCCTCGAACTGCTTGAGGTCGTCATGCCGCTTGAGATTGGTAAACACTTTCTGCAAGACACCGATAGTCTAACGATTATAACATAATACCGGTTTGAAACAAATACAAGTTGAGCGTAGCTCATACATACAAAAAGTGATCTCATAGCAAGTGTGTGTCATCAATGACAATCACAACATAATCATCAAAAATGCCAACAATCTCCCCCTTTGGCATTGATGGCAACACTTTGGAAAAAAATTGACGTATAAGTGTTTTTACAAAAGTAATATGCCATAATAAAAAATACACCCCCTAAGCATATATACTATCCCTTTGCAGAAAATAAAATGTATACTACTTCCTTATAGAGATCAACATGAGTATACATAGCATGCATCAAAATTTTAAATACCAGAATACTTCTCCCCCTTTGCCAACAATGACAAGATACAGCTGAATAACCCCTATTTCTATTAGCTGAATAAATGTTTATGACAATAAAGAGTGAAACTTGTCAAAAACTGATTTAAAGTCCTACATGAATTGCTTCATGGATAAGGACCATGACTCAAGTAATGAGGTAGCAACCTCACTCTCCATTTGCATCTAGGATACTTGTTCCTCCATGGCATCCAAAGTACTCATCTCTTGAGTAACCATCAAGGCATCCAGATTGAGATAGCACTTCTGAAGTATTTGCAGTCTTGGTAGTAGAACCAGTTGTAGTTCCTGCAAATCCTTGGTCTAATTGCTGATCTCCAAATCAATTCTTGTAGCCTAAAGGTGCTTATGAATGTCTGCAAATCAGTTTGTAGTTTGTCTTTTTGGGCAAGCACATCATCACAGAATAGATGGGGTAGACATATCTTACTGAGTAGTAATTTCCCCTCATCCATTGTATCTCTGATGTCCTTTTGTGACTTCTCCAGATCGGACTAGCACTCATGTAACTTTTTCACCAAGGCAGTGTTTAAAGCCTTTTGATGCTCCTTCTTGGCATGCGCTTCAGAAACCTTTTCCAGGCTTTGTACCTGGTCCTCCATAACTGTGCATAAGAGTTTTAGTTGGGCCAGAGAGGAATCGGTACTAGGGAGGTTGGTACCAGGTATCAAACCGATAAGAGTGTCCACTACAGCTTGGATCACATCTTTCTCCTTCTTCCTTCTTATCACCTCTAGGCATTCTTGAGCAAGCTTAATGCTTTGTAGCAGCTCTGATTTATTGTTCACCAAAAAGTGATAACCCAAGTATACCTGCAAATCTATCTATGAGATAGCCAATCTCAATCAATGAATCACCTTAGGGCTTGGACAACATGACAAGGATATGAATCCTTCTACTCTTCAAGCTTTGCAAAACCTAGGTGGGTATACCTTTGATGCATTTAATCAGACCTATTAACTGCAGATGGGCTAGATTCACACTTGCAACTCAACATTTTTGAATCATGAGATGGAGGGACACTTCCACATAACATAACATATAAAAAGATATTATGATTTTGGATTTTTAAATGGTGTTTTGACAACCTTTAAAAATTACAAGAGACTAGTGCCTTATCCAGGCCACAGAGTCATGCATAAAACTGGAAGAGAAATCTCAGATGCAAGTTCTTTTCATCATTAAATTTTCATGTATCAATGCCTTACATTAATATAATCCTCTGCTCTGTCACAAAACCATACTTATATGTAGATATCCAATATGCATTCAAAATCATTAATGTTGGGTTTTAGGATTTAAATCCTTCCTTGAAGAATACCCAAAAGACAACATTACACTCTTAGAGGAATCTAAAAGAGACAACTCAAATTATCCTTGATAATATGAAATTATATGAATTTGAGTACATTTTGGAGACAATTTCATGGAAACTCACACATGCCTTGCATATGTGTGAACCTGCAAACTGAAACTAAACCTACAGTAAAGACAACACTGAAAACATAGACGAACACACTGTCATTTGCATTGATAAAAGGATGCCATCACTAGAACTTGCAATTTCGGATTTCTCCCTTGGAGCAAATCTCTCAAAAACTGGAACCCCTACAATTGAGAAGAATTCGGAATAAAAAGAGGAGGGAAGAAAATCAAATCTGCAACTGAATTGCCAAGTGTCTCCTCTCTAACTAAATTTTGTTCCTGTGGATACTACTTCCAAAATATCCCACATTTGTAAAAATTAACCCCATAATCGGATTCCTCACTCCGAGAGCTTTCCGAAAACATATAACACTTTATACCTTGGCCAAAAATTGAGTCCTGGGCGAATTAATTCCCCAATGTGCACATCATTTAAATTTTTCATTTATTAATATAGTTTAAACTATATAATAAACAATTTTAATTTTGATTTTTTCCTCCATATGTGCTCTGATGCTTTGCCACGTGGTAGGATCTGATTGGTCGATGAGGTTGACCGGACGCCACCTAGGATGACACCTCATCACTGCCACGTCATCTGCTTTGTCACTACCACTTGGCCACCACGTGTACACCACCTCAGCACCACGTCATCACCACTGGACTGCCACCTGTGTGCCAACCGTGTGCCACCTCACTACCACCTCACTGGGACCCGCCTGCTGGACATCTAACTATACCTGCCACCTGGCTTTCGCAACTTTGCGGGGTGTAACTCGCGTGCATCTTCCGTTCCCAAATAGCGCGAGTCGTTGATCTCTCTCGAACTTGCTCACTCGTTAACTCAGCCTTCCTCTACAAAATTTCGCTCGTCTGCCTCGGGAAGCATGCCTGCGTGGGGTCCACCTGGTCGTTGCTCAATCATCTCCTCTGTTGCCTCAGGAAGCGTGCTCACGCATGGGCCCACCTTGGGTGCCATCAAGCACCATCCGTCAAAAGCCTTTATGGCTTAGACATATTAAATGTATAGAGATTTGCATATAAACATTAAAATATCACACTTCCCAGCCAATGTGGGACAAATGTTTTTAGCCTGGGAACACATTTTCTGAAGGTTTTCTCTGCAACTACCAAATGCATTGCTTGGAGCTTACAAGGCCTTGGTCAACCACCACCGCCAATAGAGAAGAATGAGGAAAAACGTGGGAAATATGAGATTGGCATTAATGGAGGGTTTCTTAATCCAAATGCATTTGTTTTGAAACTGAAAACCCTCCTTCAAAATATCACACAGAAGTTTATTGGCCTCTCCTTCCTCCACACTCCACACAGGGGCTTCACATTAAACACCCTACAAATTGCAATATGTTTGAAAATTAAAATGGCATTCAGCCATGTCACATTGCCTTCACTAGTTTCCATGTGGGTGGGGGTTTTGGCTGGGAGCCTGCCAATTACAATTTGCTGATTTGAATTGCCCCTTTCAATGCCACATTGTACATTCTAAAGGAGGAGCTATTAAATCACTTACTTGAAAGATTCTACTGTCTCAAAGAAACCACGTAGAGGAGGAGGATGGAGTGGTTTTTAATCACATGCTGGAGCTTCTAAAAATCTTCCAAACACCACCACATAGAGGATCATTGCTGTTGTTATAAGTTCACATTTTGCATTAGCTAAAACTTGTTTTAACTTCTTCTCTACCCCTCCAATACATTTTCAAAGAACTTAATAGCTTTACACTAGCCAATTTTGTATTTGGTTGAAGATTTAATCCATTGTTATCCTTCCAATTGCTACGTGGGTGGAATGAAGTTTGTTGTTTGCTGAATGTTGTTTACTGCTGGAGGGAGAGCATGTGAGAGTGGTTTCCTATTGGCACACTTGCCTTGGTAATTTGCTGCAGTGTCAATGATTGCTGGTAACTCCAATGCCCACATAGAATCCTGAAGTCTTCTACAAACTATTTCAAATACCAAGCTGCCCTTTTTACAATCCCCATTGGTTTCCACACAGGGAGGAAGTTGCTGTTGTGTTTGCCATTGTTTGCATACTTTCAAACCTGCAGCCCCTTCTCCATCCACGCAGGCATACTCTGCAAACTTTCACCACACCATGTTCAGCAGGGAGGACAAGGAGGCACGTGAGTGGGAAAGCTGTTTCAGTTTGCTTGGTTGTTGTAAATCATTGTTGCCACTTCCACATAGTAGGGGGAAGGCACTATTACACTTACAATTTACATTAAGCCTCACTCAGCAATACCCTCTCTACTCAGCCACTTCAATGCAAAGCAAAAGAGGGATGCAAACACCATCACGTGGGAAGGGGATGATTGGGTAAAAATTCATATCCTTGAGAGTTTTTTGCCTTCCCTCTCCTCCATCATTTGTATTCAGTAAAAGAAATTATATTTGCATGAAATCTGCTACAACATATATGAGGAGACTATCAACAGGCACATGAGGAAAATAGATACAAATTAAGTTTGTTGAGGTTCTTGAACTCTTCTTTACTTGGTACCTCCTTTCTCTAAAACAATAAAGTTCAAAACTAAAGAGATTTATCTAGAATTACTCACCTCAAAACATTCATCTATTTCATCCAAAGATTAAACATTCTTTTGCATTGCACAGGAGGATTTATGCTACTTACAAAATGCTAATTGCATTTGTCTTGAATCCTTTAAAAAATACCCTTTCCATTAACCATGCAAGGCGCATATTGGAATTACACCTTGCTTAATTCACCATGGCGACAAGACATAAAGGATCAAAATGTAAATAGAGTTGGTAATAGTGGCATCTTACCATGAAATTTATGCAATGACACGAGCGGGGTTGGGCCCCAAAGTGGGTCCGACTAAAAAAAATTTCGTTTTCAAACAACTGGCCCCTAGAATGCTTCACGGACCTCAAACATACCTCTAGAAATGATTGGCATCATTTTTGGATCATAAAATTGCATTTTACAACCTTCAGGCAGTTACGCCATAATTTTTCGCATTTAATCGCGAAGACGTAATTTTCAAACATGTCAAAACACCTTTCTGGAGCTCGCCATCTGACAGGTGTGTACTCTGATATACAAGGATGACTTCTACCAAACAGTTTCTCAAGATGAGTCTCGAGCGAAGAGATATTAATTTCCGAAAATGACAAACTGGCTTTGTCGACACTGCGGACCTGATGAAGTCAATGTCCTGGCAACACATGACGCCTTTCTCAAAAATATCAAACAACCTCCGTAGGCCCTCAAATTTGGAACACGAGTACGTTTAAGTACATATTAAATCTTTGAATTCTCAGTTCGATCACTAGACTGATAGGATGCAAATGGTGCACTCACCAAAATAGCTACATTAACTGATATAACACTGGAGTGCGGATAACTGAATTTGATGGCAAAATGAGCTCTTTTGAAAACCGATCAAACGGATTGGTAGAGCCTTGAAATTTGAAACATAGCTCATCATTTATACCAACATTAGCCCAGAACAAACATTCTAACATGACACTTACTGAGGTAACTTTTACACTTATGCAAAACAGGGCTCCGACTAGCTATTGAAACAGGGACTTGCCAAAACACACAAACTACAAACGGAATTGGCTATGAAAACTGAACAAATGGATTCGTCAAGACTTGAAATTTTGTAGGCTAACTCACATTAATGCATAGAATTGAATCCATTTTGAATTTATCCATGATGATCAACAGGGCAAAAGATGTAATCGCTCAAAGTAGGCTACTCAATAAAATCTGCATTTGTGCCTAAAATGCACTTCCAGCTCACCCCTCCAACTGGTTACCTCATAAACTTATCCAAATTGAATTCTGAAAGTTGCACATCACTAAATAGGCCAAATGAAAGGTGTGGGACATGAATCCCGAGCCTTACCCTCTGAAAATCAACTGGCCCCATTTTACCCTCTCGAAAACTAGGCCCTTCGAACTAGGCCTATGAACTTGACTCAGTTTTAAATACTCCCAACATGATTCATTAGCAGATTGGAGGTCAATGGGACTGGTAAAGACAGTCGATTTGACTTGACTACCGGTTGCCTTTGGGGTCTCCACCTATGTGCTCTGTGCCACTTCCTCCTTCTCTTTGGTTCTTAACTTAGCTTCTTCTGCCTTCTTTTTCTCCTCTGCTTCTTGCTTTCTTTTCTCTTCTTCCTTCTTCTTCTCTTCTTCTTTCCACTCCTTTTCTTCTTCATCCTTCTTCTTCTTCTCCTCTTCTTGCTTCTTCTTCTCCTCTTCCTTCTTCTTCTTCTCTTCCTGCTTCCTCTTCTCTTCTGCCTTTCTCTTCTCCTCTTCCTGCTTCCTCTTCTCCTCTTCCTTTCTCTTTTCTTCTTCGTGTCATTTCTCTTCTTCTTTCTTTTCTTCTTCATTCTTCTTCTTCTTCTCTTCCTCTTGTTTCTTCTTCTCCTCTTCTTTTCTTTTCTTTTCCTCTTCTAGTTTCCTCTTCTCCTCCTCTTTTTTCTTTTCTTCCTCTTTTCTCTTTTTCTCTTCTTCTGCTTGTTTCTTCTTTTCAACTTCCTATTGCTTCTTCTCTTTTTTCACTTGCTCCTTGGCAACCTTTTCTTTGTCCCATTTTTCTTGTCCTGCCGCTTCTGATGGTGTACCCAGAGTGACATTTTCACCATTCAAGGCATCAACATCAATAGGATCCATTTGATCAATGACCTGTTCTCCTTCATTGTCATATACCTCATTTGTTTTATTGGTTGTCAGTTATTGCTCAGCTTTCCTGTTGGCTTCAGCCACTTGATGCAACCTTAAAGCGGCGTGGGCATGAGAGTGGGTATCTTTTACCACTTCAGGAACTTTTCCTTCTAGCAACAAGAGTCTCCTTCTTCTCATGAAGAAGAGGCCCTTATATCTTTCCACAACTTCATAAAGTTCAGTTTTAGGCACATTAGGAAAGTATTGTGCAAATACTTCCTCTCTTATTTCCTATTCCTTCTCTATGGCAATGTGCCATTTGTTATCTAAAGAATTATACAAAGAATCAGGTGTCTCAGATTTAATTTTTGATGGCCACTAGTCATTAATACATAAATAATTGATGACTTCCTGTTCCACTTTCTTCTTTTCATCATCATTAAAATCATCAAAGCACTCTTTCAAATCACCAAGTACTTTTCTTCTAATATTCTTAATAGTTCTTTGACAATGTGTCAAAGGTTTGTAGGAGGAAATATCAATATTTACTAGTGCAGATGTTGCCGGTTCACTCTTTGTCTTTTTCCTATTTTGCCTAGCCTTCTTAAGCTGTTCTTCAGACACAGTGTCCTCTGAGTCTGGTGTGGTGTCTTTTGTCTTTCGCTTTCTCTCAAAGATGTTGGTGAGTGTAGCTTCTAGTTTCTTCTTTGTTGGTGACCGCTTGGTCACTTTGGGACTTGCTGTGGTAACCGGTGCCAATGGTGAAGGCACTGCCTTTCCCTTCTTTACTGATGGTTATTCAACCGGTGTAACCCTTTCTAAATAGGTTTTGGTTCTCTTTGCCTTTGGATCAAGTGGTGAGGCAAGTAGGGTAGAGGCATACCCATCTAGCATGTCATACATTACCTCATATCCCATCGGTTCCACTTCTTCCTGTCTAGGCTCAACCGCCTCCATTATGCATTCATCAACTCTGATGGTGAAGCAGATGTCATCTTCATATTTCTTGACAATACCACCTGATATTCTCACTCTTTGGCTCATTTTACGTGTGAACTCATCAAAGTAATTGTTTAGAACTTCTGGATAACCGGTTCCAACCACTTGAAGGCTTTCCTTGATTTGCTTTGTAACCGGTTGGTCAGCAGACCACTGAATATCTTCGACTCCTGGGAAGTAACCTTGGAAGTAGAAGAACAACCCAACCAAAAGTTGTTCAAACTTAAATCTCAAGGCATTGTCCTATTTAATCAACTTTAAGTTCACCAGAAGTTTCCTTTACATACAGGTGCATAAGTCAAATGATGCATCTTCCATGATCATCCGGTAGGCAACATTTATCGCTGCAGCAGAGACAGACTTGATTCTGCTGGCATGGAACGTTCGGTATCCTATCACCATACACACATATTTGACCAGATCATCCTTGATGGAATTGATAGTCATTCCCCATGAGTCACTCACTGAACTGGTGAGCTTGGTCATTTTTGTCTTGCTGATCTTCCTTGATGCTGGCACTTCACTGACGTTATGGAAACCAGTGACGACATGAATCACTTCCGGTGTGATGTCATGCATCTACTCTAAGTACATTTTATCATAGTGCACTCTACTCATAATGATGCGGATGTGATCATCTGAAAACTCTTCAAGGAAATAGACTGCATTGTGAAGCTTCTTCTTTTCTAGGATGCTAAATTCCAGTTTAATCTTCTTGTCCATCCCACAGAACAAACTCAACTGGGAATGGATTACAAGAGATCCTAAGTCTTCAATTTTATAGTCAATGTAATTGGAAATGCCTTCCTCCACTATAACACCAACGGGTATCTAAGATAGGGCATTGTATTTTTCCTTCCATTGAATGAAGTCTACTGGATCAACGGGTGCACTAGGGCTAGAGTGTGATGCGAAAGCCATGATAAACAAAGAGATTTTGAGAAATACCTTTGTAATTCGAAATTTAGGGCTTGCAAATTACACTTCGTCACTCACTCCTTTGGTTGCTGAAATACCGCTTTGTGCTCTACACTTGACCAATTGATATTCGCTTCTAATTCTTCTTCAAGATTTTGAGAATTCTTCGAATCGCAATCCAAATTGCTTTTCGTCGCTCAGTGCTTAAAAAAACTTCTTCGCTCGAGAACTAATAAGTGAAAAATGACTTGAAAAATCCTTTTAAACAAGTTCTCCACCTACCATAATAAATGCTCCACTATTGGGGTGTAAACCCTAATTTGCCTTTTACCATTTCCGGTCTTCTGCCAGTTGACAGGTATCACTTACCGGTTAAGGTCTTTTATTGGTTTAAACTGGGGGTTCAAGATATTTCACCGTTTGCTCCCCCTAAGCTTTTCTGATGCTTAGTTTGCTAGTTCAGTGACTTCCACACTAGGTGCATAAACTAGTTCTTCTTGAATCGCTTTTTCTGGCTTCTTCTTCTAGGTTTTCTTCATATCCGTTTGAACAATTTCAACATCTATCTTTCCTTTCGGAGTTATGTATATCATCCGATATATTCTTTCTCGTTCTACAGAATCTTGCTATATGACCCGGTTTGTTGCAATGATAGCAAATCATTCCAAGTGCTCTCCAAGGTCCATTGTTCATGTTTCCATTCTTCCTTCTACATGTTGCACCAGTGTGACCATTACCATGATAGATCAAATAGGTTGCTCTCCATCCAGTTGCCGCTTGATAGCCACTGCTTTCTGACTGATAATTATAGGTATTAGACCGGTTTGGGTTCCAGTTCTCAGAGGGTTCAGAAAAAGCTCCTTTACTCCTTTGAGGATACCTTCTGGTGTTGTGCATGACAGACCTGCATTCAAATGCTCTATGCCCAAACTTGTTGCATGCATAACAATTACCATTGAATCTATTGGGTCTAGGCTTATCGTTTAGAAAATAAGGAAAGTTATTGTAAGCCTTACTTCTACATACATTAGCAGTGTGTCCTTCCTTGAGACAATTAAAGCAAACAGGTTTGAACTTTTGCTTACCTTTGTCCTTTGGTGCTAGTTGTTTCTTTGATGCTCCATCTTTTGTTCTAGAGGTCTCACCTTCCTCATATTCAGAGAAACCAAGTCCATTGGTATTCTTTACTGGTTTAGCTGACTCAAGCTTCTACTCTAGCTTGACAGTGCTCTTATTGAATTTGGCAAGTATTTCCTTTGACTCAATAAGTTCTTTGGTGATAGTAGCATTGGATTCCTTTAAGGTTACATTCTCAGAAACAACCATGTGTAGTTCACCTTGCATTTCTTCCTTTTACATTTTATTTTTATGAAGATGAGCGGTAAGTGCACTGATCTCTTACTTCATCTTAGGGATCTCATGATCTTTGTCTTTTACCAGATCTTCAGCTTTCCTCCAGTTCTCAAGCTCTTGACACATTCTGATAGTTAGTCCTTCAAGTTTCCTTCTTAGGTTGGCATTGGACTCATTCAGTTTTTCAACTTCTTGAACTAGGGCTTCCATGTCCGCTTCATCAGAAGAACTATTTTCAGTTAGCTCCATCAGTTTTTTAGCATGCTCTCTTCTTTTTTCCTGAGAGGCCTTATATTTGACTTTAAGTCCATCACAGGCTTGCTCAGTTTTAGTGAGCCGATGAGTAAGTTCCCTCACAGTGTATTCCCCCATATCTCTTTCCAAGTGGTTAGACTTACAGAAAGGTTGGCTCTGATACCAATTGATGAATACTAAGAGGAGGGGGTGAATTAGTATACCAAAAATTACTGTGCTCAAACACTTTATCAATCTAGCAGTAAACCGGTATAAGAGTTTAACTAACAAACTGGTTAACACAAATGCAAACCAAATAGCAAGTAAGGCATTCACCCACAGAAGCACAATCACCATAACACAAGAGATTTTGACATGGAAACCCAAATGGGAAATACCACGGTTAGATGAAACTCACAAGTAACTATCTGCAGAATAGTAACCAAACCAGTTAAGGTCATACAATGTTATTTACCAAAACAGATCCTATTAGGAATCTCAATCTCTATTAGGAGATAAATCCGATTAAAGACTACCTTGTGAGAGGATTTTAGATCCACAAATGTGAATCACCTTGTTAGAGGATTTACAAAGGCTTTTCTATGCCTACCCGGTTAAGGGTTTCTAACTTGTCAAAGATGTGAGTAATCAACAAGTGAATGATCTAGCAAATAGCATAGTCTGCCTGGTTAGATCCATGATAGCTCATTGCTAATGCATTTCAGCATTACTTCAGTCTTCAGTAAAATCCACACTCTGTTATAGTGCACAGACTTGATCTTTTCTGTTAAGATCGCACATACAAGAACTCATCAACCACTTCAAACCCTAACAACTACACACATTAAAACCCTAGACATGATGTCCTTAAAAAGGAATCTAATTTCATGTTGGTCCAATAGGATTACATTGCAAGTTCCTAAATTCATTGTATCTAGACACATTTGGTAACACGACACAAAATCATCATCAAAGTGTCAGTGGATGGTAACTCATCACAAAGATATACCGGTTGGTAACTCATCACATAGTATTACTAGTTTATACAAATTTACCAATTACCGGTTGGTAACTCAGAGTAATATCGGTTTAGAAAATTACCAGTTGACAGAAATGAAGACTGGGAAAATGATAACTGTCACTTCTAGTTTCTTTGCTGCGTTTCGCTTGAGATCCTCAAACCGCTTGAGGTCCTCATGCCGCTTGAGATCGGTAAACACTTTTTGCAAGGCACTGATAGTCTAAAGACTATAACATAATACCAGTTTGAAACAAATACCAGTTGAGCGTAGCTCATACATACAAAAAGTGATCTCATAGCAAGTGTGTGCCCACCAATGACAATCACAACATAATCATCAAAAATGGCAACAAGCAATTTGTCTTAAAATCCTGTCTCTCTCCATCAATTTTACTTTTACCTCTCTTTCCTTATTTGCTTCCTTTTGTGTTCTGAAGGAATTTAAATGATGGACTTTTCTATTCAGGACTTCAATTTCTTGGAATACCTTATCTTCATCAGGGAAGATTTCTTCAGAGTCTGACACATTGACTTGGTCAATATCAATTAAACTAATGTTTCCATCAACTGTCCTAGGTACAGAATCTCTCTTAATATTTGAAATATTCCTATCCTTCCCAGACAAACTAGCATGGGAGATCCCATGATTTAAAACTTGGGCATCTTCAATATTACCAAACAAACTAGAATGGAAACCTAAAATATCTTGCCTAGATTCGCGGGAAGAAGAATTTGAATTTGCATATACGGGTCTCTCAAATGACTTACCTGTATTGATGCTCTTTTGTACCCAAGAAACATTAGATGGCTCATGTATGACTGATCTTTTCTGGCCTCTCTGTGTCTATTTAGGTAATCACTCTTGCAACGTCTCATGAGGATGTTTCCTCATGAAAGACCTAGTGTTCCTTCCTCTCTGCATTATACTTGTTTTTTCTTAAAAGAGTTACACTTATTTAAAAGGACTGGTTATACTTGTTAGAGTCACCACCCACATAGATTGTGGGGAAGTAAGAAAACAAGCTTAAACAAATCACTTGTGAAGATTTAAAAAATCCCGAAGATTTTCAAAGAGAAAGATAGCACAAATGAGCGATAATGTGATCTTCTGCAACATCACAGAAATCCAAACAAACTTATGAACTAATTTAGGAACCAATCTGTAACATAGATATGCACTATGACTCTCCCCAGCAGAGTAGGCACTTTTGTTAGTCTCAAATTTTGATTTCCCTCCTATCCTCCTGACATTAAATGAATAACTTTGTCTGCATATGAAGAGATCAGGGAAATAGAACTCTAGAGTAACATATAACAAGATTTTGGAACCTTCTACACTTTGAACTTATCCAAAATTTAGGTGGGTATACCTGCTGTGAATATTTTCACACTTTAAAAATGAGATCCATAGTAAACCAGTGTCAAAAACCAGTGGATTTCATCACCTCAATGTAACTGAAACATTAGAAGAAAAACTTGTATACATTTTTAGTATTGATCTTCAAGAAAGATAGAAAGAATCCCACAATTGGATACTAGTGCCTTATCTCGGGCTATAGAGTCACCCAAACAAATTATATCTCTAAAACTGAACAATCTCAAATAACCCTAGACTATTCAAATGAAACCATCAAATTAACGAGTGTACACTAGAAGACAACACAAATTTAGGCCTAAAAATTATTGATCTGTATCTTTATATTCATTTTCAAAAATATTCTTTACATGACTCAAAGTATTCTCTGTAAAAACTAGAAAAAACCTAGATATATTTCTGAAGAGTTTCCTTACAAAAATTCTTGTGATCCTTTTTTACTAGTCCTAGTATCCATTTATAATATCATGGATGCATACAAGCTTTGGACATTCCTAAGAAAAGTTTGTTACAAACCTCAATATCCTTCAAGAAATAGTTACAAGTCCTTTTCAATATCACCGACCTCTTCAGTTTGTTGTTCCACTGCAACATCTTCTAATTGTTCTAGAATATCTTCTCTTTGTCCAGCATACTTGTCCTTCCACTCCTGAAACATGTCATCACTTGGCCAAGAGAAACTAACAATATTATTCTTCATCCCTTCTAGCCTTTTCCAAGTGACCCTTAACTACCCAATCTCTATTTCTATGAAACCATATTGTGACTTTACCTTTTCAATCTCCTCAATTATCTTGACAAATAAGGGCGTGTCATCAGTGTTGATGATTTCATTAACCCTTTGGGACAATTTGTGGTCTAACTCTTCCAACCATGCCTTCTCCTCTTTTAGCTGAGTCAAACCAACAAAAACCCCTGGAAACAACTCATATTTGTGATTAGAATATTCCTTCCTATACAATTAAGCTTTTCTCTTCACACCTGCCCTTTCTTTTGAGAGTATATTCATTTCTTTTATGAATTTATAGTGGATCTGAGACTATCATTTGCCTCTGCATTTGCATGGGATGAATACATAAGCTCTAACTCCTTTCCCCTAGGCATCCACTTATTCAGAATCGGTTCCAAAGTGGTCTCATCTTCTCTTAATTCTGTCAAAATTTTCAGAATCTTCTTCATAGAAAAATGTACGACAGAGGCCCTAACTGAATCAGAAAATTTCAAAACTATGGCCTTTAACTTCTCCTCATACTTGCAAATAGGGTTTGAGCCTATTTCAACTTTTCCAACTCATGTTAAATAGTTTCAACTGATTGGAAACCAGAAGGCATAGGAGAAGGGGGATATTCTATGATAGGACGTAGGTGGAGGTCTTGCTGGAGAAGAAGCTATCATTAGAGTAGAGGACTCACCTTGATGGTGCTATCCTGCCAACTGACTCTGAAGTATAGCAATGATGCTATCTTGGTTAGCTATCCCTTCTTTGGCCTCATTATAAGCCTTCAAGATTGTTTCCAATTTCAATTGGAGATTAGTTTTTTCCTTTGCCTCCTTTTCTACCATTGCTACACTGAATTTTGCAGTTTCTAAATTTATACTAGTAGCTTCTACCACCCCTGTATCTTGGACTCTTTTCACAATCATACCTCCTAGGAAATTAGAATCTAAGGTATCTTTTCTTCTTCTATTTTTATCCTTTTTCAAAGACCACATGACTAAAGCAACATCATCTTTGTTGAATGTCACTCTTTCCATAGGCTTAGTTTCCTTCTTGACCGCTTCAAGTACCAAAGCATCAGCTATATCCCACTTAGGGAGAATTAAAACACCAACCTTTGATACCATCTCTCTTCCCTTTTCAGGAGTAATGGCCTTGAATTCTTCAATAATTTCTTGTTTTACATCTTCCTCCACCAAAGTTGCATCTTTATGAGGCTACTCACTCTTCCTTTTTTCACATCCAGCCTTAAATTATTCCATGTTTTGTTTCCATACAAATTGCATGAAGGCCCCTATTGTAACAAAGTTACTATCAGCCAGGAACTCCTCACTGGCTTGCTTGACAGTTGGGTCTAACTCTTTACCTTTGAGCTCACCTTCAGTCAAGTTCATCTCAACACTAGGTGGCTCTTCTAGCATCCCCTCTTGTGTTTCCTCATATGTGTAGGCAATCTTCCCTAGACTCCCTAACTGTAACAATTGTTCAGCCACTACCTGCTCATCTCCTATGTGGATGGGGGATTGAGATGGAGAATACAAAGGCTCATCAGTTTGCACTTCCTGCCCCACTCTTTGCCTTTTAGGGGAGTCTTGGATGTCAATGACATCTTCAATTTCTCTTTTCCCTCTTGAAGCAGAAGGCTCACCAATCACTGGTATCATCACATTGTATTTTGATTTCTTGTGCATTACATAGTCTCCTAGTGGGATGGCCTTAGCAAAGGCAAGCTTAGCTAGAACCAATATAACCATGTCAGGATCATTTCTCATTATAGCCTCCCTCTTTTCTTTCAAAGTTTGCATGAGGTCTTCAAAATAAAGAATTAAGAATTTGATTTTTTCCTCAAAGGGATTAAAACTAGAAAGAGGGTCATAACTACTATCAAATTGATGAATGAAATCAAGAGCTCTTTTGTATGCCACCCACTTCTCTTTCCTCAATACTTGCTCATCCAAATTAAATTCATTCCTAATTAGATCTTCAGGGAAATGAAATTGGTGTGGTCTACCTTTACATACTACTCTCTTTCTAAACATGCCATTGAAAAAATCTTCTAGGTCTACAAATCTTGAAACCACAGCAGACAACCTATATGGTTTAAATAATTGTTCAAAATGCTTCCAGCCTCCTTTGGTGATCACAAAATGATGAGCCATCGTAATAGTTGGGAAAATAGTCCCTTTACCTCTATTTGTCAGCTCTGCCTCTTGCACACTTCCAATCTACCTTAAGACTTTTGCAATTCCTACCTTCATTGGGACTTGATAAGGCAATAAATATGGAGTGCCTCTAAAACCATAAACTCTAAAAACTGTAGAAACAGGGTACAAATACATATCACCCTAATTATAAACAATCTTAATACCTTCAGCAAACTCCTTGGGCCTGAGGAATTCTAAGAGAGCCTTAGGGATCCTAGGGTTTTCTGCACACAAGAGAATCCTAATTTTAGATGCAAAGCACCTATCAAACTTTAGGTAATTGGCATCTTCTCTATCCCAGGATAGAGTGGTTCTCCATAATTGCACTGGCATCTCTTCACCATCTTTTTACTTTACTAGTTCCATTTCACTAGAAAAATAATCAACACCTTTGAATAAAAACATGTGCATGAGAAGGGAGTACCATCGAAAAGGCCTATCCACCTTAACATTTTTTATGACTACTAGCCCTTCATGAATTGCATCAAAGAGGTATGGTGCATAATCAAATGTTATTTCCAGAGAGGGGTTTAGAATCTATGCAACCAACATCACGTAATGGGTTGGCATGTTTCTCTCAGCATCTTCTCCAAAAATTTGACAAAGTGCCCAATACATGCCCTTAGCCTTAGAGTAAACAGATTCAGGGAGAAAGGTTCCATAGTACAAGGGCCTACTATAGTTAACCCTCCTATCTTGACAAAAAACTCTTTCAGTGGGCCACTCCTTAGGTGATCCCTTTGTACATTGTAGACCTATGCTAGTGTCTCAAATTTGATAGGCTCTAAATAATTTGACACTTCACTGAGCTTGAAAACCTTCCTAAACTCATCATCATTAATCTCAATTAAGGCTGCTCCCTTTGTATTTCTGATACATTTGGCTACAAGGTCATAATTTTGTGCAATCAGGGTCAACAAATCTATATCCATGAAGACCCCTAGGACTATAAGCTTTCCCACATCCAATTCCCATATACTATTTAATGGGGCAGGGGAATGTCTCTAACCAAAACCTACCTTGAAAATTCCCATTCCTGACATCCCTATCTGTGGATCCCTCAACCAATTTCCTTTTTCATATAGACGGTCTCCAATTCTTAAACGAGGGGTTTTTGGCACCAATTCTTTAGCTTTGGCCCCGACATTGGTAGACATAGTTAGTTGTTATCGGAAGTCATCACATATATTCCTATCTTGGTAATTTACCTTCCCTATGAAATCCCTCCTTGGCGCCATCTCGTTAATGCAATTATAATTTGAGATTTACACAAAACTTTAATGAGGCAATTCACATAGTAACATTGATTTTCAGACTGCAACTTAGCAAGAAAAACATAAAAACATGTTACCCGCCTAAAGAAACTCACTCTCCACTAGCTCCTCTGCAACAAACTTGTCGAAATGATGCTAACATTCAATTGATGCGGACCTTAATACAACAGCTTGGCATTGCATTGAGAAGTTAATCCCGTATGCTCCGACCATCACCTCATAATTGAATTTGCAAATAGAATTCAAAAATGAGCTCCAACGGATCACAAGCCTCTTCAATTTTTCTCTATTTCATTGTTTCACCATTTTGCAGAGTTTAAAAAACCCATACTTTTCCTTCATGAAGGAATGATGATCATCGGATCCTTGGAAACTTACAATTCCTTTACTCCTTCCAGTCCTTCTGTATTAGTGACGGGCCCTACCTTCTTTTCGCTACTTTGTGGACCTTAAACCTTGTGTACTTTTACCACACGAAACAATGCCGACCATCAGATCATCATCTACTTGCTTGATCTTTACTTCCTACAGTGACCACCAACCTTCTTAACTAACCGCGCACAACCATGATGGCTAATGGTTTTCACCATTTCACGAAGGCTAAACTGTAGGCATCTTTGGGCTACGAAACAATGACAACATTTGGATCCACCTCGAGATGAACACCATTTAATGTGCTCAGACCTTTAAAGTGGGCCCTCAGCTTGGAGACCACTTCCTTTGTTTCATCACTGGCTAATAAATATCATGTGGCAGTCAGCTATTCGCTCAAATAATTCCATCGAATTCCATTCTAAGGCTGCCACGTGTTTTACTTTACCATTTTCAACATAACCGCCGGTTAAATCAAGGAAGACCCTCAACTACCCTTCGGAGCCACGTGCATCTGAAAAGTCACTAATTTTTTCCATGGAGCAACCCATCTATCTTGCGAAGTCATCCTCCATGTGATCGCCACATCATTTCTCTATTTTGCAAATATTAATCTCCATTTGATTTGAGGCTGCGAATCCACGCGAGCCGTCAGATTAACTTCTACTTAATCGGTCCTTTAAAACTATGACCTCCTTGTCCTTTGGGCCCACTAACCTTTTTGCTACTTCGCACACCTTAAATCTTAGGCAACTCTTCTTCGTGAAGCAATGACCACCGTTAGATCTTAGAAACCCGCTCTTCTATTACCATTGCCATGATCACCTTGCCCGGGCCCTCCACCTTTTTGCTACTTCGTGAAAGGTAAAGCACATGCATTTTTCAGCTGCGAATCAACGCCCATCGTTGATCTTTTCTAAACTAATCATCCTTTAACCAAAGGAACCGCTCACCTCTAGGACCCGCCAACTCTTTCGATGTTTCACAAAAGGTAAATCATGTGCATCTTGGGCTAGCGAAGCAACGCGATCCATTGGATCCAATACAAGGTGCGGTCTTTTAATCTGACGGACAATCCTCTGGTCGGGCCCGCTTACCCTTTTTTCCATTTCACAAACACTAACCTACAAGTATCTTTACCCAGCGAAAAAATGACAACCATAGGATCAACATTGACTTGCATTATCATTAAGGAGCCCGACAAAGATTAAAACCGAACATAGGTAAAGGCGTTAAAATTGAAAATATTTAAAAGATTGCCTAGGGAAAATCTAATGGGGGGGAAACACATTTCATGATAGATCGACCCTTCCTTAAATGGAAAAAGTAATGCAAAAATAGAACACAAGGGTTTTCAGACATAGGAAAGGTTAAATATTTTCAAAAACCTTAAACCCTCTTTGACCAAAAACACAGAGGCAACAAGGCCATGCCAAACACATTTTTTGCAGATTTTAGCTGACTATGGGACAAGAATACCCAATTTTCAAAACAGTGACAACACATGCGGATAAAGGAAAATATTATCACAACCATTAAAATTGATAATAGAAGAATGACCCTTTGCACAATGGGGTATGGATTTCATCAGAATGATAAATCCTTCATCATCAGCAGGACACGCGTATATCTTAACATTAACAGATTATTGTACTAGGTGGTTTGAAGCAATAACATTAAGGAATTGCACTACGGATGTGGTTATTCAATTTTTAGAAGATAACATCATCACATATTTCAGAGTCCCAAATTTCTTGGTATGTGACAATGGCCATGCTTTCACATCTTTAAAATTGACTAATTGGGCATTATTTTGAAATTTTCTTCAAATTATTATCCTAAAGGTAATGGTTTAGTAGAGTCCACTAATAAAAGTCTGATAGATGTTATTAAAAAAATGTTAAACAAAAACCCAAAAGGGTGGCATGTTGTCTTGAGGTACGCATTATGGGCGAATAGGACAAGAATTAAAAGTAGCCTGGGAAATTCCCCATACCATCTTGTTTATAGCTTAGATCCGATAGTACCCACAAACTTAAAAAATATCCACATTAAAATTTGTCCAAGAATACTTAGGGTTCGAAAATATGGAAGAAGCAAGATTAACCCAATTATTAAATCTAGATGAAAAGAGAGATAAAGCAACCGAATGTATGAAAAAACATTAGACAACTGTAAAAAGATGGTTCAACAAGCATGCGAAAGTAAAAGTGTTTTAATTAGCAGACCCGGTGCTTTATCGAGAAAAATCTCAGGATGGGAAAGGAATGTTCAGAAAATTATCACCTGTATGGTTAGGCCCATACCAAATATCATAAATTATAGGGGATAACGCATTTAGGTTATCAACTTTGCAAGGAGAACCCCTGACATTGCCTGTCAATGGGCAATTCTTGAAACACTACTTTTAAGTGTGAAGTCGGAAGATTAGTGATGTATATAATGTAAATAGAATAGTTTAGTTTAAAATTCTAGTGTACTCGTGTTAATTAGCTACAGAGCAAGAAGAATGATCTAGTTAGTAAGAGTAAGTTTGATTTAAGTTAGAGTTAGTGTTAGGTTAGTCAGAGTGAAACCGTTAGCAAATTGAGCAATCAAGCATATTCGACAATGAAAGAAATCACATAAATTCGAAGCCAAAATATGAAGATTTCATTCATCAGCACAAAAATATGTACATGTATTAAAATTATCATTCAAAATGTACAAAGCCAACAGTCACAAGGCAAAAATTTAGAGACTATTGAGAAGAACAGAGATCGCAGTCGCAAGTCAAAAAAGTAAACAAAAGACTTTCAGTCATCAAGGATCATCAGCCACATTATAAAATTGAGCTTCACAACCCCATCAATGTCTGGGATCAGCCCGAACTATTGATTTAAGTATTGGAAAGCACGGTGGGATCTTTTCCAATGGTCTTCAACAGTGCTGGTTTAGAAACTGCCAAGGAATTTGAAAACCAGCACTGGAACTGGTGAAACCCAAAAATCAACAACATCTTGGGGTAAAGGTATGCCATATCTAGAGAGGGCTACCTCAAAAATCACATATAAACCACAAAGAAAGTCAAGATACAATAGACGATCGCACAAGTCAGAAATTATATTATCATCTTCCCCAAAATCCAATAGACAAGCTATGAAGTGGGAGGCAATATCACAATTCACCCTATACCTAGTGGTAGAAGTCAATAATTCATGCCCAAAGATCCATTTTACTGCTCTTTTGACTAAATCCACATCTCAGATGTCACGAAGCATAAATACACGATGCAAGCGATGACTGCTAATGGACCCTAGAAAAAGTAATTGATAAACGCCGTTAGGTAAGCATATATCGCAATTGACCAGTGGAGAAAGTTCATGAGCCATAACGAAAGGAAAGCTTGGATAAGAAGCAAAAACTAATTATGAGAAAGTATGCAAAGAAGAGGTGCATGGATGAAATAAATAGAGGTTTCAAGTGAAATGATATAAATGCTTGTCTTTTCATACATGCTTGAAAGAGTACCAAATTGGGCAAGTTCAAATTTTGAGAGTGCCACCACAGCACAGTGATGGGAAATATGAAATTATTATGGCGGAGGCCGAGGTGACAAGTATTTCAGAGATTCAAAAGTAGCCATAAAGAGCGGACGTAAGCTACAATTAATGATTTAAAAGAGATTATCAAAAGGAATGTTGCATCGGTTCGCAAGTATGACTTGTCTCAGAAATTAAAATATCTTAATACACAAAAATCAAGGTCCGGTCACCAATAAAATAACATTAAATGAGGTAACTTGCTCATTCTAAAAGTAGGCAAAGATTAATGATTTCCTCTTTAGGATGAACTCTTATCCAAGTGCTTGAGTGATCAAGAGATAGTTAAGTTGTAAACAACATGGCATCAAATGTTGCAGATTGAATGAAGTGAGTCAATAAGCTCTATAAACAATTAACATTAAAGAGTCCTTTGAAGGCTTTATTGGTAAAGATAATGATTTGTGAAGTGAATATCAAGAATCATCCTCAAGAATAAAGCCATCCAAGAATTTGAAAAACAAAGATAAATTCAAGGCAAATTGCCAAAAAGGGAAAGCAATGCAATATCAAAGACAAAAGCTCCCAAAATCTAGTTTCAAATGAGCTCAAAAGTTATATTAAATTAATTGATTCAAACAAAGAAAGTAAATCAAAAAGGGCAAAGATAACCTTGCTGGGGCTATAGACGCTTGACTAGCAATAAGGCAATAAAAGAAAAAGAAAAAAGAAAATTGAGGAATGATAAAATAATACCTTGACAAAGTCATTACTTTACTGATAAACCTTTAGAGGAAGGAATAAATCACGAGCACACACTTGAGGAACTTGACAAAACTTCATGGTATAAAGAGAGTTTGATGTTAATGGGGTAGGAAGCATAACTATTCTCAAGAAAAACCTTAAAGCACATTGGATTCAAATTCATTTTAAAGTTTAAACCAAAAGGTTTTTGGTTAAGAGTAGAGGGTGGAAAGTTTTTGTGTGAAAATACAACATGCCCCATTTAGGAAGCAAAATGGAGACCCACCAAAATTTTTGCTTAACGAACCTTTTAATTTGAGAGATGAGGAATATCATCCCGCGAGAAAAGATGATTGCGAGAATAAATAGGCAACTTGTGATAGGATAACGAAAGAGAAAGTTCAAGGTTCCCGATGGCCACTTCCCCTTCAAAATAGTAATCATGGAGAATATCGGATTTTAAATTATTGCAGATGAAAAGGTGGAAGCGACAAAAGTTAAAGTGTCTCCGTGGCCTGATGTTCCGCAACATTGAATTAGTTAACAACAAGTAGAAGTTGCTCACTCTGGTATTATGTAAAGGTTTCCCAAGTGCTAACAAAATCCCCAAAGGAGAAGAAATAAAATTACCCCCGCAAAGGTATAGCCAAACTAAGAAGGTAATAGAAGTGGGCAGAAGCATCATCAGAGAAAAAGGATAAAATGTCATAAAAGGCCATTAGTAGTGTTGAAGAGTATTGAAGAGAGATTGTTGTGGTGGATTGTGGAATAATAAAGAGATCGCATAAGTAATTTTGAGGGAAAAACACCTATCACCATCCTCAAAAGGAGATACTCTGACCCAAAAATGCGGAAGCGCCATGGTGATTGTTAGATATAGGTTTTTTTCGAATTTCCCTCCAACTAGGTGCTTTTATTGTGTCAGTAGCTTACCATGCACTAAATTAAGCATGGGACATGACTAATTCTTAAATAGAAAGTGATAGTAGTGGAATAAATTATGCAACACTACAATTTGTAATGTCATAAGGTGAAGGTAATATAGGAGTAGATACTTGAGAAATCCAAGAGCACCCCGATGGGTAGTATACTCAGACTGTTCTAGCCATTCTACCAACAAAGTAGGTAAGTGCCCTAACTTAGCTCAGTGAATTCATACAAAAGGTTGTCAATTGAAAATAGAGTAAGATTAAAAGGTAAAATCAAGATTAAATCGTTTAAATGCTTAAAATGTAAGATTCATAGAAATAACACTGGGAATGTTTATAGGGAGAACAAAAAACAAGGTAATGGGTACTAGGAAAGCTGAGGTAAAGAGTTAATTTCAGTGGAAATTTCCCCAAATAATACCCAATACCAGGTTTTATTTGGATACCCATTTGGGAGAGTGCAGCCTCACTGACCTCATCGATAGGATGAGAGAACCAATTGCCATGGAGGAAATGAAGAGTATGGGGCAAAGTGGTCTAATACAGGCAATAGGGTTTCCAGTCACTACAGATGCGAATGATATAGCCAAGAAATGCATACAACATTATGATATGGCCAAAAGACATGGATATTTACAATCACAGAGTATATGCAGACCTAACGTGTGGAGGTATAAAATAATTTCTTGGGATTCCCACCCTAGCAGGGTACATAAAGAGAAGTAGAAAACAAACAAAAAAGGAAATTCAGTAGTCAAGGTCAACATGCAAGAAAACTATATGCGAAGAGTGGTACATTAGGAAACAAGGAAAAACATTGGAAAAGTTCCCCTCTAGTATTAAGGAAATGCATCCAGATGTGTACATTGGGATCACCTATCTCAGTAGGATAGCTTGATTGGAAATCAACAGCGTATTTCACGAGTGGATGTTCACTTACATCCAAAGTTTGAGGCAAAATAAGGGAACTTATGATTGGGCCCAATTCATTAATGACAAAAGGAAAGTTTTTAGGACATATAATCTTTGAGGTTGGGATCTTAATAGATCCAGAAAAAGTTAGTGCATTGATGAAGTTGTTGGAAACGTGCCTCTAATTCACTTGACCATTGTCCATAGTGATTGGGTTAACTCTTGCCGATGAAACAGTATGAAGGAAATCTATGAGCTCTATTGACATGACTCTTGCCGATGTATCCTCTTCCCTCGGAGCTCAGAGTAGCAGGTATGACGTTATCCCGATGACCCGATGAAGTCGACTTCGGTCATCAGGATAACTTTGGGTTTTTGAGGAGACTGCATCAGTGTTGTGCCGATGACCCAATGGAGTTGTCTTAGGCGGTCTGAGATGACATCGGCTATCAAAGGTACCAGTATGGAGTTAGGCCGATACCCAATGAAGTCACCTTCGGCAATCGGGTATCGGGTCGATGTGATGAAGACTACACTGAAGTCCTGATGAGACCGCTCTTTGTTATTGGAGATCAGAGTAACCTCGTAGTGCTTGTGTCGATGTCCCGATGAGACCACCTTAGGTTATCGGGATAACATTGCATGTCGGGGTAACTACACAGGGTTGGTGCCAATGTCCCGATGAGGTCTGCTCTTGTCTATCAGGGATTGGGATAACATCTTACATGTCTTACCGATGACCCAATGGAGTCACCTTCAGTGATCGAGTATCATCGGGCAATCGAATTTACTGTTTGAAAGATATACCGATGGCCGATGGAGTGGAGACCGATTGCAGGAGCGAGATCGAACTGAGATCCAAAAAGGTTAACTCTTGGACACTAAGGATGCGACTGTCGGTATATTTGAATACGAACTGACCCAACTCCTTGCTGCATGTGGGATAATTGATTTTCCATGAATGCAGACTGATGCAGGCAAACGGTTAGACTTCAATCCGTTGGTGCAGTTGCTCAGATGAACCATCGACCAGTTTGGTATTTGAAGCCAAATGTGAATTGAATACATGTTACAAGCTACGATAGCTATTGAATGTTCTATAATGATTGTGTGATCTGAGTGTTGTATGTTAATCTGGAATGGTTGTATGACATAGTGAAGGAATTCTGCAGACTGGACTTTATTGTATTGTTTTTGGCATACTATTAATAAAGTCGATTATCTATTGCTAGTGGGTTTTTCTCCCGAAAGGGTTTTCCGACGTTAACTCTGTATGTTATATCTCTATATTTTTTATTTGTGTATGCTCATGCTTGTGCCATATTCTGTAAATGCTGGAAAATTTGTATTCACTAGTCTATTCTCCCCTGCAAATTGACACCTAGTTAGTAGATTATGGTGCATCTTTTCACATGACCTCCCACAAGGAGTGGTTCTCAAAATATGAATCGTATGCTGGTGGAAAGTTATATTTAGCTAGTGATTCTACATTGGAGATTGTAGGGAGAGGCATAATTAAAATTCAATTCCCAGATGGTAGAGTGAATGGGATCAATGGAGTTCTTCATATACCAGGTATGACAATAAACCTTCTCTCTGTAAGTAAACTTAATGATGCTGGAGTACAAGTTACATTTGTGTTTGGTGGTTGCAAGATGACTAGAGGTTCCATTGTATTGGCAAAGGGTGATCACATTGGTACACTGTATAAGTTAAATGCTGAACCTATATGTTGTAATGTAACTTATGGAAAGTCTCTTAAGACAACTGTAAGGATGCATAATGCTAATTCATTGGAAGCTAAACTTCCTACTGAGAGAACAATGCTTTGATATAATAGGTCAGGCCACATAGGTGAAAAAGGTTTAAAAGCCTTGAAGAATAAGAATCTGGTTGAAGGTCTGGATGATTGTAGTTTTGATTTCAATTTCTGTGAACACTGCATATATAGAAAACATAACCAAGTTCAGTTTTATTCTAGTTCTCATAAGTCTTCTAATATTCTGGATTATATTCACTCTGATGTGTTTGGTCTAGTGGATGTACCTTCTTTGTCTAAGTCTAAATACTATGTATCTTTTGTAGATGATTATTCAAGAAGGGCATCTGTGTACTTTGTTAAAAGTAAATCAGAAGTGTTAAGATGGTTTAAGGAGTTTAAGAACCTTGTTGAAAATCAGATTGGGAGAAAGATTAAATTTTTAAGAACAGACAACGGTGGTGAATTTTGTAGTACAGATTTCGACAAGTACTATGTTGATCATGGAATTAAGAGACATAAGACTGTACCTTACACTCCACAATAGAATGGAATTGCAGAAAGGTTGAATCAGTCTCTAATGGAGAAAGCAAGAAGCATGTTGAGCAGAGCTGGGCTGGAACAAAATTTTTGGGTTAAAGCAGTTGCTACAACATGTTACCTCTTGAATCGTTCTCCTACTTCAGCATCGGTTGACAAAACACCTATGGAAGCATGGTCTAGTAAGAAACCGTCTTTAAGGCACCTTTGTATTTTTGGTGCAGAGGCATATGCTCATGTGCCTGATGTTAATAGATCTAAGTTGGATAACAAAGTAGTGAAATGTATCTTCATTGGCTATGGAGTTGGTGTGAAAGGATACAAACTTTGGAATCCAATGACTGGTAAGGTTGTGTACAACAAAAGTGTGATTTTTCATCAGCTGAAGCCTATGTCACTAGATCATAATATAGAAAAGAAAGGAGAAGTTGAGGTTGAAATTCCTCTAGCCAAAGAAGAATCTCCAAAGATACCTGAAGATGAGAATGTTAGGGTTTCAAGAAGATCCAAAGCAAATATGAGCTAACAATTATATGCAGATTTAAATACAAAAAGATAAAGAAATAAAATAGGACACAGATAACACAGAGATTTAACGTGGTTCACCCAGAATGGGTTACGTCCACCATACACAGCCGTCCAATCTTTCTTATTATCTAGCCAAAATAGTACATCAACCTTACAATGCCTTAAGCATCCCAGTCGCTTATAACATGCATTTTTAGGGCAACAAACAAAGTCGGCCTTTTTAGGGTTTTATTACAATGTCGGTTTTCATCAACGAAAAATGGCAAATTTTTTTTTGAGTGGATCAGCAAAGTACTATACACTCAGCATGTGTGGACCCCGATGAGGATACGTGCTAAGTGTACAGTACTTTGCTAATCGGTCACCACATTTCAACAATCTCCCACTTGGAGACTGATCAGGCTCCACACCGAACAATCTCCCACTTGGAGACTGATACTACATGACACCATTGTACATGCAACATTCGCTAGATAAAACACTAGGACTTGATCGGTATAAATTCCACAATTATCAATCAAGAAGACCAATAGAAACTAATGAAGAAATCAGCTTCTCCTATGGAACTGCCTTTGTGAACATATCGACAGGATTCTTACTTTTGTGAATCTTCTCAAGCCATAACTGACCCTCCTCCAAAATAGTCCGGATGAAGTGTTACCTGAGCTGAATGTGCTTTGTCCTTGAATGAAAAGCAGAAATCTTCGCAAGATGAATGGCACTCTAGCTATCAGTATACAATGGACTATCCTCTTGTGTCTGACCCAATTCCTTCAGAAAACATTGCAACCAAATCATCTCTTTGCTGGCTTCTGTAGCAGCAACATACTCAGCTTCAGTGGTTGAAAGTGCAACAACCTTTTGCAGCCTAGAAATCCAACTGACTGCAGTTCCCCCTATAGTAAAAACATACCCTGTAGTACTCCTCCGTGAATCAATATCACCCGCTAGATTAGAGTCAACAAATCTACTTAGAGCAGCATTAGATCCTTTGAAACATAATGCCTTCATAGTAGATCCTTTCAAATACCAAAGAATCCATTTCATAGCATTCCAATGTTCCATACCCAGATTACTCATAAACCTGCTCACAACTCTCACTGAATGTGCAATATCTGGCCTTGTGCATACCATTGCATACATCAGATTGCCAATAGCTGATGAATACGAGATGTTAGACATTTTATTAACCTCTTCCTGTGCCTTTGGGCACATCTCCTTAGTCAATTTGAAATGACTAGCCAAAGGTGTACTAACTGCTTTTGCATCCTGCATGTTAAATCTTTTCAACACCTTCTTTATATACTCACTTTGGGACAAATTCAAGGTTCTATTTTTCCTGTCTCGTGTAATCCTCATACTGAGAATTTTCTTAGCTACACCCAAATACTTCATAGCAAATGACCTGGCTAATTTCTGTTTAAGATCATTTATATGTTGCATGTTAGACCCAGCAACAAGCATGTCATCAACATAAAGCAATAGGATAATATAACTACCATTATCAAATCTCTTAAAATATACACAATGATCAGAATGACATCTATGATAACCGTGTTCAGCCATGAAACTATCAAATTTTAAATACCATTGTTGGGGTGCTTGCTTTAGGCCATACAAACTTTTCTTCAACCTGCACACCAAGTTCTCCTTACCTTTGACCTCATATCCCTGTGGTTGCAACATGTAAATTTCCTCCTCCAAATCTCCATGGAGAAAAGATGTTTTGACATCTAATTGTTCAAGATGTAAATCATCTACAGCCACAAGACTAAGTACAGTTCTAATTGAAGTCATTTTTACAACTGGAAAAAATATTTCATCATAATCTATACCCTTTTTCTGTGTAAAACTTTTTACCACAAGTCTGGCCTTATATCTTTTCTGACCTCCTTCCTCCTTCAGCTGATAAACCCATTTGTTAGGCAAGGCTCTTTTTTTTGCAGGTAAAGGGACTAAGTCCCAAGTCTTATTTTTTATCAAGGAGTCCATCTCCTCTTTCATGCCTAGTTGCCACTGTTGTTTGGCATCCACCTGCATTGCTTCTTCATATTCTTCTGGTTCACCAGAATCCGTTAATAAAATAGAATACAAAGAAGGAGAAAATCTTTCAGGGGGTCTACTTTTCCTCGTAGAACGTCTAACACTTGCAGGAGTTTGTAGGACAATCTATTGTTGCTGAGCATCAGGTACCTATGGCATTTCATTTTCAGGAATCTCATCCAACACCACATATTCTTGTTTGTCCTGTTCATGCTTCTTTTCCTGCATCTGTTCTTTATACATAACCTTCTCATTGAATATAACATCTCTACTTCTAATTATTTTCTTATTTTCAAAATCCCATAACCGATAGCCATATTCATCTATCCCATATCCAATGAAGGTACATTTCTGAGATTTAGCATCAAGCTTGGTTCTATTTTCTTTATCAACATGGACAAAAGCTTCGCAACCAAAAGTTTTTAGAAAAGAATAATTTACCTTTTTACCAGTCCATGCCTCCTCTGGAATACCACCATCCAAAGGGGTTGAAGGTCCTCTATTTATCAAATAGATAACAGTATGTACAACATCTACCCAAAAATGTAAGGGCAATCCAGCATGCAATCTCATGCTTCTCGCACGTTCCATGATGGTCCTATTCATTCTCTTTGACACACCATTTTCCTATGGAGTTCCTAGAGCTATCTTCTGCTTTCAAATCCCATTTAAGGAACAGTAATCTTCAAATGCTTTGCTACAATACTCACCTCCATTATCCGATCTGAGACACTTCAACCTTTTTCCTGTCTCATTCTCAACCAAAGCTTTCCATTTCTTAAAAGTTTCAAAAACATCTAATTTTTTCTTTAGGAAATATACCCATTTTTTTCTAGTTGAGTCATCAATAAAAATAACATAATAACAAGAGCCACCAAGAGATGATACCTGAGCCGGTCCCCATACATCTGAATGTACAAGCTCTAACTTCTCACTCTTCTTCTCTTTCCCAACCTTGAGAAATCTGACTCTTTTCTGTTTACCATAAACACAGTTTTAATAGACCTCTAAATCAATCTTATTTAGTCCTGGCAATAGATTTTTGGAGTGAAGGATTTTCATCCCTTTCTCACTCATGTGCCCAAGCCTATGGTGCCACATTATCGAATCTATTCTTGCAACATTTATTGTTATTGTTCCTGCAGTAACTTTATCTATAGCAGCTAAGGTAGAGTAAGTGTTACCAGTACATAGATATAATGTGCCTACCTTCGCACCTTTAGCTACTACTAATGATCCTTTAGTGACCTTCCACATACTATCTGAGAAGGTAACTATGCAGCCTTCACTACCTAATTGCCCTGCAGAAATTAAATTTCTTCTTAAATTAGGAACATGTCTTACCTCTTCCAGAAACCAGTCATTACCATTCTGCAACTTGATCTTTATCTTTCCTTTTCCAACAATTTGATAGGGCTCATCATCACCCAAATATACCTGTCCAAAATCACCTTGAACATAATCTAGAAAATATTTTCTATGAGGTGTAGCATGAAATGAAGCCTTAGAATCTATTACCCAGGAATCATTAATATTATCCAAACATAAGATTAAAGCATCTTGTAAAGTATTACTTGCAATATTAGCTTCCTTACTGTCATTTTCATTTTTGTCTCCTTCTTTGTTTTTCCGAGACCAACAATCTTTCTTTAGATGACCAGGCTTTCCATAGTACTAGCAATCTTTCTTTCCTCTAGATTGAGAGCGTCCTTTCTTTGACTTCCCTCGTGACTTCTCATTCCCAGGGCTTTTTCCTCTTTCCTTTGATCTTCCTCTATTCTCCACATTCAAAACACTACCCGATTATGTTGAAGTCTCACCTGTGCTTTTCCTTTGCATTTCCTCGCTTAGGATAACACCAACAATATCATCAAATACCAAAGTATTTTTACCAGAGACAGAGTTACTTACAGCCATAACCAAGCTATTCCAGCTTTCTGGCAAAGAACATAAAATCAAGAGAGCCCTAACCTCTTCTGCAAAGGTAATTTTTACCGAAGACAATTGACTGGTAATTGTATTAAATTCATTTAAGTGCTCCGCTACAGATCCTCCCTCACTCATTTTCAAATTAAACAAACACTTCATAATAAATACCTTATTCGAAGCCGAGGGTTTCTCATACAACTTAGCCAATGTTGCCATCAAATCTACAGTCATTTTTTCTTCTGTTATATTGAATGCTACAGACGACGCAAGGCACAATCGAATGGATCCCAGTGCCTTTCTATCTAAAATGTCCCACTCTTCATCTGATATTGTGGTCAGTTTCTTTTCCTTTCCTTCCAATGGCCACCACAAATCTTTTTGATATAGGTAATCCTCCATCTGCATTTTCCATAATTGATAATTCTGGCCGTTAAACTTTTCAACCTTGAATTTGGAATCCTCCATTGCTCCCACTCAAATCTGAAAGTCCTGCCAATTTACAGAAAACCTCACTCTGATACCAATTGTTAGGGTTTCAAGCAGATCTGAAGCAATTATGAGCTAACAATTATATGCAGATTTAAATACAAAAAGATAAAGAAATAAAACGGGACATAGATAACACAGAGACTTAACGTGGTTCACCCAGAATGGGTTACGTCCACCATACATAGCCATCCAATCTTTCTTATTATCCAGCAAAAATAGTACATCAACCTTACAATGTCTTAAGCATCCCAGCTGCTTATAACATGCATTTTTAGGGCAACAAACAAAGTCGGCCTTTTTAGGGTTTTATTACAATGTCGGTTTTCATCAACGAAAAACGGCAAAAAAATTTCTCGGGGGCTGCCACCCCCGGACCCCGACGAGGATACGTGCTGAGTGTACAGTACTTTGCTGATCAGTCACCACATTTCAACAGAGAAAAGTTCAAGTAGTTTTGAAGAAGAACATGATGATGAGCCTCCTATAGAACCTCAAGAAGCCCCAACACCAGAGTTGAGAAGATCTACTTGAGAGAGGTGGCAACCTAATAGGTATACACCTAATAAGCATAGTCATTCTATGTTGAATGTTAATTGTGCTTATTCTTTACTTGCAGATACTGATGAGCCTAGGACTGTCAAAGAAGCAATTGAAATGCCTAATTCAGATTCCTGGTTGGAAGCCATGAATGATGAAGTGTCATCATTGGATAAAAATGGAACTTGGGATTTGGTGCCATTGCCTAAAGGTAGAAAGCCTGTAGGCTGCAAATGGGTGTTTAGAAAGAAGTATGGTCCAGATGGCAGTGTTGACAAATACAAAGCAAGATTGGTTGCAAAGGGGTATTCGCAAAAAGAAGGTATTGACTATGGGGAAATCTTATCTCCTATAGCTAAGCTGACATCTATTAGATTTCTCTTATCACTTGTAGCAGCATATGATTGGGAGATTGGGAAGATGGATGTGAAGACAACATTTCTTCATGGTGATCTTGAAGAAGAAATTCATATGTCCCATCCTGAGCAATTTGTGGAAAAAGGTAAAGAATATCTGGTATGCAAACTCAAGAAGTCTCTGTATGGTTTGAAACAGTCTCCCAGAATGTGGTATCAAAAGTATGATACATTTGTTTTGTTCTTGGGATTTGTGAGATCAAAAGCTGATCATTGTGTTTACTACAAAACTGATGGTGATAGGATTCTTATCATAGCTTTGTATGTAGATGATATGTTGTTCATAGGAAACACAAAAGGTATGATCTTAGATTTAAAATATCAGCTTTCTATGAAATTTGAAATGAAGGATTTAGGACCAGCAAATTACATTCTGGGAATGGAGATCAAAAGAGATAGATCTAAGAGGAAACTTTGGCTCAGCTAGAGAAAATATATAACCAATGTTCTTGACAGGTTTCATATGTCTGACTGTAAACCACATGTTATTCCCATCTTGCAGGGAACTAAGTTGTCTGTGCTTGATAGTCTGAAATCTCCATAAGACATTGAAGACATGAAAAGTGTACCTTATGCAAGTGCTATAGGCAGTCTGATGTATGCTATGGTCTGTACAAGACCAAATATTGCCCAACCAGTTGGAGTTCTTAGGAGGTTTATGTCGAATCCAGTGAAACCACACTGGGATGTTGTAAAGAGAGTGTTCAGATACCTAAAGGGTACTTTAGACTTTGCATTGTGTTATCATGGTAATCTAAAGGATTAAAGAGAACTCTCAGCATTTGTGGTTATACAGATTCTGATTGGGCAGGGGATATTGACAGTAGGAGATCCACTAGTGGATATGTTTTTGTCCTGAATGGTGGAGCAATTAGTTGGATGAGCAAGTAGAAAGTTGTAGTCACTTTGTCCACAATAGAGGTAGAATACATGGTGGACACACATGCTTGTAAAGAAGCAATTTGGCTTAGGTGTTTGAGTTTAGATATTGGTTTTGATGTAGGGCACGTTGAAATCTGGAGTGATAGTCAGAGTGCCATATGTTTGGCAAAGAATCCTACTTTCCATGCCAAGTCGAAGCATGTTGACGTTCAGTATCACTTCGTTTGTGACATGGTGGAAGATGGAAAATTTTATCTTAACAAGGTAGACACTCTATAAAATTTTGGAGATGCCTTGACAAAACTAGTGAGCATGCACAAGCTTAAGTGATGTTCAAATTCTATGGGTCTTGGTACCCATGTTCCTCAGTAATGTCTAAAATCATAATCGGTCCAGTGAATTCCTCATCGAGTGGGAGTTTGTTGGAAATGTGCCTCTAATTAACTTGAGCATTGTCCATATTGATTGGGTTAACTCTTGTCGATGAAACAGTATGAAGGAAATATATGAGCTCTATCGGCATGACCCTTGTCGATGTATCCTCTTCCATCGGAGCTTGGAGTAGTAGGTATGATGCTATCCCAATGACCCGACAAAGTCGACTTTGGTCATCAATATAACTTTGGGTCTTTTGGGAAGACTACATCGGCATTGTGCTGATGACCTGATGGAGCTGTCTTAGGTGGTCTGAGTTGACAATGGCTATTAGAGGTACCAGTTTGGAGTTAGGTCGATACCTGATGAAGTCGCCTTCAATGATTGGGTATCAGGTTGACATGATGAAGACTATGCCGAAGTCCTGATGAGACCGCTCTCTGATATCAGAGATTGGAGTAACCTTGTAGTGCTTGTGTCGATGTCCCAATGAGAACATCTTAGGTTATCGAGATAACATTGCATGTCGGGGTAACTGCGCAAGGCTAGTGCCAATGTCCCGATGAGGTTTTCTCTTGTCTATTGGAGATCGGGATAACATCTTACATGTTTTACTGATGACCCGATGGAGTCACCTTCAGCAATTAGGTATCATCAGGTGATTGGCTTTACTGTTTGAAAGCTATACCGATGTCCGATGGAGCGAAGACCGACTACAGGAGAGAGATCGAACTGAGATCCAAAAAGGTTAACTCTCGGACACTAAGGATGCGAATGTACGTATATTTGAATATGAACTGACCCAAATCCTTGCTGCATGTGAGATAATTGATTTTCCATGCATTCAGACCGACATAGGCAGACGGTTAGACTTCAAGCCATTGGTGTAGTTGCTCAGATGAACCGTCGACCAGTTTGGTATTTGAAGCCAAATGTGAACTGAATACATGTTACAAGTTACGATAGCTATTGAGCATTCTATAACGATTGTGTGATTTGCGTGTTGTATGTTAATCAAGAACAGTTGTATGACATAGTGAAGGAAGTCTGCAGACTAGACTTTATTGTATTGTTTTTGGCATATTGTTAATAAAGTTGATTATCTATTGCTGGTGGGTTTTTCTCCCGAAAGGGTTTTCCCACATTAACTCTGTGTTTTATATCTCTATATTATTTATTTTTGTATGCTCATGCTTGTGCCATATTCTATAAATGTTGAAAAATTGTATTCACTAGTCTATTCTCCCTTGCAAATTGGCGTTAGGGAAGCGAATTACTGCACTTGCTTTCCTTACAAAAGTTACAAGTCATATTTCGGAAAGATCAATTTTGTCCACAAATTCAGTATAGGTTTTACGGAGATAGTACAGGCATTAAATGCAATGGTGAAAAAAGATGCTAAAATAGAATGGACAAAAGAGGCACGGGAAGCTTTGAAAACATAAAGAAAGCAATAGCAGATGCCCTAGTATTGTCTAACCCCAATTATAACAAACCCTTCTAAATCTACACATTTTCTTCTGAATATACTTGTGCCATAGTATTAACATAGAAAACTTAGGAGAAAGAGGAAAATCCTATATCATTTATGAGTTGTCCGTTTAAAGATGCAGAGATGAGATACATCAATATTGAAAAACATGCCTTTGCACTAGTAAAAGCAATCCAAAAATTCAGGCATTACATTCTAAGGAGAAAGATCATTGCAATTGTGCATGAGGCATCAGTAAAAACCCTTCTAATGCAAAATGAGATACGAGAAAGTTAGGCTAAATGGCTTACTGTTATAGAAGAACTTGATGTAGACATTGTCCCAATGAAATTGGTAAGAGGACAAGATTCAGTGCAAGCAATTACAGAAATAGACCAACAACTAAAAAGTCATCACTATGTACTTAATGACAAAAAACAAAGATGATTGGTATGAATATTTGATGCAGCTTCTCATAAACAAGCGCATCACAGACCATTTGAACAGATCACAAAGCAGAGTGTTGAAATTCAAAACACATAATTGCATGATAAAGAATGGTAACTTGTTCCATAGAGACCATGTGGGGGTCTACTTAAGATGTGTATGTAAAGAAGAATTGGAGAAGATCCTTCATGAATTTCATGATAAATTTTGTACAGGCCATGGAGGACATTTGGATACAACCCACGTAGTGTTAAGTGTAGGATATTACTGGCCCACTATCTTCAAGGATGTTTACCATCACATACAACATTGCCATGTTTGTCAAATCCATGTGGATAAAGGAAAATATTATCACAACCATTACAATTGTAACAGAAGAACAGACCTTTGCACAATGGGGTATGGATTTCATCGAAATGATAAATCCTTCATCATCGGCAGGACACAGGTATATCTTAACATTAACAAATTATTGTACCAGGTGGTCTGGAGAAATAGCATTAAGGAATTGCACTATGGACGTGGTTATTCAATTTTTAGAAGACAATAGTATCACAGGTTTTGGAGTCCCAAATTTCTTGGTATGTGACAATGGCCATGCTTTCACATCTTTAAAATTCACTAATTGGGCATTAGCATTATTTTAAAATTTTCTTCAAATTATTATCCTCAAGGTAATAGTTTAGCAGAGTCCACTAATAAAAGTTTGATAGATGTTATTAAAATACTCTTAAACAAAAACCCAAAAGGGTGGCATGTTGTCTTGAGGTACGCATTATGGGTGAATAGGACGAGAATTAAAAGTAGCCTGGGAAATTTCTGCATACCATCTTGTTTATGGCTTAGATCCGGTAATACCCACGAACTTAAAAATACCCACATTAAAATTTGTACAAGAATACTTAGGGTGTGAAAATAAGGAATAAGCAAGATTAATCCAATTATTAAATCTAGATGAAAAGAGAGATAAAGCAACCAAATGTATGAACAAACATTAGGCAATTGTTAAAGATGGTTCAAAAAGCGTGCGAAGGTAAAAGTGTTTTATTTAGTAGACCTGGTGCTTTATCGAGAAAATTCACAGGATGGGAAAGGAATGTTCGAAAAATTATCACCTATATGGTCAAGCCAATACCAAATATTGGAAATTATAGGGGATAACACATTTAGGTTATAAACTTTGCAAGGAGAACCCCTCGCATTGCCTGTCAATGGGCAATTCCTAAAACACTTATTTTAAGTGAGAAGTCGGAAGATTAGCGATGTATATAGTGTAAATAACATAGTTTAATTTAAATTTGAGTGTAGTCATGTTAATTAGCTAGGGGGTGAGCAGAATGATTTGGTTTGTAAGAGTAAGTTTGATTTAAGTTAAAGTTAGTGTTAGGTTAGTCAGAGTGAAACCGTTAACAGATTGAGAAATCAAGAATATTCGACAATGGAAGCAATCACATAAATTTGAAGCCAAAATATGAAGATTTCATTCATCAATGCGGAAATATGTACATGTATCAAATTATCATCCAAAATGTACAAAGGCAACAGTAGTGGGACAAAAATATAGAGATTATTGAGAAGAATAGAGATGGCAGTCGTAAGTCAAAAAAGTAAAAAATAGACTTTCAGTTGTCAAGGATCATCAGCCACATTATAAAATTGAGTTTCATGACCCCATCAGTGTCCAAGATCAGCCCGAAGTATTGCTTTAAGTATTGGCTAGCATGACGAGATATTTTCCAGTGGTCTTCACTAGTGTTGGTTCAAAAACCACCAAGCAATTTGAAAATCAACACTGGAATTGGTGAAACCCAGAAATCCACAACATCTTAGGGTAAAGGTATGCCATATCCAGAGAGGGATACCTCTAAAATCACATCTAAACCGCCAAGAAAGTCAAGATGCAATAGACGATCACACAAGTTAGAAATTATATTATCATCTTCCCCAAAATCTAACAGAGAAGCTATGAAGTGGGAGGCAATATCACAATTCACCCTATACCTAGTGGTAGAAGTCAATAATTCATGCCCAAAGATCCATTTTACTGCTCTTTCAACTAAATCAACATCTCAGATGTCATGAAGCATAAATACATGATGCAAGCGATGACTGCTAATGGACCCTAGAAAAGCTAATTAATAAGCATCGTTAGGTAAGCATATAGCGCAGTCGACCAGTGGAGAAAGTTCACGAGCCATAACGAAAGGAAATATTGCACAAGAAGAATAAACTGATTATGAGAAACTATGAAAAGAAGAGTTGTAGGGATGAAATAAATAGAGGTTTCAAGTAAAATGATATAAATGCTTTTTTTTTCATACATGCTTGAAAGAGTACCAAACTGGGCAAATTCAAATTTTGAGAGTGCCACCATAGCATAGTGATGGGAAATATGAAATTATTATGGCGGAGGCTGAGGTGCGAAGTGGTTCAGAGATTCAGAAGTAACCATAAAGAGCTGATGCAAGCTACAATTAATAATTTAAAATAGATTATCAAAAAGAATGTCGCATCGATTCGCACGTATGAGTTGTCTCAGAAATTAAAATATCTTAATATGCAAAAATCAAAGTTCGGTCACCAATAAAATAGCATTAAATGAGGTAAATTTCTCATTCTAAAAGTAGGCAAAGACTAATTATTTCCTCTTTAGGATGAACTCTTATCCAAGTTCTTGAGTGATCGAGAGATAGTTAAGTTATAAACATGGCATCAAATGTTGCGGATTGAATGAAGTGAGTCAAGAAGCTCTATAAACGATTAAAATTAAAAAGTCTTTTGAAGGCTTTATCAATAAAGATAATTATTTATGAAGTGAAAATAAAGAATCATCCTCAAGAATAAAGTCATCCAAGAATTTGAAAAACAAAGATAAATTCAAGGCAAAATGCCAAAAAGGAAAAGCAATGGAATATCAAAGACAAAAGATCCCAAAATCTTGTTTCAAATGAGCTCAAAATTTATATTAAAGCAATTGAAGCAAGCAAAGAATGTAAATTGAAAATGGAAAATATAACCTTGTCGGGGCTATAGACGCCCCACTGGCAGTAAGGCAATAAAAATAAAGAAAAAGGAAAATTGAAGAATGATAAAATAATAGCTTGACAAAGTCATTACTTTACTGATAAACCTTTAGAGGAAGGAATAAATCACAAGGACACATTTGAGAAAATTGACAAAACTTCATGGCATAAAGAGAGTTTGATGTTAATGGGGTAAGCATAAGAACTATTCTCAAGAAAAACCTTAAAGCACATTGGGTTCAAATTCATTTTAAAGTTTAAACCAAAAGGTTTTTTGTTAAGAGTGGAGGGTGGAAAAATTTTGTGTGAAAATACAACACGCCCCATTTATGTAGCAAAATGGAGACGCACTGAAATTTTTGCTTAACGAGCCTTTTAATTTGAGAGATGAGGAATATCGTCCCGTGGAAAAAGATGATTGCGAGAATAAATAGGCAACTTGTGATAGGATAACAGAAGAGAAAGATCAAGGTTCCCAATGGCCACTTCCCTCGCAAAATAGTAATCGTGGAGAATATCGGATTTTAAATTTTTGTGGGATGAAAAGGTGGAAGCAACAAAAGTTAAAATGTCTCCGCGGCCCGATGTTCCACAACGCCCGATGTTCCACAACATTGAATTAGTTAAAAACAAGCATAAGTTGCTCACTCTAGTATTATGTAAAGGTTTTCCAAGTGCTAACCAAATCCCCAAAGGAGAAGAAGTAAAATTACCCCTACAAAGATATAGCCAAACTAAGAAGGTAATAGAAGTGGGTAGAAGCATCAATGGAGAAAAAGGATAAAAGGTCATAAAAGGCCATTGGTAGTGTTGAAGAGTATTGCGGAGAGATTGCCATGGTGGATTGTGGAATAATAAAGAGATCATGTAAGTACTTTTGAGGGACAAACACATGTCAACATCCTCAAAAGGAGATACTCTAACCCAAAAATGCAGAAGCTCCATGGTGATCGTTAGATATAGGTTTTTTCGAATTTCCCTCCAAGTAGGTGTGTTTATCATGTCAGTAGCTTACCATGCACCGAATTAAGCGTGGTACATGACCGATTCTTAAATAGAAAGTGATAGTAGTGGCATAAATTATAAAACACTACAATTTGCAATGTCATAAGGTGTAGGTAATACAGGAGTGGATACATGAGAAAGGCCAGAGCATCCCGACGGGTAGTATACTCAGACTCTTCTAGCGATTCTACCAGCAAAGCAAGTAAGTACCCTAACTTAGCTTAGTGAATTCATACAAAAGGTTGTCAGTTGAAAATAGAGTAAGATTAAAAGGGAAAATCAAGATTAAATTGTTTAAATACTTAAAATGTAAGATTCAAAGAAATAACACTAGGAATGTTAGCAGGGAGAACGAAAAACAAGGTAATGGGTACCAAGAAAGCCGAGCTAAAGAGTGAATTTGAGTAAATTTCCCCAAATAATACCCAATAGCAAGTTTTATTTAGATACCCATCTGGGAGAGTGAAACCTCACTGACCTCATCAACAGGATGAGAGAACCAATTGCCACAGAGGAAATGAAGAGTATGGGTCAAAGTGGTCTAATATAGGCAACAGGGTTTCTGATCGCTACAAATGCACATGATTTAGTCAAGAAATGCATACAACATTATGATGTGGCCAAAAGATAGGGATATTTATAATCACAGAGTATATGCAGACCCAACATGTAGAGTATAAAAGAATTTCTTGGGATTCCCACCCTAGTAGGGTACACAAAGAGAAGTAGAACATAAGCAAAAAAGGAATTTCAGGAGTCAAGGTCAGTGTGCGAGAAAACTATATGTGAAGAGTGGTACATTAGGAAATAAGGAAAAAAATTGGCAAAGTTCCCCACTCTGGTATTAAGGAAGGAAATGCACCCAGATGTGTACATTAGGATCACCTATCTTAGTAGGATAGCCGATTGGAAATCAGTGGCGTATTTCACGAGTGGATGTTCACTTACATCTAAAGTTTGAGGCAAAATAAGGGAACTTATGATTGGGCCCAATTCATTAGTGAAAAAATGAAATTTTTTAGGACATATAATCTATGAGGTTGGGATCTCGATAGATCCAGACAGAGTTAGTGCATTGATGAAGTTACAAGTCATATTTCAAAAATCAATTTTGTCCACAAATTCAGTACAAGTTTTGCAGAGATAGTACAGGCATTGAACACAATGATGAAAAAAGATGCTAAAATAGAATGGAAAAAAGAGCCACGAGAAGCTTTTGAAAACATAAAGAAAACAATAGAAGACACCCCAGTATTGTCTAGCCCTGATTATAACAAACCCTTCTATATCTACTTATTTGCTTTTGAATATACTTGCACCGCAGTTTTAACATAGAAAACTGAGGAGAAAGAGGAAAATCCTATATCATTTATGAACTGTCTGTTTAAAGATGCGGAGCTGAGATACATCAATATTGACAAACATGCCTTTGCGCTAGTAAAAGCAATCCGAAAATTCAGGTATTACATTCTAAGGAGAAAGGTCATTGCAATTGTGCATGACACATTAGTAAAAACCCTTCTAATGGAAAATGAGATAGGAGAAATTTGGGCTAAATAGATTACTATTATAAAAGAATTTGATATAGACATTTTCCCAATGAAGTTGGTAAGAGGACAAGCTTTAGTGCAAGTAATTGCGGAAACAGACCCGCAACTGAAAAGTCATCAGTATGTACTTAATGACAAAAACCAAAATGATTTGTATGAAGATTTGTTGCATCTTCTCATCAAAAGGTGCAACCTGGACCATTTGAACATATCACAACGCAGAGAGTTGAAATTCAAAACACAGAATTGCATTATAAAGAATGGTAACTTGTTCCATAGAGACCATGTAGGGGTCTACTTAAGATGTGTAAGTAAAGAAGAATCGGAGAAGATCCTTCATGAATTTCATGATAAATTTGGTACAGAACATGGAGGACATTTGCATACAACCCATACAGTGTTAAGTGTCGTGCCCAAACTTTTGGGCAGAAAACGGAACAACAAATTTTTTTGAACAACATAAACTCACAAAATAATCTACATTTAAAGTGGAATCAAATAAGTTTTGTCTTATCTAGGATGTAAATAGAACTGTTTTCTAAAGTTGGATTAATTAACTAACTCAATTAAGCGACATTAATTAGTGAAGATTAATTATTCCCAAGAAGTGAAGATTAATTATTCCCAAGAGGGTTATCACAATTTAATTAGTTAATTTAATTAACCTAATTAAATTGTTGCTAATTAAAGTCGAGGGGTATTTAAATATCTCAATTGCATATAAGACATCCCAGGCCCAAACAATGATAATGCTATCTTAAATTTAAAATTAATTAATTGGGCGCATGCAAATTCATTATTTAAATTCAACCAATAAGGTTACAAATTCAATAATGTTATTTGCCAAATGAATCTAAATTATACTATAGCCAATTTAAATTTTCCCTAAACCTTCAAATTTTGACTATAAAATAATTTGGCCAAAATTGGCCTTATAGGCTAAAAGTTCATATAAAATAATTAATAATTTTCATTTACAAATTTCCCCCAAATTAAATTTAACTTAACGTCCATATTTAATTGAATATATAAAAATAACTATATAGTTTCCCTAGTTAAATAAATTAAATCAATTGTGCGATTAATGCGACTATATAACATTAATCTCCATTTTAAATCCTATATATATAAAAAACTATATTAAAATTAATTTTCTCCCTAACCAAATAAGGAGTCTTAAATTAATAACACATATAGCTAAAATTAAATGGGGGGAATTTTTTTTTTTTAATTTTAAAAACAAATTTCCCCCTCTTCTTATTATAATTATTATTTTAACTTTCGAACCCTAATTAAGGTAGAGTTAATATCTTTCTTTTATTTTTAAAAATATCAACCCTGTTATTTTATAATTTTCATATGCTAACCCTAATACTTCTTGTCTTTTATTTGAATGCAAACCCTAATCCGGAATTGGATTAGGGTTGCATATTTTATCTAGCTAAAATTTTAATCTTGTTGTATTTCCTTTACCCTAACTTGAAACTGGGTTAGGGTTTATCCTTTTTTTTTTGAGTGTGTGTGTGTGTGTGTTGCAGGGTACAGTGGCCATGGAGTCGGCGGCCAAATTGGAGACAGGGCAGCGTTAGGGGCGGAGCCACCCAAAGGAGAGCCGCGGGGGGTGGGGGGGGGGAGTTTCTTTGGAAGTGGCGGTAGGTAACACGGGGCTCCCCATAGGGGTCGGCCACAGCCGAGCCCTACGGGTCACGACCCATAGTGCGGCTGCTACCGCCCACAGGGAACAGTCGAAGCCATTACCCCTGTGGGTTGTGGCCCACAGTGCGGCCATGACCGCCGCAGTGGGATGTCGCCCATAGGGAATGGTCGGGCCGCTTCCTCTGTGGGTTGCGGCCCACTGCGCGGGCAGGCCGCCCTTTGGGTCTCCCTACAGGGGCTGAAGCACCCCCCCCTTTTTTTATTTCCTTTTTCTTAATATAAAATATAATAATATATATATATATATAGTTGTATAAATAGTCTCTTAGGGTTAGAATCTTTTTTAAAGTTTTCCCAGTTTGCTCTATATGCATATTTTCCTATGTTCTAGTTTACTCTTTTCTTTTAAAAGGCAAAATTTGCAGAGTATTAATATACATAAATACATACATACATACATATATATATGTATGTATATATATACATATATATACATATATATCTATGTATATGTATATGCATATATATATATACATATATATATATATATGTATATGCATATATATATATATACATATATATATGTATACACACACACACACACACACATATATATATGTGTGTGTGTGTGTGTATATATACATATATATATATATATATATATATATATATATATATATATATATATATATATATATATATATATATGTATACACACACACACACACACACACACACACACACACACACACACATATATATGTATACATATACATATACATATATATATATATATATATATATATATATATATATATATATGTGTGTGTGTATATGTATACATATACATATATATATTAAATTTTCATTAAGAATGCACGAATTCAAAGTATAAGACTGGAAAATAGCAACTGGTAAATGGAAATGTTGTTTTTTGTTATTTTTTTTTTTTTACTTTAATACAGTAATAAAATAAAATTAATGGCTTCTACCTGTATCTCTAGATTTCTTCGCGATGCCTAAATCTGAATAAGTATCTCTCTCTTTTTTTTTTTCACATACAACAAACTTTTTTAGACTAACAAATTTACCTACTGCATTTCTTTTCATTCTAACTTCTAATAGTTAACAGTAGGAAGAGACACATCTAGATTTGTCTATTTTAACTTTCTTTTCTTTTGAAATAAAGGAAAATGACAATAATAAATATAACTATAGCAACATTTAAATTTTACAGGAAAAACACTTAAAACATTTTCATTTCTTTTTTTGCATCTTTTTTTTTTCTTTTTTGACAAATTACAGAGATAATAGATGACAGATTGTAGTTAAATGACATATTTAAATAAAATACAGTTTTCTTATAATGGATAGATTTCAGATAAAAGAAACAACATTAACATTACAACCTTTCATTCACAAACACTTTTCTCATAAAAACATTTTAAAGACAATAGTCAACTTTTACAATGAGAGTAATACCCCAACTCGTCTCTCATTCCTAATAATGAGGACTTAAATAAAATAATGCATTTCTTCATACAAAAATAAATACAATATAAATCTCCTCACTTACATTTCTGCAACTCAAATATAATATTACATTTCCTATTCTTTCCTTTTTAACAAATTACAATATTACATTCTTTTTTTTTTCTTTCTGCAACTAAAGTAAAATCTGCAACTCCTAGCTTTCTTTTCCAAGCAACCTGCATTCAAAATTTAAGGTTGTGACCATGGGGTGCTCACCTCCCAGCCTAGGCTTACTAGAAGCCACCCCCAAGCTTGGAAAACCAAGTCCTAGATAGGTTGCACTCAAGCAAACACAAACAAGCAAGGGGAAAAACTCAACAAACACATTCCCATCCCAAAGGTGAAACTTCATCACATAATGTGATATTTTACAAGGGTGGAAGTGGACCAAGTACCTTTGAGGAGAACTACTAGATAGTAAATCACAGCCAACTCATGGCATCCAAGAACACAACAAAAATCATCTTAACCCCACATCCTTATGACCCCCAAGGCATACATGCCATATTTTCTCCCCTTATGACCCCCGAATGCATAAACAAAACTATGCAGTAAGTGTCACATGGACAAACCCTTGAGATCACTCTCATGATGAGAGCCTCTCACTCTAAGGTTGTCAAATGTCTTCCACCCCCAAGACCATTTTGCCCTCCCAAGGGTAAGATGGCCTTGGATACTCCCAAGACACAATAAAATGCATAGCAAAAATGGGAAGAGAATCATATAAAAACTTTCACAAATACAATACAAGGAAAGATACAATATTTACATTCAAGCATTCCTACAAACAAATTTTAACATACAAGTAAGAAAATGCATCTACCTTGAATCTACCAAGGGTATTCTAGGGATAGCTTGAAGAAGAGCAGTCCAATTCCACAAATCTTTTCTGCAACACTTAGCCAAAATTCCTATTCTCAAACTGGTTTTTTTCTTCCAAAATTGTCAAAATCTCTAAAGATGGAGAGTGAGTGATTAACTCACTAAGCCTCAATCTCTAGCCTAAGAAGGCTTCTCTCACTCCTTCCAACCTCTTGGATAGAGTGAAATACTCCCATTGGTTGGTCTTCCCTAGGTCTTACACACTCCCTAACCAAGGCAACTCAAGAAGAGGAATGAAATGGGGAAGAGGAATAACACCTACCAAGAAGGTTATCTAACCAAGGATGACACGCCTAAAGGTGAAATTCGACCATCTAGGAAAACCCACTTTTTTGGGTTGTTAAACAATCTCTAGGGGAAAGACACATGGCCAAATTTGGCCCTCACCCATAGGTACCCCATGAGGCCCAATAAAAATGCCCCAAAACTGACTCTAAGAGTTGATTTAACCCTTTGAAAGTCCACTTAAAGTTAACCTATGGGTCAACTCTAATTTGACCCTCCTTATGGCTCACTATCCTAGATTTCTTGGAACCTTCAAGGATAATTTGGATATATATCAATTAAACAAAAAGTAAATCTCTCAAAAAGGTGACATGACAATTGCCAACATAACATACAACATATGTGTTAAGTGACGCTACAAAATAATTCCACATCACAAATGCACACATGGCAATTGTCCCTTGAAAGATTTAAACAATTTAATAATTACAATTGACACACATGCAACATTCACATTTATAAATAAAATACAATACATACAGGATGTTGTCTCTCCAAATAGACAACCCCTAGTTTTACGAACGTACATAGGCCTAGGCTTGATTCTCCATAATGTTTCCATGGTCACATGGATAATTTTCCTATGCATCTGAATTACACATTAGTACTTTCCAATAGTCTCATATAATATTAAACCACATAAATAAGAATACACATCAATCACTCTGCATACAATTGACATCATACAATTCAATTTTCTATATATCAAAGCAAATCCACATAAGCACTTATCATAGTCCTCATAAAATTAATTCATTCATAAGACATGCATCATATTTCTAGCATCCTAATAAAGTCTTGCAAATCAAATAATGACATACAACATCTCAATGTTACCCTATTCTAGAAACATATAAAATTCTATATCCATAATGCATAGAAATGAAGTATCAATATATCAATGTTATCAATTCCCTGGAATCATATAAAGTTTTATATCCATAATGCATAAAAATAAAGCATCCATAATAGTTCCAACATGAAAATCACTGAAATGCTAGGATGGGTCGGGGTAGGGCCTCACATTAAGGGTGGGATATTACTGGCCCACTATCTTCAAGGATGTTTACCATCACATACAACATTGCCATGTTTGTCAAATCCATGCAGATAAAGGAAAATATTATCACAACCATTGTAATCGGTAATAGAAACCTTTGCACAATGGGGTATGGATTTCAGCGGAATGATAAATCCTTCATCATCGGTAGGACACGGGTATATCTTAACATTAACAGATTATTGTACCAGGTGGTCTGAAGCAATAACATTAAGGAATTGCACTATGAACATGGTTATTCAGTTTTAAAAAGACAACATCATCACATGTTTCGGAGTCCCAAATTTCTTGGTATGTGACAATGGTCATGCTTTCACGTCTTTAAAATTCACTGATTGGGCATTATTTTGAAATTTTCTTCAAATTATTATCCTCAAGGTAATGGTTTAGCAGAGTCCACTAATAAAACTCTAATAGATATTATTAAAGAAATGTTAAACAAAAACCCAAAAGGGTGGCATGTTGTCTTGAGGTACGCATTATGGACGAATAGGACAAGAATTAAAAGTATCCTGGGAAATTCCCCATACCATCTTGTTTATGGCTTAGATTTGATAGTAGCCACGAACTTAAAAATACCCACATTAAAATTTGTTCGAGAATACTTAGGGTTCAAAAAATAAGGAAGAAGCAAGATTAACCCAATTATTAAATCTGGGTCAAAAGAGAGATAAAGCAACCGAATGTATGAAAAAACATCAAGCAACTATTAAAAGGTGGTTCAACAAGCGTGCGAAGGTAAAAGTATTTTATTTAGCAGACCTGGTGCTTTATTGAGAAAAATCACAGGATGGGAAAGGAATGTTCAGAAAATTATCACCTGTATGGTAAGGCCCATACCAAATATCGTAAATTATAGGGGATAATGCATTTAGGTTATCAATTTTGCAAGGAGAACCCCTCGCATTGCTTGTCAATGAGAATTTCATGAAACACTACTTTTAAGTGCAAAGTCAGAAGATTAGCGGTGTATATAGTGTAAACAACATAGTTTAGTTTAAATTTAATTGTAGTTGTGTTAACTAGATGCGGGGTGAGCAGAATGATTTGGTTAGTAAGAGTAAGTTTGATTTAAGTTAGAGTTAGTGTTAGGTTAGTCAGAGTGAAACCGTTAGCAGATTGAGAATTCAAGCATATTCGACAATGGAAGCAATCATATAAATTCGAAGCCAAAATATGAAGATTTCATTCATCAATGCGGAAATATGTACATGTATGAAAATTATCATCCAAAATGTACAAAGGCAACAGTCACAGGGCAAAAAGGTAGAGACTATTGAGAAGAACAGAGCTAGTAGTCGTAAGTAAAAAAAGTAAAAAATAGACTTTCAGTCGTCAAGGATCATCAACCACATTATAAAGTTGACTTTCACGACCCCATCAGTGTCCAAGATCTTTTCCAGTGGTCTTCAGTAGTGCTAGTTCAGAAACCACCAAGGAATTTGAAAACCGACACTCAAACTCGTGAAACCCAGAAATCCACAACATATTGGGGTAAAGGTATGCCATATCCAGAGAGGGCTACCTCCAAAATCACATCTAAACCACCAAGAAAGTTGAGATGCAATAGACAATCGCACAAGTTAGAAATTATATTATCATCTTCCCCAAAATCCAACAAAGAATCTATGAAGTGAGAGGTAGTATTAGAATTCACCCTATACCTAGTGGTAGAAATCAATAATTCATGCCCAAAGATCCATTTTACTGCTCTTTCAACTAAATCCACATCTTAGATGTCGTAAAGCATAAATACACGATGCAAGTGACGACTACTAATGGAACCTAGAAAAGATAATTGATAAGCATTGTTAGGTAAGCAAATAGCACAGTCACTAATGGAGAAATTTCACAAGCCATAACAAAAGGAAAGCTTGCACAAGAAGCATAAACTGATTATGAGAAAGTATGAAAAGAAGAGTTGTAGAGATGAAATAAATAGAGGTTTCAAGTGAAATGATATAAATACTTGTCTTTTCATACATGCTTGAAAGAGTACCAAATTGAGCAAGTTCCAATTCTGAGAGTGTCACCACAATGATGGGAAATACAAAATTATAATAGCAGAGGCTAAGGTGCCAAGTGGTTCAGAGATTCAAAAGTAGCCATAAAGAGCTAACGCAAGTTACAATTAATGATTTAAAAGAAATTATCAAAAAGAATGTCGCATCGGTTCACATGTATGACTTGTCTTGGAAATTAAAAAGTCTTAATATGCAAAAATCAAGTTCCGATCACCAATAAAATAATATTAAATGAGGTAACTTTCCCGTTCAAAAAGTAGGCAAAGACTAATGATTTCCTCTTTAGGATGAACTCTTATCCAAGTGCTTGAGTGATCAAGACATAGTTAAGTTGTAAACAACATGACATCAAATTTTGTGGATTGAATGAAGTGAGTCAAGAACCTCTATAAACAATTAACATTAAAAAGTCCTTTGAAGGCTTTATCGGTAAAGATAATGATTTGTGAAGTGAAAATCAAGAATCATCCTCAAGAATAAAATTATCCAAGAATTTGAAAAACATAGATAAATTCAAGGCAAAATGCCAAAAAGGGAAAGCAATCCAATATCAAAGAAAAAAGCTCCCAAAACCTTGTTTCAAATGAGCTCAAAAGTTATAGTAAAGCAATTGAAGTAAGCAAAGAAAGTAAATAAAAAATGGCAAATATAATCCTACTGGGGCTATAGATGCCTGACTGGCAATAAGGCAATAAAAAAAAATTGACGAATGATAAAATAATAGCTTGACAAAGTCATTACTTTACTGATAGGCCTTCAAAGGAAGGAATAAATCACTAGAACACACTTGAGGAACTTGACAAAACTTCATGGCATAAAGAGTGTTTGATGTTAATGAGGTAAGAAGCAGAACTATTCTCAAGAAAAATCTTAAAGCACATTGGATTCGAATTCATTTTAAAGTTTAAACTAAAAGGTTTTTGGTTAAGAGTGGAGGGTGGAAAGTTTTTGTGTGAAAATAAAAAACACCCCTTTTAGGCAGCAAAATGGAGACCCTCCAAATTTTTTTCTTAATGGGCCTTTTAATGCGAGAGATGAGTAATATCATCCTGCGGGAAAAGATGATTGCGAGAATAAATAAGCAACTTGTGATAGGATAATGAAAGAGAAAGTTTAACATTCCCGATGGCCACTTCCCCTGCAAAATAGTAATCATGGAGAATATTTGATTTTAAATTATTACGGGATGAAAATGTGGAAGTGAAAAAAGTTAAAATGTCTCTATGGCCTGATGTTCTGCAACATTGAATTAGTTAACAACAAGCAGAAGTTGCTCACTCTGGTATTATGTAAAGGTTTTCCAAGTGCTAACCAAATCCCCAAAGGAGAAGAAGTAAAATTAACCCCACAAAGGTATAGTCGAACTAAGAAGGTAATAGAAGTGAGCAGAAGCATCATCAGAGAAAAAGGATAAAAGTTCATAAAAGGCCATTGGTAGTGTTGAAGAGTATTGCAAAGTGATTGTCGTGGTGGATTGTGGAATAATAAAGATATCACATAAGTACTTTCAAGGGCAATACACGTGTCAGCATCCTTAAAAGGAGGTACTTTGACTCAAAAATGCGGAAGCGCCATGGTGATCGTTACATATAGCTTTATTCGAATTTCCTTCCAAGTAGGTGCTTTTATCGTGACAGTAGCTTACCATGCGCTGAATTAAGCGTAGGACATGACTAATTCCTAAATAGAAAGTGATAGTAGTGGCATAAATTATGCAATTCTACAATTTGAAATGTCATAAGGTGCAGGTAATACATGAGTGGATACATGAGAAAGCCTAGAGCATCCCGACAGGTAGTATACTCAGACTCTTCTAGCGATTCTACCAGCAAAGTAGGTAAGTATCCTAAGTGAATTCGTACGAAAGGTTTTCAGTTGAAAATAGAGTAAGATTAAAAGGGAAAATCAAGATTAAATCATTTAAATGCTTAAAATGTAAGATTCATAGAAATAACATTGGGAATGTTAGCAGGGAGAACGTAAACCAAGGTAATGGGTGACCAGGAAAGCCGAGCTAAAGAGTGAATTTGAGTGGAAATTTCCCCAAATAATACCCAATACCAAGTTTTATTTGGATACCCATTTGGGAGAGTGCAACCTTGCTGACCTCATCGACAGGATGAGAGAACCAATTGCCACAGAGGAAATGAAGAGTATGGGGTAAATTGGTCTAATATGGGCAACAGGGTTTCCAATTACTACATATGCACATGAATTAGTCAAGAAATGCATACAACATTATGATGTGGCCAAAAGATAGGGATATTTACAATCACAGAGTATATGTAGACCTGACGCGTGGAGGTATAAAATAATTTCTTGGGATTCCCACCCCAGCAAGGTAGATAAAGAGAAGCAGAACACAAGAAAAAAAGGAATTTTAGGATTCAAGGTCAGCGTGTGAGAAAACTATATGTGAAGAGTGGTACATTAGGAAACAAGGAAAAACATTGGCAAAGTTCCCCACTCTAGTATTAAGGAAGGAAATGCACCCAAATGTGTATATTGGGATCACCTATCTCAGTAGGATAGCCGAATTGGAAATCAATGGCATATTTCATGAGTTGGTGTTCACTTACATCCAAAGTTTGAGGCAAAATAAGGGAACTTATGATTGGGCCCAATTCATTAGTGACCCCATATTCCATTCCATAGAGCAAACATCAAGAGGATTTTACATGTCTTTGTACATAGTATATGAATGCACAATAAAAGAAAACATTCAAGGGTTGAACATTGTAGGACTTCTAGGAATAGAGCCAGGCCACAACCCAGTATATTTATATTTACCATAGTTGGAAAAGAAAGAATCAGTGTTATATTATAAAGAAGTTAATGACTACTTTATCATGAAGCTTGGTTGGGAATTAAAGGGAAGACCTTGTGAAAGGGTGAAGTAAGAAAATTGATCGAGTGTTACGGAGGTTGGTATATACAATTTCCCACATGGTCATACTTATAGGCACAAGATTTTTTAGGAAGGCTTTTCAAATTGCCAAGGTACCCTTTAGTTTGGGCATGGTAAACTGAATTTTGTAGAGAAATGGTGGAATTTCATGACAATTACCCAAGTGCTCACCAAAAACTAGGGTTTAAATTTTTGTAAAGATTGGAGAATTTGGATATGAATCACTGCAAAATGTGAAGAAGGAAAAGGAACACCTATTGGCCAAGAATCTGCAATACTTCTAGTACACAAGGAAGGACTATGACCCTTTGCACATGATAGAAAAGTATATTGCCAGAAGAGTCAACCACATCCTAGATATAGAAGATTACTGGATAGATTGCAAAGATGAAATAGAAATAAGAAAGAGAAAGTATTACCAAAGGTTAACATTGGCCTAGATAAAGCAATTGGAGCTAGCCAAAATAGGGATTGAGGTACCCGCACAGATAACTGAAGATGATGAAGAAATCTTAAGGCCAGATTACATGGCACATATTATGGAGAAAAGACCAATGATAGAACCTACACCGAATGAACCATAAATAATCTTAATGGACCAAGTGAATCAACCACTACTAGAAGCAACAAGGAAATGGCTAGAAGCATATAAAGTAGATTTATTGTAGAAAGGAACAAATCTCACCATAAGGAGGAAGATGTAAAGAAAGGATATTGAGGAAAATGCAGATTTTTTGGTTCACAAAAGGAGTATAGATATGACTAAAATCGTAGAACTGGGTACCATGGACGTAGAAGAGCTAGAACAAGGAGGTGTTGAGGTAGTCACCACATATGCAAACTTGAATATGCTGGCCAAAAGAAAAAGGAAGGAGCTGCAAGACTAGGGTAGTAAAATAATCCAAACCCTCCTACAAGGAGAAAGGATTGAGATGCGGGAAGAAACACTCCAAGAACAATCATTGTGGGGCATTCCAATAAATGTGTCTCAATCCACCACGTAGTTATTTGCATCTCGTCCATCGGCCAACAACACCTTCAGTGACGTATTTAGGCTAGTTGGGGTTGGACCTAAGGAAGATCTAGGATTCTACAATAACTTGAATCAAGTGCTAGAAAAATACCGAAAAGGAAACTTAGAAGAATTGCGAAAGAAGATAGAACAAGGGAAATCATTGCAAAATCCAGTGCATGGAGTAGAGGCTTCAACTAGAAAAAGCATGATGGACCAAGTGATAAACCTAGAAGGCTCAAGAGAATCTGAGGCAAACCCAATGAAGGAAAGGGATATACAACATGGAGTGGATGAGATTCGCGCTACGAAGAAAATAAGAGTAGAAAAAAATCCAACTCTCCACAAGGAAAATCAACAAAAGACAGTGGAAGAGAATGCAGAGATGTGAGGAGCAAAAGAAAATAAAAAGCAAGTGAGAGATGGTAATGAAGATGTGAAAGATGCCCCACACCTTGAAGCAATGACACCCCTACACCAAGAAAAAACAAAGGATCTTGAAGTTCCAGTTCAAGAAGACTGGCTATCTTTGCAGAAAGAAAATTCTGCCAAGGAAGGAGAATATATAGTCCAAGGGTTAAACAAATTATTAAACATACCTGATAGTAGGGACAAACAACAAAAAGGGAAGGAACAAGATGAAGGAGAATCCCTATGGGTGGAAATAGGAGATCTCTGATAAAAGAGAAGGGAGAGATCAGGGTTCAAAAGGGTCATAAATGAGAAAAGAAAGGAAAAAGGAGAAAACCATTTCAAAAAGGGCTAGCATTCTAAATGTAGAAGCCAAAAACATGTCTGAATGGTTAAAACAACAGAAAAGGCCTAGCGGGCCGATAGAGGTGATTCCACTATATTTCTATAGCTTACTATCAGGCGCACCCGACATGAAGAAGAGAAAAGTGGTCAAAGCCCAATACACTACCTAGGTGAATCCTGAAGGAGAACAATAATTTCATATTGCAAAGCCTGTAATCAGAGAGGGCAAGGAGGAACCAACTGATCAAGAATACCAAATAACTACAACTCATTTGGGGAAACTATCAAGAGCAGAAATGATGAGAGTCACCAAAGAAGTAGTTTCCTTGATGGAAGAGAGGATGCAAATGGATGCAAGAAAGATAAAAGAGAAGAAAATCCAAATAGACCAGTTGGTAAAATTTATGAAAGTGATTACCAAAAGGGGAGAAACTCCACAGAAAATCCCAATTCATCCAGTAATAGTATCAAAAGAAGAAGTTGGAGCAGTAGATGTATTAAGAAGAAAGGCCAAACTGATGGACGAATGGACCAAGAAGGTACTAGAATAGGCCAAAGCTTTGCTAAAAGTGGCAATAGATAGATACACCACTTGGGGAAAATTGATGAGGAGGATTGATAGAACCCAAGAGGTGCATGAAGAATTGTTGGGACATGTTAAAGTAGAAACATCATATTTCCAAATGGTGGAGGAAATGACTGTGGAGGAAATCATTGACCAACAAATATTGACTTCGGAACAACTGCCTCAAGTGAAAATTGGAACAACAATCAATACTTGGCAAATAAATACTTTGCGGAAAGGAATAGAGAAATTGCAAGAAGCAAAAAGGGACATGATAGAGGCCTAGCACCAAAATGCTAAACTCATTGAAATGCTAATGGGAGGACTGGTAGAAGACATAATCAAAATGGGTGAAGATGCAAATGATATGATGAATCAATAAGGATCCAGACAATTACTGAGTGTGTGTGTGAAAAAATGGTCTGTAAGATGCAAGCACAACACTTCAATTAATTCATTATATGCATGGTTAGTAAATAATAATCAATCAATAATAAACCATAGCAAAGTGACTAATTGCCTTCTAAAAGATGTGAGTATAAGATTGCTCTCAGATTTTTATAAGCAATACCTGTGTGGGAGAAAAAGTGACACTAAGCAAACATGCCCTAATCTCACTTTCAACCACACACTTGTGGAATACGAAAGAGCCTAGAGGTATCACACAATTGGCTACTTCTTTTTGTGGAAGAGAGAGCCACGGGATACCTATTAGGATTTCTATTCCTTTGTTGTAATTGAAAGATGAAATGATGCAAGTTCAATCCATAACCCCAAAGTGCAAGTATGAACTAATAACAAGATTATAGAATTGAACTTAAATGATGGAAAGCTGTAAACACAAGGACAAGACAAGAATGCAAATGCGTACCCAGAGTTAAAATCTGACTGAAAATGTTCGGGATGGGGGCGCGGGCACCACTGTCCTGATTCTGCCCCTGAAACTGCTCCAGAAACTGCTATTTTGCAACCTGGAAAGCTGTCAAAAATGCTGAAAACTGCTGTCTGACAGAAGGACCAGGGTGCCCAGCGCCCCTGTCCTGGCAGGACCAAGGTGCCCCACGCCCTTGTCCTAGCTTTCTGGGCTGGAATTTGGTGTGAAGTTCTATCTCGGTCTGCTTCTCCCGGATCTGCAACCTGCGGCGTCGTCCGAGTCCCGAAACCTGCACTTATATCTGAAAAGGTGTGGTGGGCAGCTATATAGGGTTTTGCCTTAGTCAAACCCCCACTTCGGTGATTTCCACCTCCACGAATAGCCAAGTTGTATTGTAAAATGTATTGTGTGTGCAGACCTAGTGTGTGTGCAAGGTCCTTAAATGCAAGAAAGCAAACTAGAGCAACCTAGAAAGTAAACCCTAATTGCTTGTAAATGATAATGTAAATGCTCTAAATCAAGATGCAAAGTGATCTAAAGCATGAATAAAGGATATATTGAAGCTTATGCAAAGACATGAAAACAACATGAAATCATACCCAACCCTCAAGGGAGGAGTACAAGCCAATCTTCAGTCGGTAATCTCCTATTGTTCTTCAATGTCTTCCAAGCCCTAAATGGATGAATGAAATTGATAAATGCTTGATAGAGGAATGTTGAATGTTGTTGAAGTCTTCAAGATCTGCTCTTTCACTGCATATGAGGTTCCTTGAAAGCCAAAATTCGGATCCCTTCAAATGAAGAAAGAGAGCTCTTATATATGAAACCCAAGGTCTTAATTTCGACTTTTGGCTGACCTAGAGATTGAATATCCCGCCAATTTCTTGGGGTTAAGCTTTATTTTATGATTGTATCACGCTCCTAAAATTTCGGGAAAAATGTCCGGGACCATGTTGCACTCCGGGCGCCATGGTCCAGACAACTTTTCACCAAATTTTCAGGGCCGTCGGATATGATGATTTTAGAGAGAATCCCGAAGTTACAGCTGATTTCAAGATATTTTGACCCCCGAAATCAAGCCCCCAAGTTCAAAATAGGACCTAATTAGGGTTTTTGATTAAATGATGTATTGGAGGAACAAAATGAAAGGGGCACACTCTAATGAAAAGGGCCCAACTTTATGATATGGGAGATGATAAAATAGAACCTTAGACCTAATTACTTTAATTAATTAAGTGCTAAAGGGGAAATGCAATGTAAAATGCAAATGCGCCAAGGCGGGTGCTAAACTAGTGTGAAATTGTACCACCCTAGCAAGTGCGTACAATTTACGATGCTACATTTAGCCCCCACTTTAGTGGTCATATGAACACTACGTGCATATGCAAGCTAAAGTACGTAAAAGTAAACATTATTTGAAAAAGGATATATCCATAAGTCTGTCGAACGAAGCCCCCAGCGGTATCTACAGTACACAGTTAGGAACCACAACCTACAAAACCACATGTTAGATCACAAAATCACCTAATGCTTACTAAGGAAGGTGATGAAAATTCGAGGGTAGCTATATGCCCCCCCCTATTTCGGCTTGCTAATTTTAGTGAGTTGAAACAAGGTATCATGTTTACCACTTCGAATTGTTAAAGAATATTGATGACAAATGCTCACAAGAAGATTTGATATGAGATCAAAAACTAATGGAGAATCATTTGGTAAGAAAGAGGACTAAATCTCAATTCCAACACAACAAAGAGTGTGAGGTTTTGAGAGTTCTCTAACACAAGATGAAGGATGTAAATGGAAACAAAATGCAAAGAGAAGAAAAGAAAGGAGAAAAGCATGAATACACACATTGGTGATCCATGAGAAGAATAGTGAGAGAGAAAAACATGGACTTCTCACCCCTAGATCTTGTCTAGGTGATCCATGTGAAAAAGGACATGGAAAACTAGCCCCTAGAGTCTGTCTAGGTGATCCATGTAAGGGAGGAGAGTGAGAAAGTCTAGCCTTATGCCGCTAGTTCCACTCAACCTCGTGCATGTGTGTGTAAGGGAGGTTAGAAGCACCTCATAGGAGTCTATGCCCAAGTATGCTACAACCTGTATATGTATAGTACAAAAGCGTGACATCTCGCTCTAAGAGTCTGTGCTCTGGTTCCGAGAATGACCCATTGCTCAAAAAGTGTAATGTTTATGTCATAAGCAAAGTAGAACAAGGATACCTACCTTCATCACAAAAGAAGATACCCCAAAAAATGCAACAATGTCATAGATCCAAGCAAGAGAGTTTTACACTCTTTAAGCAAGGATAAGATAGTTGAAAAGGGATATCTTGTAGTATGTGTAAAGGAGATCCTTAGAGGAGAAGAGATCTTTGTACAAAAGACACATATCCCCAAGAAGAATTGTCTTAGACAAATATAACATCTTCTAGAATAAGACAAAGAAGAGAATAAGAATGGAATACTTCCTTCTTTTGCCAGGTGAAGGTGATTCTTAATGAAGGATGACGCTCCTTTTAACCCAATTAGGAGAGTGAATTTGTTATGGATGTATTTTACCAAGTGCAAAAGAGGTTGTAGTCAAGGACTTACACCTCTTGTAAGAGAGAACCCTTGAACAAACAACAAATGCGTACAAGGCATAACATCAAGTAATAAAGTCCACACCGTCCACAAAATAGGAAAAAGTGGATCCTTAGATAAAAATAAGGAAAGATCATTGCCTCCCAAGGATAAGGACAATGAGAAGGACTTACACAATCTTCTAGGGAGAGATTTGGACATAAGCAAAAGAAGAGATGTATGAAATCATTCTTGTCCCCATAGGAACAAGAAAATTAGGCTATTATGTTGCTTCAAAAAATATGATTGCACTTGAAATTGTACCATCATGAATGACAATGAGCCCCCAGTAAATGAGCTACCAATGTCACATAATGATGAGCAACATAATAGCCATTAATGTTATTTAAAGACATGATAGATTGAATGAGGTATTTGAATATGACATGCTAAATGCTCAACTATAAGTGAGATCAAAAACATGTATAAAATGATAAAAATTGAAGAAGAAAAGTCACAAGAAATCTTAGAAGAGGGATGAGTGTAATTTATTAGAGTCTTATCCCTAGAGGAAAGGATTTTATGATGAATAGGAGATAAAGATTCATAAGTGGATTTAGAAATTTGAGGGGATTCATAAAGAGATTTGTTCATTGCCAAGATTTCCTTATGAGGGGAATGAGAGTTGATAGAAGTAGAAGATGATTTAGTTGAAGTGAGATCATCATCACTACTAAATATAGCATTCACATTGAGAGATGGTCTTTTAGATGCTTTGGTACGTTTGCAGGGATTATAGCTGAGTCCAAAGGCATAATTGTGAAAATTAGTCTCTAGAGGAACTTTTATCCCTTGTTCATGAGCGCCACAACCATTTCCATGATACCCATGCTTAGCAAAAATGCGAAAACCACGACCATAACGATCAGCCATTTCAGGAAGAGAAGGTGGTTTTTCATAAGACAAAGAATCAAATCCTTCAGAATTAGAAGTGTGAGGAGAAGAAGTTTGAGAAGCGGCCACAAAATTATTGCTCATAGGTTCAGGTAAGATTGATTGATTTTTAGTGTCTTCCCTCTTTTTAACTTTAAACTCTCTAGGAGGAACCCTATACTCACCTACAAAGGTGGGATTAAAATCAAGAGATCCCCAATCGTCTTCTGCGAGAACCTTCTCAGGATCAAAAGCCTTTTCATGCATATATTCAAGTCGAGAAGGATCTTCTTCAGGATCTTCAGACTCATCCAAAGAATTTTGATTATCAGAGGGTAAGGATTCATCCATAGGTATCTTGTTCAAAGAGTCATTACTAGAAGAGGAAGGCTTAGATGTTTGCAAACAAGCTTGGAGATTAGTGTCACCTATCAAGGTATATGTCTTATTGTTATACATAAATTTAACTTGTCTATGCAATGTAGAGGGGACAGCTTGCATACTGTGAATCCAAGGTCTCCCTAATAACAAGTTGTATGTTAGATTTCCCGACATAACATGGATAGGAGTAGGCAAAGTAAGGGGTCCCACTATGATGGGTAAGGTGATAATACCTAGTGAAGACTTAGCCACATTATCAAAGCCTCGAATGGGATGAGAGTCAGGCTCAATAAGGGATGTATCCACATTCATCTTATGCAATAGATTAATGCTACACACATTAAGGCCAGAGCCATTATCTACCAGTGTTTGTCTTATAGCAGTGTCATTTATGATAACCACAATCATCAAGGGATCATATTGATGTTGAATTTCACTAGTAGGCAACTCATCTTGAGTAAACACAATTTGAGCTTTAGGATTCATCACAGAGTTAACCAAAGACACTATATTACTAGATGTATTAGGTGGAGGAACATTCAAATCTTTCAAGGCATCTTGTAACATTCCATGATGAGCAGAAGAAGTTTGGATCAAATCCCAAAGGGATATCTTAGCAGGGGTAGTTTTAAGTTGTTCTATGAGATCATATTCCTTACCAAGAACTTGTGAAATATGTGGAGCTTGAGGAAGAATAGGTTGGGAAGGAGGAAGTGAAGTTGGGATAACTGGAGGAGGATTAGGTTGCCTATTGTTTCTAGTATTATAAGTATGGGCAACCGCATGATAACTCTCTCTAGTCAATTGCTTAGCATACTCATAAGGGCTCTTAGAGGAATAACCTCCTTGCACAGTAATAACAGGTTTCTTAGGAGTGCAAAAAGAATCATTAGCATAACCACCTTGAACCACTAAGATAGGCTTATTTAAAGGTTGAGAATTTTGAGAAGGACAAGCACCTTGGACAGTGAAGAGAGGTTTGTTAGGTGTTCCATTCACATGTATCAAATTGATTGAGGATGGTTTAGAGGAATGAACAAAAGTGTTGAAAGAATTATTGATAGTCTTCTCTTGCACTAAAATCTTATCATGGATCAAATCAATTTTAGGAGAGAGACAAGGGATAGGCATTGATGTTCTAGTAGGAAAAGTAATGCTAGGAAAGGTCATATCATCCTTTATCATCACATGATCTACATGGGGAATAAACTCTCTAGGAGAAGGATCAACACTATTCTCTAAAGTCTCACTTTTGAGAGGGAGATCTTTGAAAGAAATGTTAACCATCTTGCTTTGAACTAGGGTATCCTTATGAGTAGAAACCATCTTGCTTTGAACTAGGGTATCCTTATGAGTAGAACCAAATTGAGGAGAGGGAGATGCTTTATTTTTAGAGGGAGAATAATTGAGATTCAAGGAAGGGGAGAAACTATCAAGGGAGTTTCCAATCTTGATTTCATCCCCTTTGGCTAGGGGTAAAGAATAATCTATACCTTCTTCTAATGGTTCATCCCAAATAGTGAAGTTGTTGAAAGGAATGTTTGAAGTATTGTCAATTTCGGGAGAGGAGATAACATTGTTTATTAATTCCTCATCCTTAGGAGGGAGAGCATCAATAGATGTGTTAAACTCATCCTCTTTCCTCAAAATATGTTCAATATGATCTTTAGGGGAGAGAGAATTAAGGAAATTGCTTATTATTTCATCTTCTTTCTCTAAGGGATGCTTATGGGTAAGACCAACTTTAGGAGAAGGGTAAGCATTTATCATTAATTCATCATCTCTAGTGGGAATTTTGTTGGAAAAGGAAATGCCATCACTAGGAAATGTAGGGATAATGTCATCTTCTTGCACAAAAGGATCCTCATGAAGGGAGCATTTTTTAGGAGCCACAAAGTCATCAAGGGCATCATCTAACAAAGCATGATCATATCTATTAAAAGGTTTATCAAAAGGAGATATCTCTTCATAGAGAGGATCATTGAAAATAACCATGTTACTAGATTTAGTGGAAGAGCTGATAGGAATGTACCCTTGAGAGGAATCATTCGACTTATCTTTCTCATCACAACGAAATGGCATAGTAACAATGTTTATGAGTTTTTGGTAAAATGAAGGTTTGGTATATTTAGGTTTCAAAAACTCATCTAAAGCTTCATCTAACTCATAATCATCACAAATATGAACATCTTGCAAATAAAAATCTGACATTTTGAAATTGCATAAAATTTAAACACACAATGCAAAGAAACACACCTTTTTTTTTTTTTTTTAATGAAAATGAAATGAAAACACACTAAATCTAGATCTAGATCTAACAAATGCAATGCAAGAGGAAGCAATGATAGATTCACGTCGGGTTCACCAAAATGTGTGGGGGAAAAAGCGAGACTAGGTTAACATGCCCTAATCTCACTTTCAACCACACACTTGTGGAATACGAAAGAGCCTAGAGGTATCACACAATTGGCTACTTATTTTTGTGGAAGAGAGAGCCACGGGATACCTATTAGGATTTCTATTCCTTTGTTGTAATTGAAAGATGAAATGATGCAAGTTCAATCCCTAACCCCAAAATGCAAGTATGAACTAATAACAAGATTACAGAATTGAATTTAAATGATGGAAAGCTGTAAACACAAGGACAAGACAAGAATGCAAATGCGTAACCAGAGTTAAAATCTGACTAAAAATGTTCGGGACGGGGGTGCGGGCACCACTGCCCTGATTCTGCCCCTGAAACTGCTCCGGAAACTGCTGTTTTGCAACCTGGAAAGCTGTCAAAAATGCTGAAAACTATTGTCTGACAGAAGGACCAGGGCGCCCAGTGCCCCTGTCCTAGGGACCAAGGCGCCCAGCGCCCCTGTCCTGGCAGGACCAGGGTGCCCCACGCCCCTGTCCTAGCTTTCTGGGCTAGAATTTGGTGTGAAGTTCTGTCTCGGTCTGCTTCTCCCAGATCTGCAACCTGCGGCGTCGTTCGAGTCCCGAAACCTGCACTTATATCTGAAAAGGTGTGGTGGGCGGCTATATAGGGTTTTGCCTTAGTCAAACCCCCACTTCGGTGATTTCCACCTCCACGAATAGCCAAGTTGTATTGTAAAATGTATTGTGTGTGTAGACCTAGTGTGTGTGCAAGGTCCTTAAATGCAAGAAAGCAAACTAGAGCAACCTAGAAAGTAAACCCTAATTGCTTGTAAATGATAATGTAAATGCTCTAAATCAAGACGCAAAGTGATCTAAAGCATGAATAAAGGATATATTGAAGCTTATGCAAAGACATGAAAACAACATGAAATCATACCCAACCCTCAAGGGAGGAGTACAAGCCAATCTTCAGTCGGTAATCTCCTATTGTTCTTCAATGTCTTCCAAGCCCTAAATGGATGAATGAAATTGATAAATGCTTGATAGAGGAATGTTGAATGTTGTTGAAGTCTTCAAGATCTGCTCTTTCACTGTATATGAGGTTCCTTGAAAGCCAAAATTCGGATCCCTTCAAATGAAGAAAGAGAGCTCTTATATATGAAACCCTAGGTCTTAATTTCGACTTTTGGCCGACCTAGAGATTGAATATCCCGCCAATTTCTTGGGGTTAAGCTTTATTTTATGATTGGATCGTGCTCCTAAAATTTTGGGAAAAATGTCCGGGACCATGTTGCACTCCGGGCGCCATGGTCCCGACAACTTTTCACCAAATTTTTAGGGCCATCGGATATGATGATTTTAGAGAGAATCCCGAAGTTACAGCTGATTTCGAGATGTTTTGACCCCCGAAATCAAGCCCCCAAGTTCAAAATAGGACCTAATTAGGGTTTTTGATTAAATGATGTATTGGAGGAATAAAATGAAAGGGGCACACTCTAATGAAAAGGGCCCAACTTTATGATATGGGAGATGATAAAATAGAACCTTAGACCTAATTACTTTAATTAATTAAGTGCTAAAGGGGAAATGCAATGCAAAATGCAAATGCGCCAAGGCGGGTGCTAAACTAGTGTGAAATTGTACCACCCTAGCAAGTGCGTACAATTTACGACGCTACAATACCAGTGACTAGACTACACCAAGACGAAGGATTTAATCTATATGATATTAACTATATGGATGCAAAATGGATGAATAATTCAAGCAAATAATCAATTCAAGCAATAATGGATGTAAAATGGATGCAAATAATCTAAAAAAGCACAATAATCTTCAATGACTCTAGAACGAAATTAGCGAGATAATAATCTCCAAGCATATTATCAAAAATCTTTGGGGTAAATTGGAATGAGAGCTGAAGACTGAATTTATAGAGAATTACCAAGAGAAAAGCTCAATTTAGAATTAATTGAAAATAATTGAGAAATCAGGTTTAGTTAACCTTGAGATAGATTCCAATTATAGTTTAATTGAAATGCATTCAAATCAAAAGTCCAAGTTGCATTAGAAATAGTAATTAATTAATTCCATGCATTTGTGATAAAAAATAGATAATTCTTTTATTTATTCAAGAAAAAAGTCTTTTCAATGCAACTGAACTTCTTTTTCTGAAAAGATTTGAGTTCTAATTTTAGAGAATAATTCAATAATTCAATTTAATTGCTTTCTGATTTCAAGTTCTAAATTTAGAAAAAGAAATAATATCTCACGTTTGATTTCTCTTTCAATTCAATTCTTTTTGTTTAATTTCAATTCAACTCTTGTTTTGTAATTAATTCCTCTTTTGTAATAAATTAATTCCTTTTGCATGATTAAATGACAAATTTATTAATTAATTAAATATGCAAGGATATTTAATAAATTAAAATGGGATAATTGATCAAAATGATATTCTTGGGAATGATTCAATTAATTAAATGAATATTTAATTAATATTGAGTAATTGATTTGTCATGTGATATTTGATGATTAAAGAATTAATAATGTGCTCAAGATTGATTTAATTGCCTTTGGTTAGGACCTTGGTGATGTTGTCGAGATTAGGGTCCCATAGTTTAGATGACCATTTTTAGGGTATTACATTTTCCCCTCTTTGAATTAATGTGCGAACAATGCGTTGGTTCAAAGAATGTGTGATGTCTAGGAGATGCCAGTTCTGAACTTGAATGATCACGAACTAGATGAAGAGCAAGGTGTTTAGCTTGATTCGAAGTGACAAAGCTGAATGAAGTCTGATTAAAGTGATACCGTTCCCGAACTTGATTGAACTGAGGAACGATAGAAACAAAGATACCGAACTTGAACTTGATCGGTCAAGAAGCGGATCTTACTAATCTAGAACTTGATTGAACTTAGATGTAGTGAGTGATGATAAAAATCAATCTTGAACTTGATTGATCAAGATACGATGAAGATAAATTGTCCAACTTGATCAAGAAATGAATACTGAACACCTACTTAGATTGAGTGTGATCAAAGATACTCTTTAAACTTTTGATTGAGTTTAAACGAATAATCAGCTTGATTTGAAGCGATGAAACTAATTAACGTTAAGAGATTGATTTAGATGAAAGATAAATATCAGTTTGATTTGAAGCGATGAAACTGATATGTCCCTAGTGATTGATTTAATTCAGATAATCAAGAGATCTCAACTTGATGTGAAGCGATGAAGCTGAGATGCCCCTTAGCAATAAGAATTGATTTTCTTTAGTTAAAAAGATTTTGCTCGACTTTTGATGAAGATTTGAAAATTTTATCGACTTGTGAGATGTGAGCTCATAAGGTCGTGAGCATGCCCCCTCGGGATCAAAATCAAAAAATAGCGAGGGTACATGATTATAGGCAATTGTGTAGCGAGAATAAGTTATTTGAGCACAAATTGATTCTGAGGAATATTTGAAAAATTTGGCATTGATTGGTGAAATTGAGCATAGAGTTGATCATAAAGTTGATGTGTAGAATTGGAATTGATATTCAGCATTGAAATTGAGCGCAATTGGAAGAAAGAATGAGAATTTGATGAAAAGAGAACTAAGTGGTCCAAAGTGTGAAATTGACTAGCAAAATGATCTTGAATTTCGATTTCAATCCCGAAAATGGAATCAGAGTGCTCAAATTAGTTAAGGGTACAATTTTCATATCCATCGAAGCAAGTTGAAAAATTAGGTTTTTGGCTATATATGGGACAAAAGTGTCATTTTCAAATCATTTTAACCCTCCAAGTTTGAAAATTCTAAAAGCCTTCTACGAAGAAAATGGTGGTTCCTACTCATCAGCATGAATCCGAGCACCAGAGACATCATAATCAACCCCAAAACTATGAGCCAGCGGTAAGTGATCAATCTTAAGCCTCTTTATGTTTTCAATTTTGAATTTTTTTGCTCATTTTTCAAGTTTTTTGCATGTGTGGGGTCGGGTTTCACGTTTTATCGTGTGAGACAGGATTCTGTCTTGTATGAGTAACTAGTAAAATTTCTTTCTTCATTTAGGGTCATTAGAATTGTCGTTTGGGATGCACCCTTGTATCGTACGACAAGTCTGTTAAAAGACCATTTTGTCGTGCGAGAGCCAATAGTTTGTCATTTGGGATTGTTTTGTCATACGACATATATTCCTGACTCGTACAAGATTCTGTCTCTTTGTGTTTTGTCATTTGGGAGACAATGAGAGTTTTTGAAGGTCTAAACATGAAAATTTGATTTTGCATTTGACTTAGTTGGATTTGCGTGATGTTTTACTTCTCTTGTAGGCTCATTTGGAATGTTTTCTGATGTTTCATTGTTGGTTTTTTGCAGGTTTGATTACCTCCTGTGTTGTTTAGATGTGTTTATTCTCCTACTATGGCGTTAGTTCGATATTTATCTGAGGTTGAGCAGGCTCATATTGACTTCTACGGCTTGACTCATCTATTGAGATTACCTGATATCCGTGTGAACCACAAAATGCTCACGGCATTGGTAGAACATTTCCATTTAGAGCATAACATGTTTCATTTGCCGGTGGGGGAGTTGACTATCACTCCCGATGATGTATATAGGATCCTCCGTATCCCTTTTGTTGGGGATAAGGTGGATTATGATTTAGGGCACCTTCCAAGATTACAGGCAGTGAGGCATGTCTTCAGTGATCCTAACATTTTGACTCGTTCCATTAGTTGGGACATATTGATGAGCAGGTACAGAGAGGAGTTTCCTTTGGCATGTGTTCTAGCAGGGTTCATAGGCTATTTTCTGATGCTAGACAGAGGGCAATAGGGTTTCCAATGCGGATGGGGTCAAATGCTAGAGAGATTGATAGAGACCCCTCGGAGACTTGGCTGGGGTTCGTGTTTATTAACCCACATGTATCGAGAGGTACATGAGATTGTGTATAGAGATGGTCAGAGCATGGCCATTGGTGTATATATTTTGCAAGTGTGGGCTTGGGAGCACCTTCCCGTTTGTCAGCCCATGGTAGATGACAGTAGAGAGCCTGGGCAGTTAATTATATACAGGTATGCCGGATACATTACGCAGCCCCATTTGGGCAAGACAAATTTTTGGAGACGGTAGCTAGATGACCTGATAGCCATTGTATGGAGACCATACAAAGGCTTAGAGCCGTGGGATGACTGGTGGATGGTTCACAGGGACCTTTTTATCACGCGCCCTCTCATCGGGAGATCACAAACTATTGTGGAGTGATTCGTCATTTCTTGAGTGATGAGGCAGTATGGCCGACCTCAGGGGATCTCGCAGGAGTTTACAATGTATGCACATTACACAGATGAGGAGAGACATGGATGGTCTCCATGGTTGTCCTATGCTTTGGTGATGTAGAAGCTAACTGGTTTACATCGCCTGAGGTGGGATTATATGGATGATGTGGCGGATGCAGGGGTATTGCCCCAGTATAGAGATTGGTTTTAGCAGCATCTGTTCCCTTGATTCACAGATCCAATAAAGTAGGCTCCTCATATTGAGGATGTTGAGGATGATGCCCTTGCATCAACACAGGGGTAGGGATAGGGCCACAAGCAAGGACAGGCACAGAGAGCTGAGGCACCATGACAGAGTGGTGGTGATCCTGGTGTGAGCAGCAGTAGGGTGCCAGCTAATGTTGGACAATAGAGGAGTGAGGGTGGATCCCTAGGGCATGTAGGAGTGAGATTGGGTGGGATTGAGGAGGAGCGAATAGATCTGAGATAGGTCTAGCAGTGGCAGGATGAGCAGGGTGGAGCTACAAGTGGAGATGGGGGTGGGGAGCCTGTGAGAGATCAGGGGACTGACGTAATGCAGTCAATGAGTGCACATCTTGTAGAGCTACAGTCATAGTTGACAGTGGCTCAAACTTAGCTAGCGGAGCGAGACCGACAACTTACCAAGGTGAGGGCCGAGTGTGATTGCTAGATTGCATCATTGAGAGCAGAGTCGAGAGCAGAGATAGAGGCTTTACGTCAAGAGGTCCTTTTCTAGAGTAGTAGGGCAGCCTACTATGTGGCAGCATATAGTGTCATAGTTCCTATTATGCAGCAGGTGATACCCTACTCACAGTATATGGCATGATCAGAGGGAGCTCAGGCACCTTGTCAAGATCCTGGGCATCAGGCTCTTCCTCCTCCACCAGGCGATGAGGGAGAGGGTGCTAGCTAAATTATTTATTTTTCTAGCTCGGATATTTTTTTTGTAGACACACCCATTTTTTGTAGCCTATATGATTCTTTCTCTAATGGGAGTTTGTATGTGTCATTCGACATTATTTTGTACCTTTATACTTGACATGATATATATATATACGAGATCCGATTTGACTTCATCGTACTTGTGTTGATTCGTTTATGAGATGTCTTTTATATGCTTTATTCTATATGTATGGATTTCTTTTCAATATGAATGTATGTAATGCAAATGATTATGGAAGTCTATTTTTGTTTATTTTAATATGCAAATGAATGAATGTGTAATGAGTAATATGAGTAATGCAATGTTTTCATTTTTCTATGCAATAAGATGAATGCAGATGAGTAAATAATGAAATGTATGAAGCTATATTAAATGTTATGTATGCAGCTAACATCTCAAAACACAAGTACTCGATTGAAGAAATAATGATAAATAGACCACTTAGCGGAAGAAATGATGATGCTTTCAGCTCTCATTCAAAAGATAAAGAGATTATTATCATACCGAAATCACTCTAAATTCACAAAAATACAGAATGATATGCAAAATGATATGCAGAATGATATGCGAAATGATATGCAAAATGCATCCTAAACCTAGTCACCGGATTTAAAATACTTAAGATTCATCACTGAGCATAACGAACACAACAGGCGGGTTAGAGTTCCTTTCTTTTTCAATGTGCAATATTAATTATCTTGTCCGCAATGACCCTTTTTTTGTTCATATCCTTGGATAGATTTCGCAGGACCCAAATTGCATCATAAAGAAATTCCCTCAAAACAGATAAAGAAATGATATGGACCTCCCTATAGTATACAAATAAGCGGAGTCGAGGTATGTGAGGCGATTTCACCTTGTTGTGAAGGCTCTTATCACAGACACCCAACTAATTTATATGTTTCGAGATCATTGGGATCATTCCTACCAGTAGAAAACAAATAAAATATTATGCCCTCAATCCTTGCTCCTCTTAGTCACAATAGACTTCCTCGAGTTACTCAGAGGGATAATAATCGAAAACCAATGTAAAAGACAGCACACAAAGAAAATTTTCATTCATAGCTCAAATTGTTTAGTGATTTTTTTCCATTATGTTGTTTTGCTTGTTTACTTAATGATAAAAAACTCTTTGGTAGTTAGGAGATAGGTGATTGACTCAGAGTGGACAACCAGGTTTCACTGACCGAAAAAATGACTTGGTTGACACTGCTTAGGATATGTAATGTGCTATGTCGATTAACCTAAGAATAGGACGCTGATCAGTTTCAAGTCATGAGGATTCCAATGAACTAGGATGTCACGAAAGTGACTAAAAAAATATGTACAAGCAAAAGAAAAAGATGCATAAAAGCGGGAAATGCCAACGTTGCATTGATAGATGGAGCACTTGAGTACAAGAGGTGCATGTTTGCCAGGTTTTCACCTACTTGGTAGAGATTCATTTTTTTTTTACCAAGGTGCCTGTTTACCAGGTTTTCACTAGGGCATTTTCTCTCTTTATATTTTTTTTTTTCTTTTGATGATATTTTTTTTTTTTTTTTGTATTTTATGATTTTTCTAATTTTTTTTAAATTTTTTTCAGGACTTTTTCCAGCTATACAAGTTGGTGGCACAAAGAATGCTAAGTGAAGAATTTCTTCAAGTGGATGGTGTTAATCAATTCACGGAGTTGTTCTCCTTCCAAGTTTGAGAGTTGATAGGCACCAGAGCCCAATATTGCAGTAACAATGTAGGGACCCAGCCAGTTGGGTTCAAACTTCCCTTTATTGTTGCGAAACTATTGATTTTTTGGATATTCTCTCAGAACTAGATCACCAACCTGAAATTATCTTTGTCTAACTTTCTTGTTATATACTCTGGACATTCTCTTTTGATACACTCTGAGATGATCAAATTCCACTTGCCGATGCTCATCCAACAATTTGAGCTCTTGTAATCTAGATATTCTATGGTCTTCATTAGTAACAAGACCTTACAAAGAAACTCTTAGAGATGGCATTTCTACTTCAATAGGTAGTACTGCTTCAGACCCATACACCAAAGAGAAAGGTGTAGCCCCAGTAGGTGTTCTGATACTTGTTTTGTAAGCCTATAGTGCAGGATTGAACTGCAGATGTCAATCCTTCCCAGATTTGTTCACTATTGTATGTTAGATGCCTCAGCTTGTCCATAGACTTGAGGGTAATATATCGATGACCAGTGTTGCTTTATTTTAAATTTCTCACAAAGCTTGTCCAAATCTTTATTCTTAAACTATCCTCCATTATCAGTTACAATGGATGAAGGTATCCCATACCTACAGATGATATAATTCAGGATGAATAAGATAACTTGTTTATCGATTTCTTTAATGAGCAGAACCGCCTCTACCCATTTGGTGAAATACTCAGTGGCAGTTATGATGAATTTATGTTCGTTGGATGATGCAAGATATATCTAACCAATGAGATCAAAGGCCCATTGCTGAAAAGGCTAATGTGTAATGAAGGGTATAAGATCCCTTGCCGAGGCATGTATGAGATTTCCATGAAGCTAACATTTCTCACAAGTCTTAGCAAATTTTATGGCATCTTTTTCCATGTCTAGCCAGTAGTAGTCAGCCCGTAATAGTTTTTGAGCTAAAGTAAGACCATTTGAATGAGATCCACAAATACCTTCATGAACTTCCGATAACGCACGTTTAGATTCTTCAGTTTCTAGACACCTAAGCAATGTACCGTCCAAACCTCCCCTAAATCAGTCGTTAGCTATCATAACATACTACGAAGCATTTCAAGTTAGGTTTCTTTTCTTATTTCAGGTAAGATTTCCAGGGATAATTTGGTCGCATAGATAGGAATAGATGTGGCTGTATGGGGATGAGTTGTGTCCAATAATAGAATAGACTATTTGGGTCTCAGGAGAATCATGAGCGGGGTAATATAACTCTTCCACCAAGAAATCAAAGTGAAAATTGGACTCCTGTAACTCAGGTATAGATGCCAAGGTAGCCAAAGCATCTACTACTTTGTTCATGGATCTAGGAATCTGTTGGAATGATACAAAAGAAAAATACTTCTTAAGACCATCAACCATTCTCTTGTAAGGCATCAGTTTCTCATCTCAAGTTTGATATGTATCATTGATTTGATTAACCACCAGCTGAGAATCTCCATAGATATACAATTATGCAACCTTCCATTCAATACCCAGTTTTATCCCATTCACCAAAGCTTCATATTCTGCAATGTTGTTTGTGCAAGGGAATAGAATCTTATAAGACTTTGGGATTGAATACTTCTAAGGATTAATGAATAATATGCCAGCACTTGAACCATTTTGGGTAAAGGACCCATCAAAGAACATTTTCCAAGGTTGTTGAGTAAGGTGCATTATAGATTCATCTAGAAACTCTATGTGTAGTGGTTGAGAGTCTTCAAGTGGAGCTTCAGCAAGTTGATCAGCAATTACCTATCCTTTTATGGCTTTTCATTCCACATATTCAATGTCAAACTCTGTAAGGATCATGACCCATTTCACTAATCTTCCCATAAGTGTTGCCTTATTGAGAAGGATATTTGAGTGGATCAATTTTGGCCACTAGCTTGACTGAATGTGCTAGCATGTAGTGTCTCAGTTTTTGTGATGCAAAGACTAATGCCAAGCATTCTTTTTCTATTATAGTGTAGTTTATTTCATAAGACACCAATGTCCTACTGATGTAAATAAATAGCTTGTTCTTTTTTGTTGTCATCCTGTTGCGCAAGAAGTGCCCCCAGTGATGAATTAGTTGCTGATATATATAAGATTAGTGGTTTACCCTGAATCGGTGGCATCAATATTGGTGGATTTGACAGGTACTCTTTTATTTGCTGAAGATGTTGTTTGCACTTCTAATCCTAGCTGTATCTTATCCCCTTTCTCAATACCTTTGTGAAAGGTTGAGCTTTGTCTGCTAGCTAAGAAATGAATCATCTGATGGATTGGAGACATCTCTGTAGACTTCTCATTTGACTGATGTTCTTCAGAGATGATATTTCCATTATAGCTTGGACCTTCTTAGGATCAACCTCAATTCCCTTCTTTGAAATGATATAGCCAAGTAGTTTACTAGATGTCACTCTAAATGCACACTTCTTTGGATTTAACCAGAGTTTGAACTTTTCCATTCTGTCGAGTATAGGACCCAACTCTTGAATATGTGTTGATCTTTTCATAGTCTTCACTAAGGTGTCATCAACATAATCTTCCATATTCTTATGCATCATGTCATGAAAAATAGTTGTAACTGCTCTTTGATAGGTTGCTCCTGCATTCTTTAGCCCAAATGAAATGACGTTCCAACTGTTATCACTATTTTAAAAATGGATGTTCTTAGTCCATAATTGGCTAATTTTGTTGAAATTTTGAGTGTGGTATTGGCCTTGTTACCTCTATTTTGTTGTAAGCCAATGGGAAAGTTTAAGGGTTTTAAGTTCTAACCTTCAAGGTGTCTGAGTAAAAACCTGGTTCTAATTCTGCGTTACTTTTTACCACTTAAGTGATGGGTCTGTTTGTCATGAGAAGTGTCCCCCCATTTTTATTTACCTAGGCGGTCCCTTAAATATTTTAAATTTTATACACCTATTACTTTGCCTTTTTTCTAATGTTTATCGGGCCTTGTAAGTGTCATGCAACTCTTTGTTGATCCAATAGCCCGTGTTGATTCACAGCCAAAAGGTGCTCAAGATTTAGCCTTCGTAAAGTAGCGAAATGACATGATAGTCCAGTTAGCAGTCCAGGTGGTTTAGGTGGAAAATTAGAAAGTCACACGTGGCCTCGAGGTTAAGTAAATCAAAGAATAAAGTTGGCGACCAGATGGATTGACCATCAGATAAAAGAATTGCATCTTGATTGTGATCCAATGGCTCGTGTTGATTCGCTAGCCCGAGATGCACATGGTATATGTTCTGTGAAACAACAAAAACATGTGGTGGGTCCCAAAGACAAGTGGTCTTCCTTGGTTAAAGGGTGATCGGGTTGGAAAAGGATCAATGGTTCACGTTGATTTGTGGTCGGGAGATGCACGCATTCTACCTTTCGTGAAGCAGCGAAAAGGTGGTGGGTCCCACTAAAGGTGGTAGTAAAGGTGGTAGGTCCAGCTGGCAATGAAAAAGCAGTGACAGGGCACTCAGTTAGCGGTCCACAGTGGGCCTGGGTGAGGTGGTCATAGAAAGAATAAACAACAAGCAAGTTCCTAAGATCTGACGGCCCGCGTGGATTGGAGAAGATAAGATGCTAGTAAGATAGTCATCGCGAAGTGGCGAAAAGGGCCAGTGGCCCCAAAGGACAGGTAGGGCACAAAGTTAAAAGCCGATCAAGTCTGTTTTGATCCAACGATCCTCATGGTTTCGTAGCTGCAAGCTAAACGAAGATTAGTTTTCGTGAAGTAGCGAAACGACGTGGAAATCACATGAAAGCATGACGTGGCATGACAGTTGGTGCATTTCATAGATTTTAATAGTGATGTGTTGAATTCCACGTGGCTCTAAAGGGTAGTTGAGGGCCCATCTAGGTGTAACCGGTAGTTATGTGGAGAATAGTGAAGCAAAACACGTGGCGAATTCAGAATGGAACCCAAAGGAGCTTCCTAAGGTAATGGATGATTGCCACGTGGCATTTGTTAATTGGTGACTAGGTAAAGTAAGTGATCTCCAAAAATAAAGGGCCCACTTGAAAGGTTTAACATTTGTTAAAAGGTATTCACCTTGTGCTTGATCCAACGGTTCTCATTGTTTCGTGGCCCAAAGATGCCTGCAACTTAGTCTCTGCGAAATGGCGAAAACCGTTAGCCGTCATGATGAGGCGCAGTTAGTTAGTAAGATTGATGGTCCTGGTTAGAGTTAAAGATTGGGTGATTAGAGCTTGATCTAATGGTTGGTGTGGCTTCATGAAGGAAAAGTACACGAGTGTTAAAGCCCGTGAAATAGCAAAAAGAAGGTGGGGCCCGACATTAACAAAAAGAGATGAAACAAAAGGTTGTTAGCTTTTCTTGGCGAAGTGATGATGTTTTTCAAGAATAGAAGGATAGTTATGTGGGATAGAAGGAAGATGCTCCAGAATAGTTGGAAGATGCTCTGGGACAGTTAGAAGATGTTGCAGAAGAGTTACAAACCGAAAAGGTCATTGAGACAAAGAAAGACTTGTAACTGCTTCTTGAAAGAAGCTATGGTTGTAACTAATTTTCCTTAGGGATGTCCGAAGCTTGTATGCATCCATAATGTTATAAATGGATACCAAGATAGAGGAAAAAGAGATCACAAGAATTTGTAAAGAAACTCTGCAGAAATTTATTTGCATTTTTTCTAGTGTTTCACAGAAAACTATCTAAGTTTTGTAAGATTTTCCAAATTGAATATAAATATACAGACCATTAACTTTGAGACTAAAATTTGTGTTGTCTTCTGGTATGCTTTCAAATATTTTACTGGTTTCATTTGGGTAATTTAGGGTTATTTCAATTGAAGAGGGATTATCTTTATAGATATGTTTCTTAGCTTTCTTCTTCAGGAGGGGAATTAAATACGCGAGAAATATGTTTATCAGTAGGTTATTTGTTGGGAACTTTGAATTTGATGAACACTATTTAGTATAACAAGGGAAGATTCTTATACATGTCAGGCATGTATGGAGTTGGTAGAAGCCAAAGTGATTGAGATGCATGGATATGTTTAATTCTGAAGTTCTTGTTTAAAATAGATGACTCTATAGCCTGGATAAGGCACTGGTATTTGTTAATGTTTTCTTTTCTAAATCTCTTGAGGATAAACACTAAAAATGAGCCTAAGTTTTCCTATATTTTTTGAGTTTTTTGTTTAAGGCGATAAGATCCATTGGTTTTTGGACAATGGTTACTATGGATTTTGTTTAAAAGTGTGAAAGTATTCACATAAGGCATACCCACCTGAACTTTGGATAAGTTCGAAGTGTAGAAGGTTATTAAAACATTGTCATATGTTGCTCTAAGGTTCTTGTTCCTTGATTTCTCCATTCACATATAGAGTTATTCTTTCTCATCAAAGGGGATAACAATTTGAGAACAACAAAAGTGGCGACTCTGTTGGGGAAAGCCATGGTGTGTCTGTGTTGTAGATTGGTGTTTCAATGAACTATGAATGTTGTCTGGATATCTGTATTTAGAAATTTTCACGATCTTTGATTAGTGTTCCCTCTTTCTCTGAAAAATCTTAGTGATTTTGTTTTGAAGATTGGCAAATATTTGGTTCGAAGCTTGTTTTCATATTTCCCATAGTCTTTGTGGGTGGCGACTCTGTTAGTCTTAACCAGTCCTTTTGGAAATAAGTAAAATTCTGAAAAGAAAACAAGTACAATGCAAGGAGGAAAGAACACTAGATCTTTCATGAATAAACATCCTCATGAGACGTTGTAGGAGGGATTACCTGAGCAGTCACGAAGAGGTCAGAAAAGGTCAGTACTACATGAGCCATGAAATGTTGCTTGAGTGCAGAAAAACAACAATATTGGTAAGATATCTGAAAAACCTGTTTATGCAAAGTCAAATTCTTCTTCCCGAGAATTTGAACATGATGTTTTGGGTTTCCATTCTGGTTTGTTTGGAAATATAGAAGATGTTCATGTTTTAAATCAAGATATATCTCATACTAGTTTTTCTGGGAGAGATAGAAGTAGTTCAAATATAGTCAAAAATTTTGTACCTAGAACAGTTGATGGAAATATTAGCTTATTTGATATTGACCAAGTTAACATATCAGACTCTGAAGAAATCTTCCCTGATGAAGATAAAGTATCCCAGGAAATAGAGGACCTAAATAGAAGGGTTCATCATTTGATCTCCTTAAGAGCCCAAAAGGAAGCAAATAGGGAGAAAGAAGTTAAGGCAAAATTGATGGAGAGAGATAGGCTCCTGAGACAGATTGTTGATCTTGAGTTGCTTGCCCAAGAAAAGGCAAAGAGTGATGATGAAGGTCCTATGATTAGAGAATTTTTAGTCCCTAAGACCAAATCAACATACAAGTCAAAAGTGCAACAAAATAGAGAAGTTCTTAGTGACCCGCGGCCTTTTAGAAAAGATGTAGACAAAGGAAAGCAGAAATGCATGGAAGGTGGGTCAGGATCTAAGACTACAGTGGAAATATCTCATAGATTATCAGCACATGAAAGGGAGATGGAAAGGATGAGGAAAGAGAAAGAAGATCTACAAATGGAGTTAGAGAAAGTTGAGTTAGAGGCAACTAACCAAGAAATTAAAAGAAAAATTGGCTATCTAAAAGCTCCCCCCATCATCTTTCCATCAGAAGATCTAAATAAACCTGTTCCTCAGCAAGTTTCCCTCCCTCGTGTTAAAATTCAGCCAACTTTGCCTGTTAATATAGCAACAACCAGCCAAGCCCCTGTTATTAACCAAAATAATCAGATCTCTCAAACTCAAATCCCCAATGTAAGAATGAACATGGGCAATAACCATGCTATTAACCTATTCCAGAGAAGACCTATCAACTTAGAACTATATAGGCAGCTATTTTTTGATGGAATCCCTGGATATCCTAACCATGTTCCAACCGAGTTAAGAGATAGACTTCATAAATTTGCTGGGAATAACGCAATCAGTGCAGAAGAGCATTTGAAGTCTTTTGGTGATTTGATTAATGATTATGAGATCATAAATGAAGATGTCATAATGAAATTATTTGTTCAGTCCCTAATAGAAGATGCAAGAGATTGGTATAGGGGTCTTCCTGTTAATAGCATTGGGTCTTGGGAGGATTTTAAAAATTGCTTTCAAGAACAATATGGTGACAAAACAAATGTGAGCTTCATGCTAAATGAGTTCAACAATATTAGAAAATCTGATAATGAAATGGTCACAGATTTTAATGCTAGATTTTAGAAAGCAATGCATAGATTATTTCAGGTAATGAGATTAGATGATAACATGTGCCTGAATACTTACTACAATGCCTTTGATTCTAAAATGGCATATATTTTGAGGGATAAAAATCCAAATAGCTTGAGAGGTGCATTCAGAATTGCTATCAATGTAGAGAGCAATACAAAGGCATCCGGAAAATTAGGAAGAAGAACTGATGGTAGGCTATGGCGGGAAACAAAATAGCAACCAAACAAAGTTGCTAAGGAAGAAGATAAAATAGAAAAGTTGGTGACCACCATGAAGGATCTCACTGCCAAGGTGAACAAAAATGACAAACCTCATTATAATTGGCAAGATAGACCTCCTAGATTGAATGACATGTCTAACAACACCAATTGGAAGGATGGTAAGCCTCAAAGTGAGAAGCCTAAGAAATTTCAGAGCCAAGATACCCCTAATCCCTTAAAAGGAAAAAAATTTCATAACATAGAAAATACTCCTTGGTGCATAGCTTGTGATGGACCACACTCTCCTCATCAATGTGCAGTAGCTCAAGCCCTTGAAAAATCCATGAGACAGGAGGATGAGCCTGATATAAACATGTTTGAAACTATTATAGAAAGTGATGAGGAGTCTTTATAGAGTAAATTTAGTGAGTGTGATGTGTTAGATAGTAAAAGGTCTTTTCAAGGACAGCTAACACTTGATTGGCATCCTACTCTAAATGTGGTAACCATTGAGGATGAAGAAGTTCATCTTAGAAGACCTAGTGAGGAAGAAGTAAAAAATCTCACTAAGGCTGCTATAGCCAAAGCCAAGCATAATTATAATCTAAGGAGTACCAAAAGGGATAGTGATCAGGGTGAACCTTGTTCCATGTTTATAAAAGAAATATCCCAGAAGAAACCATCAAGTAATACTCCTTTGCCTCAAGATGGTCAAGAAAAGAAAGATCAAGCCAAAGAAGTGGCTAAGGAAACGGATGATAAACCCAGTAGTGATATACAAAGAGTTGCCACAATAAAAAAGGTAAGTCAACCAAAGGCAGAAAAGGTTAAGGCCAGTACTGAGTTGATTACTAATTCCACATTTGATATGACTCAAGCTCTTACTCAGATGAAGGTCACTGTCCCATTAATAGAGTTGTTAAAAATAAAAGAACATAGAGAAGTTACTTTATCTTTATTTTATCAATTGTCTGACAGTGATACAACTTCACCTTCTGGTTCTAATAAGAATGAAAAGGATCAGGAACTACAAACTCTAGAGGTGTATGTAGGAACAACCATTACATAAGAACCCTCATAGGTTGATCCTTTTTATGTTACTCTGTTGGTAAATAACCGGTTGATAAAAAATTGCATGATAGATTCTAGTGCAGCTGCAAATATAATGCCTTATGGTGTTATGAAAGAACTAGGATTATCAGTGAATACAGTGTATGGGAAATGTTATGCTATGGATAATAGAGAAGTGTTTGTGATAGGTACAATGAAATATGTTGAAGTTAAAATAGCAGCCTTCCCTGAGGCAACATATAAAATGGATGTCATTGTAACTGACACAAAACCCCATTATGGCATGCTGCTATCTAGGCAGTGGGCTACAGCAGTGGGTGGAAATGTTCAGTTGGATTTATCATATGCTACCATCCCCATTAATGGAAACACAGTAAAGTTGTATAGAGAGCCATGTGCCCCTAGGGTAATTGAAAAAGTAGATCCTAGTATGCTAAATTGTATGATTGAAGTGGATCTTGATAACTTTAGACTACAACCAATTCTGCCTCCATTGAAAAATCCCGACAGTATTGTGGCTGAATTGGAGTCTTAGCAACATGCTTTGTGGCACATGTACTTTGATGGAGCTTTCTCTAAAGAAGGATCTGGGGTAGGAGTTCTCTTTGTGTCTGCTTCAAGTATTACTTTCAAATATTCATTTTTGTTAGCTTTTCAATGTACCAACAATACTGTGGAGTATGAAGCCTTGTTATTGGGGCTTGAAGTGGCAAAAGGGCATGGGATACAACTGTGAAGAGTGTTGGGAGATTCAGAGCTGGTCATTTCTCAAGTTAGGGCTAAATATGCATCTAAGAATGAGAGACTGAAATGAAATAAGCATGCAGTATGGGATGTAATTGAATATTTTAGTGCATTCTCTATCAATTGGATAGAAAGGTCAAAGAATATCATGGCTGATTTTTTAGCAAATGTTGCATTGAATAATGATGATGTAACACTAACAAGTGTATCCACAATAGAGATAAAAGCTAAGCCCGTTATCCCTGACAATGTTTATAACTGGCAAGTGTTTGAGGATGATGAAGATATCCTTAGGTTTATACAATGCATAGATGATGATGATGGACAGAAAATTGATTGCAATGCATTGGTAGAAGTGTTTGATAATAGAGAAACAATATTTGGAAATGACTTGGTCCAGCTAGAAACCAATGAGATACCTAAGGGATTAGTAGAACTTGAAGGTATGTTTAGCTACAATGATAGTCATCTGCACTAGCAGTCAACCACTAAGTTGGATGAAATAGAGGAGGTAAACGTAAGGACTGAATCATCCCCTAAGTTGGTTTATATTGGAAAGAACTTGCCTCCTCATGTCAAGATTAATCTTATTAACTTATTAAAGAAGTACAAGCATGTTTTTGCTTGGTCTTATGCAGACCTAAAGGCATATAGACAAGATTTGTTTCAGCATGAAGTTCCTTTGCTTCTAGATGCTAAGCCTTTCAGACAAAAGAAGAGACCTATTAATCCCCTACTGGAAACTAAAATGCAGCAAGAATTGACCAAGATGAGAGAAGGGGGGATCATTAAGCCTATAAGGCATTCTTCATGGGTCTCCAATTTGGTCCCGATTAGAAAGAAAAATGGAGACATAAGGCTCTGTGTGGACTTCAGAAACTTAAATGTTGCTTCCCTGAAAGATAATTATTCATCTCCAAATATGGCAGCTATGTTGCAAAGGGTGACTGGTTGTGATTTACTGTCTATGATGGATGGATTCTCAGGATACAACCAGGTGCTAGTGAAAGAATCAGAACAATTCAAAACTGCTTTCACCACCCCTTGGGGAACTTATGTTTATGTCAGAATGCCTTTTGGTTTAAAAAATGTTGGAGCTACCTTCTAGAGGGCAATGGATGTAGCATTCAAATAATTTATAAATATCATCATGGTAGTATACCAAGATGATCTGACATGTTTTTCCAAGAAGGCAGATGACCACTGTGGGAATTTGGAAAAGGTGTTCAGTAAGGCTCTGGAATATGGTGTCTCTCTAAATCCAAAGAAGTGTCATTTTGTTGTCACTGAAGGAAATTTGTTGGGGTATATTGTCTCCAAGGATGGGGTTAGGATAGATCCTGAAAGAATTGAAGCCATAGAAAATGTATCTGAGCCCACAAGTGTTAAAGGTATTTAGTCCTTCTTGGGTAAAGTGAATTTTGTAAGAAGGTTTATTGCAAATTTTGCAGAAACTATCAAGCCCATTGTCAGACTGCTCAAGAAGGATACCAAGTTCTGCTAGGATCAAGAAGCTTCAAAGGCCGTTGATGAGATAAAAAGGGCCATTCGGGAAGCACCAGTGTTGAAATCCCCTGATTATAGTAAGCCTTTATCTTTGTTCTCTTTCGCTTCATATCACACAGTGGTTGTTGTGCTTTTACAAAAGGATAATGAAGGGTATGAGCATCCCATAGCTTTCTATAGTAAATCTTTGTAGGTTGTAGAGTTAAAGTATGAAATCATGGAAAAGAAAGCATATGCTTTGGTCAAGGATGTCAAAGCTTTTAGGCCATATCTAGTAAGTGCATAAATAGTTGCTTATGTTCCACATGCTGCAGTCAAAGACATTTTATCCCAATTTGAGGTCACAAGTAAAAGGTGCAGATGGATAAACAGAATTCAAGAGTTTGATTTAGAGATAAAGATTACTAAATTGGTAAGAGGTTTAGGCCTTGCAAAGCTCATGACTAAATCAAATCTTCTTAATGTGGAAGTAAATAATGTTGAAGTTGATAACACCCTGGTCACCAGTATTGAAAGGCAACCCTGGTATTCAGAGATAGTCCATTTCTTAAGAGATGTAACATTTTCATAAGGGATGACCCACAATCAGAAAAGAACATTAAAACTCAAGTCAAAAAAATATGTTCTCATTCAAGATGATCTATTTTGGAGAAATAGAGATGGGGAACTACTAATGTGTTTTGATGAATCCCAGGCTAAGAAAGTGTTGACTGAAATGCATGATGGAGTGTGTGGAGGTCATTACTCTGCTAAGACAATTGTTGGCAAGATAGTCTGGGCTGGGTATTATTGGCCTACTTTATTTAAAGATGCCCATGAACATGTCAAGAAATGTGACCCATGTCAGAAATTTTCATCCAAATTGAAGTATGAAGGAGCTTTACCCCTAAATCCGGTCACAGTGGAAGCCCCTTTTGTCCAATGGGGCATTGATTTTATTGGAGAAACTGTTGAGAGATCAGGAAGAGGTCACAGGTGGATCATAGTAGCGACTAATTATTTTACCAAGTGGATTGAAGCTATTCCCACCAGAAGAGCTACAAGTAAAGTTGTCATTGACTTCCTGATGGATAATGTTATAACTAGATTTGGAGTCCCTGCAAAATTAGTGATGGATAATGCCATGTGTTTCAGGTCAGAAGAGTTTGTTGAATTTTGCACCAGTGATGGAATAATTATATCTTACTCTTCACCTTATCATCCTCAGGGAAATGGACAAGCTGAATCTAGTAATAAAAGCCTCTTGAACATTATCAAGAAAATTCTGGAAGAAAACAAGAGGTCTTGGGATCAAAAGTTGAAATTGGCTTTGTGGGCTGACAGGGTAACTGTCAAAAAGGCTATTGGAGTTTCACCTTTTGAATTGGTTTATGGTACACAAGCTAGAGTGCCAGTAAATAATCTTCTTCCAGTATATAAGTTCCTGCAAGCTGAAGACATGGAGTTGTCTGAACCTATGGGGGACCAAATGATTCAGATAGTGGAAGCGGAAGAAATTAGAACTCTAGCTCACAAGAGAAATTTAAATATCCAATTGCAGTCCAAGTATCTTTTTGACAAAAGAACATTGCTGAGAAAATTCCAAATAGGTGATATTGTTCTTCAGTGGAATGCGAAGGGACAAGATAAGGGGAAACACAAAAAATTTGAGTCACTATGGATAGGCCCCTCTGTGGTTTGTGATCTAAATGGAAAGGATTCATATTTTTTGCATAATATGAATGGTGAGGTAGAGGAATTTCCAGTGCATGGACAATTCCTGAAGAATTACTTCTCTTGATCTCAATGCATAGAAGGTCCCTGTTTATATATATTTGGATTTGCTTTTGTTTTTGTTTTTAGGCTTGTTTTTGGTATGTTCCTCTAGAGAGTTCCTAAAATTCTTGTGTTGATCTCACAATCAACCATCCTCAGTCAGAGCCACTATTATCACTATTTTAAAAATGGATATTCTCGGTCCATAATTGGCTAATTTTGTTGAAATTTTGAGTCTGGTATTGGCCTTGTTACCTCTGTTTTGTTGTAAGCCAATGGGAAGGTTTAAGAGTTTTAAGTTCTAACCTTCAAGGTGTCTGAGTAAAAACCTGGTTCTAATTCTATGTTACTTTTTACCACTTAAGTGATGGGTCCATTTCTCATGAGAAGTGTCCCCCCATTGTTATTTACCTAGGCGGTCCCTTAAATATTTTAAATTTTATACGCCTATTACTTTGCCTTTTTTCTAATGTTTATTGGGCCCTATAAGTGTCATGCAACTCTTTGTTGATCCAACGGCCCGCATTGATTTGTGGCCAAAAGGTGCTCAAGATTTAGCCTTTGCGAAGTAGCAAAATGACATGGTAGTCCAGTTAGCAGTCCAGGTGGTTTAGGTGGCAAATCAGAAAGTCACATGTGGCCTCGAGGTTAAGTAAATCAAAGAATAAACTTGGCGACCAGATGGATTGACCGTTAGATAAAAGAATTGCATCTTGATTGTGATCCAATGGCTCATGTTGATTCGCTAACCCGAGATGCACATGGTATATGTTTTGCAAAATAGCAAAAACACGTAGCAGGTCCCAGAGACAAGTGGTCTTCCTTGGTTAAAGGGTGATCGGGTTGGAAAAGGATCAATGGCTCGCATTGACTCACGATCGAGAGATGCACGCGTTCTACCTTTTGTGAAGCAGAAAAAAGGTGGTGGGTCTCACTAAAGGTGGTAGTAAAGGTGGTAGGTCTAGTTGGCGATGACAGAGCAGTGATGGGGTGCTCAGTTGGTGGTCCACGGTGGGCCTGGGTGAGGTGGTCATAGAAAGAATAAACAACGAGCAAGTTCCTGAGATCTAAAGGCCCGCGTGGATTCGCGAAGATAAGATGCTAGTAAGATAGTCATCGTGAAGTGGAAAAAAGGGTTGGTGGGCCCAAAGGATAGGTAGGGCACGAAGTTAAAATTTGATCAAGTCTGTTTTGATCCAACGATCCTCGTGGTTTCATAGCCGCAAGCTAAACAAAGATTAGTTTTCGTGAAGTAGTGAAATGGGGTGGAAATCACATGAAAGCATGACGTGGCATGATAGTTGGTGCATTTTGTAGAGCTTAATAGTGATGTGTTGAATGCCATGTGGCTCTGAAGGGTAGTTGAGGGCCCACCTAGGTGTAACTGGCAGTTATGTGGAGAATAGTGAAGCAAAACACGTGGCAAATTCAGAATGGAACCCAAAGGAGCTTCCTGAGCTAATGGATGATTGCAACATGGCATTTGTTAACCGGTGACTAGGTAAAGTAAGTGATCTCCAAAAATAAAGGGCCCACTTGAAAGGTTTAACGTTTGTTAAATGGTATTCACCTTGTGCTTGATCCAACGATTCTCGTTGTTTTGTGGCCCGAAGATGCCTGTAGCTTAGTCTCTGTGAAATGGTGAAAACCGTTAGCCATCAAGATGAGGTGCGGTTAGTTAGTAAGATTGACAGTCCTGGTTAGAGTTAAAGACTAGCTGATTAGAGCTTGATCTAATGGTTGGCGTGGCTTCGTGAAGGAAAAGTACACGAGCGTTAAAGCTCGTGAAATAGCGAAAAGAAGGTGGGGCCCGACATTAACAAAAAGAGATGAAACAGAAGGTTGTTAGCTTTGCTTGGCCAAGTGATGATGTTTTTTAGGAATGGAAGGATAGTTATGTGGGACAGAAGGAAGATGCTCCAGAATAGTTGGAAGATGCTTCGGGACAGTTAGAAGATGTTGTAGAAGAGTTACCAACCGAAAAGGTCATTGAGACAGAAAAAGACTTGTAACTACTTCTTGAAAGAAGCTATGGTTGTAACTAATTTTCCTTAGGGATGTCTGAAGCTTGTATGCATCCATAATGTTATAAATGGATAACAGGATAGAGGAAAAAGAGATCACAAGAATTTGTAAAGAAACTCTCCAGAAATTTATCTACATTTTTTCTAGTGTTTCACAAAAAAACTATCGAAGTTTTGTAAGATTTTCCAAATTGAATATAAATATACAGACCATTAACTTGATAGTTCTGATACTTAATATAAGTACAGATCCAATAACCAACAAGATGAGAGGGGGGGTGAATCATACAAACTTAATCTTCCATAAAAATGTCAGATTCAACCTCGGTAACATATACTTTAGTAATAAAACCAAAACTATTAAACATGCAAACTCAAAAGCATATAAACATCATAAACCTCATAACACCAGATTTAACGTGGAAACCCAAATAGGGAAAAACCACTATGGGATTTCGGACCCACTAAGAAATATACTCTTCTAGAGTATGCTCGGTTAAAAGCAAATCCTGTTAAAGATTACAAACACATTGCTAGATGTGACCCGGTTAAGGTATTTCCCTCAGATCTGTTAGGATCTTCACTTTGTTAGAAGTGACCTTGTCAAAGGATTTCAAACACTCAATCAGAATGTCACCTTTCTAGAGGGTTTACATATAAGACTGTTAAGTCCACTCGGTTAAGAGATTTTCTGTCACTTTCACAAAATAACAGTAATAAAAATCTATCTGCAACATCACATCTAAAATGCTAAAGTAGATTTCTATTTGTTCAATACAATCTAGACATAGAACTAATCTTGTCTATCCGATAGGCTTCTATACTCTATTATTCTAACAATTCTTCAAGCTTCTATGCTTGGTAATCACTATGTAGCATCCCTGTGCATACACTTGCCCACATACATTGTTTATCAACAATTTCCTATTTATAAACAATTAGGTAACTACTTAATCTCCTTGATCACATTTCCCATGATCAATCATAGCCATCAGATCTTCAATCTTGTCCAGGTTCAATGCATCTTTTGATCTGAAAATGTTTTACCCTGTCTTGGAACTTGCATAATAGTCTTGGAACTTGTGCCAGGGTATTGCGGTTCAATCTGAGCTGTAGATCTTCATGCTGACTTTCCATTGCCTTAGATTTATTAACAAACTTCTTCCACGACATACCAATCATTTAATCCACTCCAGCTCATTAGCTTCCTTCATTAAATACAACATGTAAACATTTAATGCATTCTGTTATAGCTCAGTTACAACTCGGTAACAACTCGGTGAATACTAAACTCCACTCGGTCGACATTCCACCTTCATTAACCGATAGCGATAACCTTAGGGTTTACCGACTAGGTTCTTTGCTTGATAACATAGTATAGTATTAACCTTTATAGTTTACAACATATGTATGATGTTAAAACAATCTAAAACATCATGATCTCATAATTGTCTGACTCGGTAGTAGTTGCCCATTGAATACCTTATTCATCCCCTTATTCATCATATTCTTTCCTGTGTCTTTTACCGACATCTTTATAATCTTCATATCATACTTCTCAAGATATGGCAACATCATACTGAATTAGAAAATCAATTTCTTTACATCAATGACAAAATAATAATATCAAGATAGTAAAACATCTTTATTCAGTTATATCCATAATCATCAACAACCTTCTCAATATCCTTATTGAAATGCCAACAATCTTTCATTGTTTGTTATAATGCAATATTGCCAACAATCTCCCCCTTTGGCATTGATGGCAAAACCAATTGATTTGACCTTAAAAGATTCGGATTGCTGTGATTCTAAAATGTTGAAATGCTTTCCCCCATACATTAGACTTCTCTTCTGTTTTCAGTCTTCATTTCAATTTATAGTCTTCTCTCAGTCTTCTCCCCTGATAGGTCTTCTCCCCTATATTATTCTTCTCCCCCTTTGACAACAATGCCAAAAAGTAAAGAACTAAAACATAATTTCTTTCTATAAGAAGTGATTTCCTGCTATTGTGTATCAATTGAGTCTCGGTTAGAGCATATTATCTTCAATTTCTTTTCCTTATAATATTCTTGTATTATTTCCTATACACCTTTAGAAAACATCCTAAAGTGTATAAATCAGCATCAACTCCCAAAAGATATTCATTAGAGTTATCGGATTGATGCTTTCACCGAAGTTGGTCAGTGAGTAGAAGATAGGGGTAGGACCCCTAACTTACTTTTGAGATATTCAAAAGTTTCCTTTGGTAGTGGCTTGGTGAAGATATCTGCTATTTGCTCCTTTGTGCTAATATATTCCAACACCACTTTCCTCTCTTGAGCTTCTTCTCTAAGATAATGATATTTGATAGATATGTGCTTTGTCTTAGAGTGCATAACAGGATTCTTTGAAATATTAATGGCACTAGTATTGTCACAAAATATAGTTACTGGCTTGGTAACTTTCTCATTTATACCTTCCAACAATTGTTTGATCAATGCAATGTTGCTGCAATTCAATGTTGCAGCAACGTATTCATCTTCTACTATTGACTGTGAAACACATCCTTGTTTCTTGCTAAGCCAACTCACTAGTCTTTCTCCTAAAAAGAAAGCTCCTCCACTTGTGCTTTTTCTATCATCAATGTTGCCTGCCCAATCAGCATCAGTATAAACTTTTAAATCAAAATCATTTCCTTTCTGATATACTAAGCCATAATCCTCTGTGCCTTTCAAGTATCTAAAAATTCTTTCGATTGCTATCATGTGTGTTTCCTTAGGATCTGCAGAGAATCTTGCAACTATACCTTCTGCATGTGCTATGTCTGGTCTGCTGTGAACAACATATTGTAGTTTTCCAATCATGAATCGGTAGAGTGTCTCATCAACAGATGCAGATTCATCATTCTTTGATAATTTATAGTTGGTAGTCATAGGAGTACTTACTGGTTTTAAATCCTCCATTCCAAATTTCTTCAAGATTTTCTTTATGTACTTGGATTGAGTAATGAAAATCTCATTTTTCATTTTCACTATCTATAAACCTATTAAATACTTTATCTCACTGATTAATGACATCTCAAATTCTTTGCTCATTTCATTTCCAAAGTTCTTGCATAAAGAGTCATTTCCACAAAATATAATATCATCAATGAATATGGCTGAGATCAGTATTCCATTTTCATCATTCCTCATGTATATATTGTTGTTCTCACTTGTCCCTATAAAACTAATCTTAATCAAATAAGAGTGCAATCTTTCATACCATGCTCTAGGTGCTTGTTTCAAACCATATAATGCTTTGTTCAATTTGCATACTGGAGCTTCATCTGACAATAGAACACTTAGAGTAAATGACATTAAGGACATTAATGTGAGATATGTAAGTATGGTCCTTGGATACAAAGCCACACATGCTAATGTTGGCATATGTGCAGAGCATGATGAAATGATGATATTGTATGTTGTCATTGATGTCAATATGCTGAAGTATGAACCGGTATTTTGTAGTAAGCAAACTGGCAAGAGAACCGGTATGATGATGTAAACCGGTATTTGTGAAAAAGTGAAGCGGTATGTTTGTTCAAGGTGAACCTGTATGTTGGAATGAGAACCGGTAAATGGAATTTTTGTATCGGGGTTTCATTTGGCATGACTACTGGTTGGTAGTCTCAGCTTCAGGGTTTCCGGTTGATGCATTCCAAGATTGTGTGATTCAACCGATGACATCTTGTGATGAGATAGCATTGTAATGAAGACTAGATAAGTGTTGCCATGTCAACCTTGTGCACATGAAGGATTTCCTTGAGGATCTTGCATGGAGATTGATCCTATCTACCTTGGGAATGTGCGAAGTCTCTGTAAACGGTGGAGAGCATGTGATGAGTTATCAGCTTCCTGAAGTGGCAAAGAATGAATGTTGGAGAACATCTTGAGATCTGTTCAAGACTGTTATATTCGATGCAGTGTGATTAATGATCAAGATTGAACCGACTAGATTGTAAAACCTAAATGTTTAGGGTTTAGGGTTTATGCTACCGACCTATCTGTTTCCTATAAGGTCGATGATGTTTTTCATTTTGAAGTTGTTGGCAAATGTTATGTGTGTATCCCAGTGAGTGATACTTGATTCTTGCCAGACCGGAGAAGTGTGTTGATGCCTGCAGAGTGTGATTGCAGAAGAAAAGGAGCTAAAGTGGATCTGCCTTGGAATTAAGTGTTGTTATCAGATCGGTATATTACCTGTTGACTTCTAACCATTTCAATAGTTGGAAAATCCCTTAACCGGGTAGCTTTAATAGGCTTTTGTGTAAATCCTCTAACAGGGTGACTCAATTCAATGAGTTCTTCAAATCCTCTTGTGAGGTAACCTTTAACAGGGTTCTAACCTTTAACCAGGTATTTAGCCATCCCTTAATCGGGTGATCCCTAGCAGGATCGGTTCCTAGCAGAACCTATTGTAATAGTCTTTAACCGAACTAGACTCCTAACAGAGTGGACTTCAAAAGAGTTCAAAGAGCATCTTGTGGGTATTCATCCCCATCGTGGTTTTTCCCAGTTGGGTTTCCATGTGAAAAATCAGTGTGTCATGTGTGGTGCCTTTCATGTGATGGTTTAGTGTTTTATGTCAAACTAGTGAAATATGTTGAACTAGCAGTTAATATATTTATGATGATAGATTACTTGTTTATGCATAAGGGTGAAGTGGAAATGAGGTATTATATTGTATGGAAAGCTAAGGGTTACCGATTTATGTCTTTCACATTATCACTGTGTTTTATCGATAGTAATCTGATTTAGACCGATGTTATTGCTTGCCAGTCAAAGTTCAGTGTTTGCAGTCAAATCAGTTCAAGAGAAGTGTTTTTGCCTGTACTAATTCACCCCCCCCCTCTCAGTACTAGTTTGGTACTAACTGTTCATCATTTATTCATCAATTAGTATCAGAGCTTCCTCCAAGTCCTCTGTGTTGTAAGATTAGCCACTTAAGGAAAAGATCCTACTCTAATGATGAAGAGGGAAGGTCCAAAGTTCAACAAAGATAACTTTAAAATATGGAAGGATGGAATGAAAATTTACATCAGAAGCATGGGTGTTGAACACTGGATCTATGTTGAGAATGCTTACATTATCCCTACCGGTACTCTCACCGATGATAAAAAGAGAGATTCAGGAGAATGGGCAAGTCATGGAAGCCCTAATCAACAGTTTATCTAACATTGAGTTTATTGATGTTCAGGATAAAGACAATCCCAAAGAAGTATGGGATGCTCTTGAGAATATATATGGCAGTGATGAGCATGTGAAACAAGATAAGGAAGAGAGCCTTAGGGGAAAGTTTGAAGACATGTGGATGGTTGAAGGAGAGACCATTCAACAATATGGAAAAAGAATCAAAACTATTGTTGGAGACATTAAGAGTGCAAGAGGTAAAATAGATGATTCCACTATTGTAAGCAAAGTCTTGAGATCCTTATTACTGGTCTATGCAATAAGGGTTGCTGCTATTTAGGAATTGAGGTCTATAGACAAGAAAAAGGTATCCCTAGACTCCATTATTACAAAGTTGACCGCATATGAGCTAAATAATTATGATGGCAGTATTCAGAAGACTCAATCAACCTTTAGAGCATCTGTTGTACCATCTAGAAAGGGAAAAGAAGCAAGTACCAGTTATGGACCAAGACAAAGTAGAGAAATGGATGATGAGGAGATCATGATGGAATTTGAAGCTCTTCTTGCCCAAAGACTTCCTAAGGGAACTTGAAATGCTTCTCTTGCAATAGGATAGGACACATTGTTGTAAGATCCCTTTGAAATACTTCTCTTGCAATAGGATAGGACACATTGCTGTAAACTGTCCTAATCATGATAATAAGGAAAAAATAGAGAAGTTCAAGAAGTTAAAAGGAGGAAATAGGAGAAACTATTTTGTAGCAGTTGATGATGGTGTCATTGGTGAGGAATTAGAAGATGAAGAAAGTGAAGATATTGTGTTTGTAGCAGTCAAGGAAGATGTGTCAGACAAGAAGGCTCTTGTTTCCTACTTTGATAATTCCAATGAGTGGATTATTGATAGTGGTTGTTCTCACCATATGACTAGTGACCGGAGTAAGTTTCTATCTCTGGAAGAGTATGATGGTGGTGTGGTTCATTTTGGTAATGATGCACCATGTCTGGTAAAAGGCAGAGGGTCCATCTCTCTGAATGGAAAAAGCAATGCTGATAATGTGTATTGGATAGAAGGTCTCAGACACAACCTTTTGAGTGTTGCCCAGCTGAATGATAAAGGACTCACTCTGGAATTCAAAGATGGAGTGTGCAAAATCAAAGGAAAGAATGGTGAACTGATGGCCACTGGTATGCAGACCAAAGGTAACTTATTTCAGTTGAATGCAAATATTAGTACATGTCTAATGGCTAAGTTTGATGATAGCTGGATATGGCATAAAAGACTCTGCCATGTAAACTTTGACAATATTGTAGAGGCCAGTAAGATCCTGGCAGTTAGAGAATTGCTTGTGCTGAGCAAACTGGAAAATCCTTTGTGCAAAGAGTGTCAATTGGGGAAAATTTCTTCCTCAACCTTCAAAGGTAAATCTTTCACTAGAAACAATTTACTTGATCTTGTGCATACTGACTTGTGTGGTCCTATGAAAACTAGGAGTGTACAGGGAGATAGGTATTTTATGATTCTTACTGATGATTGCTCAAGAATGATGTGGGTCATATTCTTGAAGGACAAGTCTGAAGCCTTTGGAAAGTTAAAAGCCTTCAGAGCACTGGTTGAAAAAGAAAGCGGTAAGAGGATTAAGTGCCTAAGAACTGATCAAGGAGGAGAATTCACTTCCGATAAATTCAATAAGTACTGTGAAGAGAACAACATCAAGAGGCAATTGTCTACCCCCCAGACTCCACAACAGAATGACCTAGTAGAGAGAAACAACCAAATTGTAGTTGAAGCAGCCAGAACAATGTTGATCCAAGGAAAAGTTGCTCACACCTTTTGGAGAGAAGCGGTGAGCACTACAATCTACACAATGAACCGAGTACTCATCAAAAAGGGTAAGGATAAAACACCTTATGAGTATTGGACTGGTAAGACTCCTATAGTAAGATACTTTAGAGTGTTTGGTAGCAAATGTTATATCAATAGGAGTGAACATCAGAGAAAGTTTGATGCAAAATATGATGAGGGAATATTCCTAGGGTATTCCACAAAGAGAAAATCTCTCAAATTTTTCAACAATAGGACTCAGAGAATTGTTGAAAGCATCAATGTTAGAGTTGATGAAACCTCTGAGAAACTTGAGGAAACCGACAGTGAGCAAGTGGTAGATGAACCGGTAGTAACCTTCTAGGAACCGGTTGCAAAACAACCTAGTACTAGTAACAATGCTCCTACACCAATAGATACTGATGCTAATGAAGATGAGGATGAAGAAGAAAAGAAAGAGGATACAACCAAGATCATACCTAGGTATGTAAAGCTAAATCATGATCCAAAGAAGACCATAGGAGATAAGGATGCAGGAACTCTTATGAGAAGAAAGGTCAAAGAAAACTCTTGCATGATCTCTGAATTTGAGCCTAAAACATTCAAAGAGGCACAAAAAGTTGAAGACTGGATCAAGGCAATGGAAGAGGAACTTGAAGAGATAGAAAATAATGGTACATGGTCTTTGGTACCCAGATCTGAGCATAAAAATGTCATTGGTACCAAATGGGTTTTTAGAAATAAGTTGAATGAAGATGGCTCAGTGGTTAGAAACAAAGCCGAACTTGTGTGTAAAAGATATGCTCAAGAAGAAGGAGAAGACTATGGAGAAACCTTTTCTCAAGTAGCCAGATTGGAAGGAGATCGTATGCTCCTTGCATATGTAGCTTTCAAGGGATTCAAAGTATATCAAATGGATGTAAAATCTGCATTCCTGAATGGGATACTAGAAGAGGAGGTGTATATAGAGCAACAAGATGGGTTTGCCCTATCAGAAGACAGTGACATGGTGTGTAGGCTACATAAACCCTTGTATGGACTAAAGCAGGCACCTAGAGCATGGTATGAATGCTTGCACTCCCATCTTGTGAAGATTGGATTTGAAAGAACAAGTGAAGATAGCAATATCTACTTGAAATTAGAAGGAGATCAGATTCTAATCTGTGAAGTATTTGTTGATGACATAATTTTTGGTAGAGATGACAAGATGAGTCATGACTTTGTAGATGAGATGAAGAAGGAACTTGAGATGTCACTTATAGGGGAGATTAAGTTCTTCATTGGACTATAGATTCAACAAATGAAAGATGGAATCTTTATCACTTAGTCCAAGTATGTCAAAGAGGTGTTGAAGACCTTTGGCATGGAAGACAACAAACCGGTTGGTACACCGATGGTGGCCGGTTGTAAATTATCAAAAGAGGATGGCTCAGTGTTGGTAAATGAGAAGGAATACTGATCAATGATTGGTAAGTTGCACTATATAGTACATAGCAGACTGGACATTGCACATGCAGTGGGCATTACTGCACGGTTCCAGAAAACCCCAAGAGAATCCCACTTGGTAGCAATCAAGTGAATTCTTAGATATTTGAAGGGAACTATTGACTATGGATTATGGTATCCATACAGTAATGATTTCAACCTGAAAGTGTTTATAGACATTGATTGGGCTAGTAATGTGGATGACTGGAAGAGCACAACCGATGGTGCATTCTTTCTTGGTGGTAGACTAGTCTCATGGATGAGTAAGAAGCTGAGTTGTATCTCTCAGTCTACAGCAAAAGCAGAATATGTTGCATTATTTATGAACTGCACCCAGACAATTTGGATGAAGCATGTATTAAATGGCTTCAAATTTCTTGTATCTAAACCGGTAAGTATATTTTGTGACAGCACAACTGCAATTAACATCTCCAAGAATCTTGTTTTACATGCTAGAACCAAGCACTTCGAGCTCAAGTATCATTTCTTGAGGGAGAAGGTTCAAAACAAAGAGGTTGTATTGGAACATGTTTCCAATAAGGAGCAGTTAGCAGACATATTCACCAAGCCTCTACCAAAGGCTACCTTTACCTATTTGAGAGGTGAATTAGGGGTGTTGCCCCTTCAAGATGTGAACTAAAGGTGTGTGCTCCACATCAGTCAGGTCTTACATTGATATATATATTTTAGGATTGGTCTATTGAAGGATGCTACTCCTTAGGGGGAGCAGCGTACTGGAACATAGATGTCTATGCCTCCACTTTCGCATTGTTGTCAAAGGGGGAGAAGATGTGAAGCAGAAAAGATATTTGTTGTATTGGCGAGAAGATGTGAAACAAAAGCAGATAGATAGCTTTGTATATTTCCATCAATGCCAAAGGGGGAGATTGTTGGCATATGTGCAGACCATGATGACATGATGATATTGTATGTTGTCATTGATGTCAATATGTTGAAGTATGAACCGGTATGTTGTAGTAAGCAAACTGGCAAGAGAACTGGTATGATGATGTAAACCTGTATTTGTGAAAAAGTGAAGTGGTATGTTTGTTCAAGGTGAACCGGTATGTTGGAATGAGAACCGGTAAATGAAAGTTTTGTATCGGGGTTTCGTTTGGCATGAATACCGGTTGGTAGTCTCAACTTCAAGGTTTTCGGTTCATGCATTCCAAGATTGTGTGATTCAACTGATGACATCATGTGATGAGATAGCATTGTAATGAAGACCAGATAAGTATTTCCATGTTAGCCTTGTGCGCGTGAAGGATTTTCTTGAGGATCTTGCATGGAGATTGATTCTATCTACCTCAGGAATGTGCAAAGTCTCTATAAACGGTGGAGAGCGCGTGTTGAGTTATCAGCCTCCTGTAGTGGCAAAGAATGAATGTTGGAGAATGTCTTGAGATCTATTCAAGACTATTGTATTCGATGCAGTGTGATTAACAGTCAGGATTGAACCGACAGGATTGTAAAACCTAAATGTTTAGGGTTTAGGGTTTGTTCTACCGACCTATCTATTTCCTATAAGGTCGATGATGTTTTTCATTTTGAAGTTGCTGGCAAATGTTATGTGTGTATCCTAGTGAGTGATACTTGATTCTTGCTAGACCAGAGAAGTGTGTTGATGCCTGTAGAGTGTGATTGTAGAAGAAAAGGAGCTAAAGTGGATCTATCTTGGTATTGAGTGTTGTTATCAGATCAATGTATTACCTATTGACTTCTAACCATTTTAGCAGTTGGAAAATCCCTTAACCGGGTAGCTTTAATAGTCTTTTATGTAAATCTTGTAACAGGGTGACTCAATTAAATGAGTTCTTCAAATCCTCTTGCGAGGTAACCGTTAACAGGGTTCTAACATTTAACTGGGTATTTAGCCATCCCTTAACTGGGTGATCCCTAGCAGGATCAGTAGCAGAACCTATTTTAATAGTCTTTAACTGGACTAGGCTCCTAATAGAGTGGACTTCAAAAGAGTTCAAAGAGAAGCTTGTGGGTATTCATCCCCACCATGGTTTTTCCTAGTTGGGTTTCCACGTGAAAAATCAATGTGTCATGTGTGGTGCCTTTCATATGATGGATTAGTGTTTTATGTCAAACTGGTGAAATATGTTGAAATAGCAGTCATTATATTTTTTATGATAGATTACTTGTTTATGCATAAGGGAAGTGGAAATGAGGTATTAGATTGTATGGAAAGCTAAGGGTTACCAGTTTATGTCTTTCACATTCTCACTATGTTTTACCGATAGTAATCTGATTTAGACCGGTGTTATTGCTTGCCAGTTGAAGTTCAATGTTTGCAGTCAAATTGGTTCGGGAGAAGTGTTTTTTCCTGTACTGATTCACCCCTCCCCTCTCAGTACCAGTTTGGTACTAACTGTTAATCATTTATTCATCAGCTAATAGACTCAATTCTATTTCTAGTCTTTGTATTTATAGTGCATGTAAAATGATAAACAACAATGCTAAGCTAGATGTGTATGAATGGTTAAAAGATGAGCTTATTGACAACCTAAAAAAGATTAAGGGAGATAAGAAGGGTACTTTCCACTTTGGAAACCTTTTGGTATGTTTGATGTTATATTTCACCAAAGAGATTTTTGGTACAGGACCCAAAGACTTTGGTTATGATATATCGGTAGGAAAACAACTACAGGAAGCTTTTATCGGCATGGGAACTGATAGAGATAATAACATAACAGATTACTTTAAAACTTTCCAATCTAAAATGAGAGCTAGGGAAAGGATTCCTTAGAGCATAGTTGAGAAATATGACAAGGAAATCTATTTTATCATTAAAAGAGATGAAACCTGGATGGAAGCAGTAAGCCCTAGAACTATTTGGGTTACCTGAAATGGGTTATGAGCTTGATCTCCATGTTCTGGAAATGTATGCAAAAGCACTACTTGATGCACCAAGAGAACCATCTGAAGAATTATTTGGAAATGCAGAAACCATAGAGAGTAAAGTATCTATGTAGAAAAGGACTAAGAGAAGAGAAAAATTCATTAGGGATGCATCCAAGAAACTAAAATAAATCAAAGAAAATGTCATGAACCTTAGTGGCATATTGGCTAGTGAGCTTGAAGGACTTCAACCGGAGGCACATATTTCACCAGTTGACACATCTTCTGATAGTGACAATGGGAGGGTTGTTGAGTTCAAAAGAGTAGAAAGGAAGAGAAAACCCTCACTAGTACCCTCTCCTTCACCTAAGAAAACAAGAACATTAAGGAAGAAACAACAGGTGGTTAGGGTAAGAAAATGGAGCTAGAAGATAAGATCAATAAGCTGATTAAGATGTCTGACTCTGGGAAACAGAATGAGGATACAGAAAACAATGAAGCGGAGGAGGAAATGGAGATGGAGGACTAGCTAGAGAAAGATTTGATAAAAGGCGACCTGAAACATTTGGAGGACGTTATTAAAACCATGAAAGAACAGGTGGAGGAGGACAAAGACAACGTCAACACTCGGATGGCCCATAATGAGAAAGCATTGAAAAGCCTTATGAACCACAACCTCCAGGTCCTTAAAGTTTCTTCCTAGAATATGAATGCGATGGTGGATCATTTGGAAAAGAAAAACCAGGAGGAGAACCTCATAATTATAGAAGATGCTCCAACTTCCAGCCTAACCCACCAGAACCCTAGGCGCAGAACTAGGCAGACTACTACTGAGGACACGAAAATGAAAGAGAGTCAGATTGTATAGGAAAACAATGACCTGAGGGAAGCGGCCAAGGCAATGATGCTCTTGGTGTAGAATGCTGAGGAAACTATGAAGAGTTTTTAATTTTCTTGTAATGCTGGGCTTGGGGTCAATTTCTTGCTGGCCTCTTGTTTTCCTTTTCTCTGCTGCTAGTTTTTCTGTTGGTCTTTTGCAACTATCTTGTTTTGTTTCCTTCTTGAATATCTTTCAAATGTAATTGGGTTTTGAGTCACTTAAAACTTGTTTTTACTTAATCAAAAATAGGTGGTTAGGGAACCAAAAAAGAAGCTTACTCCAAAGAGAAAACAGTCACCGGTTACCCCTTCATTGAATGACTTACTCAATGACATAACAAAGGAAGGTAATTTGTCTAATGTGAATAAATGGTATACTTCTTGAAATGATACTGATAGAAACACCATTGAAGAAATAATTGTACTTCATTTAGACATTTATAAGAAAGTTTTGATTGAAGTTATTGATGAGCTACCAAATGATCTCTACATGAGACTAGAAGCTAAAATACTATCAGTGATGGAATTAGATAAGAAATTGAAAGTTAAAGAACTCTTGGTTGTTCACCCGGTTAACTCCAAAGAAGAAATAGATAAACTTATTTATGAGGCTAACTGATCAGTATTCACTAGTGGACACCGGCAAGTGAGCCTGATGGCTAGAATAGTGAAGGAAATTGCAGATGAAACAATGGATAATTGGGATATATTCTTTATGGAGAAATAAAAACAAGAGGAAATGAACAGACTTAAGAAGACATTTAAGGTTTACCAAAAGGACAAGGGTAAAGGAAAAATTGGTTGTGTTCCAAACATTAAGTTTACTGACAATCTTCGACCGCCACCTTTGGATACTGCACCGGTACACTCAGAAGATCCACCGGTTATTGACACTCAAGGAATAAGACATGATGATACTAATCTTGAGTCGGAGATACTTTTTACAATGAATGTGGATACTCAAGAGGTAAACATTGTTGTGGATAAGGAAAACTCTGAATTTAAGTCAGACAATGTTGACAATAACAACATAGCAGAGAAACCGGTACAAATTGTTGAAACTGAGACATCAACATAAATAGAGAAAACTACAGTTGAAATTTTAGAGATACAAACTGAGGCAGAGGTACACACAGAGACAGAGAAACCGACAATCACAAAAATATTGAAACAGTCTGGGAAACCTTTAAAGGTTGACATGCAAACACAGACTAATCCACTAGAAGAAAATGCAAGCAAAATGGACACATCTGATGGAAGTAAAGAGGTAATAAAAATGATTGGTCAAACATCTGGAACATCTACAAGTGAATTTAGACCTACCAATGTTATAGAGGTACTTTTGGATTCAATTAAGAAGATAACGGATTGCAATGCATTGACATAGATCACATTAAGGATTCTTTAGGTAAATTGGACACATTGTCCAAATTTATTGTTGATAATGTAATAAGTATTGATAAGGTGAATGAGGACACAATTAAGGAGAGAGTTGAAAAGGAGAAAAAACACATTCTTTGAAGACACTATAAAGAAATTTATAGAACACTTGAATACATTATTATTGGTCCTTAACTCTACAATTTTGGAGTACAAGGAGCTATATCGGGAAACATGAAAACCTCACCTTTTGACAGAGGACATAGATGAGGAGATTAGAAAAACACAAAAAGAAATTGATGACATAGAAGATAATATAATTGGTTCATCTGGACATATATCAATTTTTGAGCAAGAAATGGTAGTTTTTGAGGAGAAGTTAGAGAAACTTGAGAAAGAGAAGGCAAGGATAAGATCAAATTCCCGGGAACTTAAAAAAAAAACTTGGTCCTAAGTTGGACAATCTTATCACTTAGAGAATAAAAATATCTAAGGCATTAATTCAAGGAGAGTGATCACCGGAGGAACACATGCATTATCTCACCGGCATGATTCAACAGACTGAGGCAACTTTGAATGATAGCAAAAGGTTTATGCAGAGTCTGAATTTAGTTTTGGTAGATATTTTTCAGATTGTAACCAACCGGTTACAGACTTTGAGGTGAAATTTTTGCACTCATTTGATTATTTTTTACAACCTTTGTCATTGATGTCAAAGGGGGAGTAGTGGAGAGAAAAATGATTGTACAGAGGAGATCACTTTCTCAAGGGGAGCACATCTTTTTGGACTTCAGTTTTTGGAATCAGTTTTTGGGTTTTTCTCATGAGTGTTTCCATCAATGCCAAAGGGGGAGATTGTTAGCATTCTACACTCCTATGAGAATAGTTGATGTTGTCATTGATGGCAACCAACTGAGAACCATCTGGCAACCAACCGGTAGATACCGGCACCGGCAATAGATTTCTACATACACCGACAGACACAGGCACCGACAGGCACTTTACTAGCATCGACAACAATGCATACCGTCACTCAGGCCGACATGGAATAAAATTTTGTTTATTGTATTTTAATGTAAATATATTTTGTAAACCGACATGGTACATTGTAATAGACTCATATATGTATGAGATCTTATAGGTCATTTTATATAAGTAGATGGATGAAAAAAAATATAAGGCAATTTTGTAAAAGGTGATATAGTTGGCAACGAAGGTTTTGGTTATTGACTGAGCTTAAACTAGTACTGAAATTGGCATGAGAGATGTTGTTTTGAGCAATAAATTGTATTGGATTTGATAATCCATTTTGTAGTAAGTGTGACTCTTTATTGAGCAGTGAGCTCTAGGATGTTGGCCTCCCTGCATGTGGAGGCCCCTCATTGTAAGTAGTATTTATTCATTGGCCAGTGAGTAAATATTGTGGGTCACAAATCCCACCAAGGTTTTTCCCACACAGAGTTTCCTCATTAAATATCTTGTTTTATGGTGTGTTTTCTATGTTGTCTCTGTTATTCTTATTTGTTGCATTAATTCTTATTTATCGGTACACTATTTTTGGATGCAAAGTTTTAAATAAGTATAAATATTTTGCTAACTGGTTAGACACTGATTCACGCCCCCCTCTCAGTGTCTTTGGGACTGTCATTGATTCTAACAGTCATCACTCCATTGTTCTTATCCCAAATGATTAGATCTTCTAAATGATTCAATCTCACATACCTAGGAGTCTTTTGACTCTCTGTTCCTCTTCCCGCTTCTTCAGTTACTGTTTAATTTTCTAATACTGCTAGAGTAACTAGTTCAACACTCTATTCTAGTAAAGATGCTACCAGTTCAGATATAATCATTTCCACTACCGGATCTTGCTCATAAACTATGATTTGACTTCTATTCAGCTCATCCACCTTGACATTAGCACTCTCCACAATTGTCTGCAATCTCTTGTCATAACATCTATATGCCTTGATTTCATTAGAATAACCAAGAAATATGCCTTCATCACATCTAGGATCAAATTTTCCAATGATATCATCTCTCTTGACATAACATTTACTATGAAATATTCCAAAATACTTAACTGTAGGTGTATTGCCAAACCATAATTCATAAGATATCTTACCAATTTCTCCTTTGATATGTACTATGTTGAATGTATGAACCATTGTGCTCATTACTTCTCTCCAGTAGATATGAGGTAGACTAGCTTCCATCATCATTGTTCTAGCAGCATCCAAAATAGTTTTGGTCTTCCTTTCCACAACTCCATTTTGCTAAGGTGTCTGGGGAGCAGAAAATTGTTTCCTTATAACATGCTTCTCACAAAAGTTATTAAACTCACTGGATGTGAATTATCCACCATGATCTAACCTCAAACATTTAATCTTCAATCCTATCTCAGTTTCCACTTTAGCCTTAAATATTTTTCAAATGCTTTAGATTTCTCCCTTAGAAAAGTAACCCACATCATTCTAGAATAATCATGAATGATTAGCATAAAATATCTATCACCTTGAAAACTTTTAACTCTAGCACAGCCACACAAATCAATATGAATAAGATCAAGAACATCATTAGATTTATCTTGTATACTCCTAAAAGAGGTTCTAATCCATTTACCCATTTGAAATTCTTTACATACTAGATTATAGGGCTTCACAATCTTAGGTATATCTCTAACTACCTTAGTTGAATTGATCTTCACAATGCAATCAAAATTCACATGACACAACCTTTTATGCCATAGCCAACTCTCATCAATTTGTGCAATCAAACATGTCTTCTCATCGTAATTCAAATGAAATATATTACCTTTTGTTTGTAACCGGTTGCAATCTCCAAACCAGATCTGTTAATGATTTTGGATTTTCTATCCTTGAATTGTAATTGAAATCCCTTATCTACCAATTGTCCTACACTCAAAAGATTATACCTTAAACCTTCAACATAGTAAACATTATCAGTATTGTTCTTACCATCCAATGATATTGTTCCTTTTCCTTTTGTAGACACCTAAAATTGTCATGTCTAATTAAATAAATATTTTATTTATTTAATTACTTTAGCTTAATTCTTCTATTAATTAAATAAATCTTTATTTATTTAATTAATTCATTTATCCTATTCTAGCCTTATTTCTCATTTAAATAAATACATTTATTTATTTAAATTATCCTTTTCCTAAATTAAATAAATATTTTATTTATTTAATTATCTCACTTCCTCTATTAATTAAATAAATCTTTATTTATTTAATTAATTCATTAACCTTTTCTACCTATGACACATGTCATTCATCTCTTAATTCATACACTACCTACCCCTTTCATTATTTTATTATTTCTTTTACCTACCCTCTAATCATAGCCGACCTCCTTTTACACCTCTCAATCTTATCCCTCCATTTCATATTGTGTCTTCTATATAAGGAGATGCTTCCTTCATTATCAAACCCGAATCGTTCTATGCATTCTAATAATCTCTTACGCAATTGACTACACTACGATCCTACTTGCAACCACATTCCGTTCTTTGTTGAGCTCTTGTGCACATAAAATCTGAGAGCAAATATATCAAGCAAGATCAATGGAGATAGGAAGAATGGAGATCAAAACCCTATTGGACATGTGATGGTATAATCTTTGTGATTTCGTTTGATTTGCATTGTTTTAGGTAATCTTCATATGTTATGGTGGATCTTTGTTGATTGTTAGGCTAGGGTTTTGTGGTTGAATTCATTTAGCCTTTCAATATTGTTATTATTGTTATCCATTTTCACCATATACATTTTGGCACGCCCGGTGGGACTCTTGTCCCTTTTACATTAACATCTTGTGGCAGATTTTGTATTTTGAAGTTGCAGATCTGACATTTTCGGCAACATTTTGACATTTTCGCATCTGCGCACTTTTGGATCGCGGTTTTGATTTTCTGGCGCGTCTGCGACACCTGGGATCGCGTCTGCAACATTGGCAATATTTTTTTTTTGTAGGTTCCAGGAAAGCGCGTATGTGTTGTTTTTATCCACGTCTATGTCTAGGAAGCACGTCTATGTTCTGTAGGCGCGTCTGTGCTCCACAGAACCACGTCTGTGTCACCCAGGCACGTTTGTGTTGAGGGTAACCACGTCTGTGTTTACCAATTTTAAAATTTTGGATTTTTATTGATTCAATTTTTGGATTTTGCATTTAGGGTTTCAGATCTGGTTTATTTTGAGCTAACATTTTCAGATCTAGCTAACGAAATTGGTGCAACTTGTCTTGAAGGATAAATCGTTTGGTTGAAGGCCCCTATTTTCACAGTCTTTTGGGTTTAAAATTTACCTAACTTGTGTGCTTGCAGGAAGGGGTGATCATTTGAAACAATCCAAACTACTAACAACTCTTTGTTGTAGGTCCTTGGCAAGGGTTTTTTGAATTTTTATTGTGTGTCTTGTTTTCATAGACTAGCAAACACTTCCATTGGTGCACTAAAATTGAATCATTTTCTTTTGTGTCTTGAGCAATAAGCTCTTTTTGTTTAATCTTTAGAGGGTCTGTCTTCCCGTGTGGTCATTAGGACTACTAGTGAGAAGAAAACGACCCAAGTGGTAGCAAGGAAAACCCACCTCATCTGAATCACTATAAAAAAAATGTATTCATGGTGAAAACTATGAATAACGTGTGCTGATTAGTTCATACCGACACTGTCTCCCCATAAACCCGTTTGATCAAATTTATTTGATCAGTTGTAGGGCGTAACCCCTACTGGTTGGGAGCCTTCTGTATTTACAGAGCTGAAAGTGCCGCATGTATGGCCACACGAGCGGATGCCCTTACTAGCACCATTTTGTTTTAGAGGCCCAAATCCTTCTAGTTGTTGGGGTAGGAGGTCGGACCTCTGGTAGCGGCCCACACACATGCAGTTCTTAGTAGAGATACAAAGTTCGCCACGGGGAGTTTTCGTGGGGACTGATGCTTGGCTAACCCGAGAAGTGAGTGTCGAGGGTGGAGCCAATGAGGTCAAGCATCTAAGTATCCGCTCTGAATAGCGTAGCCTTGGGGGTAAAACCCCATGTGGGATCAACAACTATTGTCTTGGCTAGCCATAAGAATTGTGCTTGACTTATGTTAAACATTCAAAACATTCAAGACCAAACAGCAAAACATTGTGTCTTTTGTGTCTTCAAGTGTATGCAAAACATTTTTACATCAAACAACACACTTTTCTTAGAGTCATTTTGAGTCTAGACACTTGCAAACATTGGGTCTTCATCAACACTGTGTCCTCTTATCACGAAAAACAGTCAAATAGTCAGATTTGGTCACAACAAAATGACTTCACAGATTGGAAAAAATTTGCACAAATTTTACAGAAATGCGTCTGTATAGTGTCTGCGTCAGGAAACCACTTCTGTGTCAGACATAATAGCATCTGTGTTGTCTAGCTGCATCTGTGAAGGGCAGAATCGCATCTGTGTTCCAACAGTCAATGTTACACTTTGCAAAAAAATCTCAGAAACGCATTTGCGTTAAACAGAGCAGCGTCTGTGTCGAGAAATCGCGTCTATGTCCAGAATTGAAAAACTGTTACAGTCCAGCAAACAAACACAGTCAGTTTCAAATTTCTTGAGCTTCCTAGGTCATTTCTCCAGGGTTTCATCTAGCATTCAACCTGTCCTTGGGTCTCACATAGTCCATCATTGCTCCACATCTCACTTTACATTCACATTTGTCTAAACTTGAGTCAAAAGGTCACTTGCTTGTCCTCATCATACTTTGTCAACACACTACATACAACAACACTTTGCCAAGTGGTCCCTCATTAAGGTTTCTTACCTTTGGGTCTCATTTGGTCTTACTTAGAGTCAAGGTCAACTTACCTCATCAAGAGAAACTATCCTCTCTTTGGAAGTCACACCTACTCTACTACATACATACTTGGTCTTACACTTTGGACATTGCAAGTACACTTCAGATTCATTTACATTTCATCCAACTCTTGGTCTTCCATACTCTTTCCATTTTTCATCTAGTCTCACACATCTTGGTCAATACCTAGTTCATGGTTGAAACCCGTCTTCAAAAATCTAGGAGAGAAACTAAAGAGGCTCAAGAGTCCGCAAACATGAGTTCTTATGAGTATGACAATGAGATCTTTTTCAATTCTAATCATACTACATTACCTGACATGGATGCCTATAGAAACATTCCAAATGTTGAGAACATGGACACTATAAACAACAATTCTACACACAATGACAATATGGACAACTTTTCAGTACATTCAGCAGATGTGGAAGAATCCATTATGAATCCCCATTTCAATCGATTGGTTGAGGAAATAATGAGGAGGGATAGACAATACTTCTTACAAATGATGGCACAAAGTGGAGCCAAGATACCTCATGATTTTGACATGTCTCAAATAATGGAAAATCAACCTTTGCAACAACATCACTCCAACATGGATCAAAGAAGACCTAATAGTGGAGGAAATAGACGACCATATATGGTACCTGAATCACCATCAGCTTTGCTTCAAAAACCAGAGGTCCCACATACACATGGTCAAACATATGATACTCACCTTCGTAGACCATTATGGAAATCTTATGGAGAAAAACATGCTCAATCACATATCAATGCTAAGGATCAACCACCAAAGCAATGGGACATGCAAAGGCATGCTCAAAATTTAGACACAAGGAAACCCCACGTCAAATTTGGGGGCAATACAATAGAACATGACATGCCTGTAGAATATGGTATACATGCACAAAATAGATATGGTGTTCCTCAACATGAATCTATACCAAGTGATCTACATATGCAGCATCACTATAGACCTCCTCCATATGAACATGTGTATGATCAATATCATCCATATATGCAACATACTCTCCCTCCAATTGGTACTTCAAGCATGGGGTATGGTCCAAGAAGTCGATCTCCACCTAAGAGCAATTTGGAACAACAAATCAGGGACTTACAAAAGAAAATGGAGGACATAAATACACCGAAGCCAACATACACAATGAGAGACATATGTCCTTATCCATTTGACAAGAGCATTCCAATGCCTCCTTTTCCTACACACTTTGTGACACCTAAATTTGATAAGTATAGAGGAAAAGGGGATCCTAAGGCACACATAAGATAATTTTTCACAGCTTGTATTGAGGTAGCAGCAGAAGAGACATATTTGATGAGATTATTCCCACAAAGCTTAGGTGATCAAGCTATGGAATGGTTCACCCAACTCCCACCTGGTATTAAGTCATGGGGTGATCTAGTAGAGGCATTTATCCAACATTTCTCCTACAACATAGAGACAGACATATCAGTCACTACTTTGTGCAACACCAAGTAAAAAGAGGGAGAATCTTTTGCATCATTCTTACAAAGATGGAGAAATCTAGCCAGCAGATGCTCTTGTGAAATTCCACAAAAACAAATGGTAGAAATGTTCACCCAAAATGTTAACAAAGACATTGGCTATGATCTAAGGAAAGCTTGTTTGTCCACCTTCAAGGATGTTATTGAAAAAGGCTTAGCAACAGAGAAGGTCCTAATTGAACAAGGAGTCATTAAGATATTCAAGGAAAACAAAGATGACTTTAAAGGAAAAGACAAGCCAAGATTTTGGAATAAAAAGAAGAACACAGTCAATGATGGTGTTGTTGATGCCAACACAGTGTGACCAAATTCATCTTTTCATGATCAAGTTCTACAAACAATCAAGTGAATACTCAAACAACTTCCAGATCACGAAGGAAGTACACTCCATTGGGAGAACCACTTGAGTTAGTTTTCAAGAAGCTTGTGGCAAACAAGGTAATCATAGTTCCATATTTTCCTCCATATGAACCAAAGGTTAAACCAAATTGGTGGAATGATGATGAATATTGTAAATTTCATAAGAGAAAAGTTCATAAGACAGGAAATTGTCATCGACTGAAGAACATCATACAAGATCTCATTGATAGAGGTGACATTGAGATTGAGGGACATTCATCTAATCAAGAACATGAGATGTTTAAGGAACCATTCCCAAAACATGACAAAGGAAAAGCTAAAGCCATAGATGATCAAACCAATTATACCAGAGCATCCTACAACTATGATTCAACTATCAATCACATATCGATGGACAATTACATCTCTACTATTATCATCAAGGACAAAGTGTCTGAGAATTCTACTTAGAGACCCAAGATTGTCCTAAAAGGTGTTGGATCTTCTTCGGAACCTACCTCTGAATGTCATGTTACAAATCACCGAACTAAATTCACTTTGCAAGGTGCTCCAACTAAAAACACTACTTCTTCATCAACCAAACCTAAGTATGACCTTGTAGAATAGCTAGGGAAGACACCCGCGCTCATCTCCATTCTTGAGCTATTACGCATATCACCCACACATAAATCCATTCTTGACAAAATCTTGAGAGATACTACCGTCCCTATTGATCTAAACATGGACCAGTTTCAAGCCATGGTGGGATACCTTTCCATTCCACACTCCCTTACATTCACAGAAGCAGATGACGCCTCTGTAAGTCAGCCACATAATGCACCATTACACATTGAGGCCTTCATACACAAGCATCGAATAAAAAGAGTCCTGATAGATGAAGGAGCAGGTCTAAACATTTGCACATTAAGCACTATTACATAATTGGGATATTCTGATAAAGCTGTGAATTCCATAAATCAAATCACCATTAAGGCATATGATGACAAAGAGTGTTCATCCAAGGGCACAGTCACCTTACCTCTCAGAGTTGGGCCAGTTATGTCAAGTCCTGGATTTCAATCTCACTTATAATATATTGCTAGGATGTCCTTGGATTCATGAAATGAGGGCAGTCCCATCCACATATCACCAATGCATTAAGTTTCCTCATAATGGAGTGGAAGTAACAGTTAACGATGATCCTAATCCATTCATATACTGCAATAACCTGAAATCAAAGACCGAGACCTTCATTCCCAGTAATCGGGAGGTTGTTCCTTCATCAGCATACATTGATCCTGAGTCATTAAAACCCTCGACCTCAAAACAAGGTGAGCTTAAAGGCAAGTTTTAGGACAAAGGCATGGGGGAATATACTTTCAATCAAACCATGTACTTACGACAAGTCATGAGTTCCCCAAAAGAATATGGAAGACCACATCCTAACAAGTAAATCGCCATTATGATGCTCAAATGGGACCCTACTACCTTTCAAAGATGGGGTGAACTAGAAGAGGAAGATTTATACCAAATGCTTTTCAGGGACAATGAAGAGGAAACACAAGGCCACATCAACCTACCATGTGAGAAATATGGCAAAGGCTTCAAAATTTTACAAAAAATTGGGTATGATGGAAAAAGCCCTCTGGGGTTACGAAAGGAAGGCATCATGGAACCCTTACAACCTGAATTGACCCTCAAAAAGGAATGCTCAAAAGGACTTGGTTTCTTAAAGGTCCACACCCAAAGGACAAAAGAAGCCTTACAAATTAAAGCTGCCAAAATTCAACAAGAGAATCGCTATTCCACAGATTCCAATGAATGGGAATGGGGTTTAGACAAGTCTTCCAGTGACTACGAGCTCACCGAGACATTCAGAGAGCTAGATGAACCCACAGAAGAAGAGGAGTTTTATAACAAGTTCAGAGTTGGTCAAGAAACAACCCATGAGGAGTCTACATAGTCCTTGTCTCAGGGTTCTAGGTTGAAATCACATAGGATGAGAACACCTGTCCCAGAGTGCACTACTAGTGATGATAATTTGGATTTGCTCGCGATCGAGACTGATGAGGAGAGTGCCATCGATGACCTCGATAATTACCTTGACATACCCGAATATAACCACATCTTCACTCTTAGCCCTGTTAACTTCGAAGACACTAACGGCCTTCCCCTTGTTCACCACCAACTCATTGACTAGGATCATGAAGGACCTGCACAGTTTGATACATTCCAAAATGATGAAGCTTTTATTGACTATTTGGGCATATGAGATGATCTTCCCCCTGGAGACCATAAAGAGGGATATACTATAGAACTCAATAGCGTGGCATATTTTGGTGAGGGTGTCGGACCTTCCAGTCGCAAAAATGTGAAAATAAGAACAAATCAAGGGTCTTATTGGGAAAACCACACTGTGGCGCTGTCTGACCTCAAAAAAGTAAAAAGAAATGACGTATCTAAGGTGGAAAACCTTTCCGAGGAACCCGAAGATGGAAGGCTCGACATTCTCCCAGCATCATATGAGGAAAAGTCATCCTTGTTGATAGAGGAGACTATCAAAACAAACATTGGTACAGAAGAGGTCCAACACAACATATTCCTAGCTCAATCACTAACAGAGTCCGAAAGGTCAAAATTCATAAGTTTCTTCAAAGAATGACAAATCAACTTTGCCTGGTCATATGCTGATATGCTTGGATTAGATCTGGATTTGGTAATGCATCATTTGACAGTCAAACCAGGGGTAAAACCACTAAAACAAAAATTAAGAAAAATGCATCCACAAGTGGCATTATTAGTCAAGGCAAAACTTGAGAAATTACTCGATGTCGGATTCATACACCCAATTGATTATCCTGAATGGATCTCCAACTTGGTACCTGTTAGTAAACCGGATCGCAGCATCAGAATTTGCACAGATTTCAGAGACATCAACAAAGCTTGTCCAAAGGATGACTTCCCATTACCAAATATTGACTTGATTGTTGATCTCATAGCAGGTCATGAAATATTATCATTGATGGATGGATTCTCTGGTTATAATCAAATAAGGATCGCACCTGAGGATCAACATAAAATAGCATTTACTTGTCTGTGGGGAACTTTCTGCTGGAATGTCATGCCTTTCGGGCTAAAGAATGCAGGTGCTACATATCAAAGAGCCATGACTACTATCTTTCATGATCTCATGCATGTAACTATGGAAGATTATGTTGACAACCTCTTGGGCAAATCAATAGACAGAAATACACATTTGGACATACTTTTAGTCATCTTTGATCGGTTGGAAAAATACAAAGTAAGATTAAACCCCAAGAAATGTGTCTTTGAAGTAACCTCCGGGAAGCTCCTAGGATTCATTGTATCCAAAAGAGGAATTGAAGCTGATCCAGCAAAAGTCAAGGCCATCTTGGAAATGCAACCTCCAAGAAATATCAGTCAACTTCGATCCTTACAAGGCAGACTCCAGTCTATCCGAAGATTCATAGCACAACTGGCAGATAAGTGTAATCCTTTTCAGCACCTGCTGCATAAAAACATCAAATTTAAATGGGATGATAACTATCAATAGGCTTTCCAGACGCTCAAATATTATCTTCTAAATTCGCCAGTTCTGATGCCACCAGTTCCAGATCAGCCTCTGTTACTATACATATCAGCTACTCCAACAGCACTGGTGGCACTCTTAGCACAACAAAGTGCTGAAGGCAAGGAAAAAGCAATATATTATATCAGTCACACAATGGTAGGATATGAGCTAAACTACACACCAATTGAGCATGCATGTCTCACCGTGGTCTTTGCTTCGCAGAAATTATGACATTACATGCTCACTCATAAGACTAAGTTAGTTGCAAGGATAGACCCATTGAAATACCTTCTTAACAAAGTGACACTTACTGGGCGACTAGCCAAATGGGTAATGATACTGAGTGAATTTGACATCGAGTATGTGGACAGAAAAGCAATAAAAGGACAAGCCATTGCAAATCAATTAGCAGATGCTCCCATGATAGATGATGTTCCTCTAAGTTCCGAATTTCCAGATGAATCCATTTTGACAATGTCACATGCGAAGCCATGGCAACTGTACTTTGACGGCTCATACACAGCATGGGGCAGGAGCTGGCATCCTCTTTATAACTCCTCAAGGGGATTCTATACCAAAATCATACCGCTTATCATTTCCTTGCACTAACAATATAGCAGAGTATGAGGCATTAACAACAACATTACAAATTGCAGTTCAATGGAAGATCCAGGAACTTCATGTTTTTGGGGATTCCCAACTTGTCATCCGTCAAGCAACTGATGATTACCAAACAAAAGATGAAAAGTTAATGCCTTATAAACAAATGGTGGATGACCTGAAACAACACTTCATAAAGATAGATTTTGAGCAGATACCAAGAGAGCAGAATCGCGCCGCAGATGCCATGGCTACAATTGCTTCACTGATTGATTTACCTCCAAACGAGACCCGCTATGAGTTCTTGGTGGATAACCTTTTGGTCCCTTCATATGAGATCATGCCTACTGAGACTATATGTGTTGTCGGTCCCGAATCCCAGTTATATGGTTCCATTTTCACATACCTATGTGACAATACTTTACCTCCTGATCTATCAAATAACCAACGTCGCACTTTCATTTGCCAATCTTCTCGATATGTCATTTTAGCTGATATCCTATACTGGCGAGGTCTAGATGGCACTCTTCTTAGATGTTTAGAAAGAGATGAAGCTCAGATTGCATTACGGGAAGTGCATGAAGGGATATGTGGTCCACATGCTAGTGGTCCTACCTTGGACAAGAAACTCATTAGGACTGGATATTATTGGCCCAATATGGAGAAAGACTCACATCAGTTTGTCAAGAAATGTAAGCAATGTCAAATTCATGGAGACCTCATACATGCGCCAGCACAAGAACTTCAACCACTGGCATCTCCTTGGCCCTTTTGTCAATGGGGACTCGATCTCATAGGCAAGATTCACCCTCCTTCTTCCAGTGGTCACAAATTCATTATCACTGCCACAGAGTATTTTACAAAATGGATTGAAGCCGTGCCTCTCACACAAGTTACTGGAAAACAGACTGCTACATTCATACTCAACTATATCATTTGCCGATACGGTATTCCTGTTTCCATTATCACTGATAACGGGCGTCCCTTCAAAAATCAGGATGTTCGTGAACTCTGTGACCGCTTCCATATCTCTCATCGTTTCTCCACACCATATTACCTCAAAGGTAATGGCCAAGCTGAGGCGTCTAATAAAACAATCCTTAAAATCCTAAAGAAGACAGTCGACGATGCTGGTCGTAATTGGCATATCCAACTTAATCCTGCACTTTGGGCCTATTGCACAAGTGTCCGCACACCTACAAGAGCTACACCCTATTCACTTGTCTATGGTGCTGAAGCTATCTTGCCTATTGAGGTTGAGCTACCCTCTTTACGAGTCTCTTTGCAAAACATCATCAGTGACGAAGACTATAGGGTCTCTCGCTTACAAGAGCTGGAACTACTGGATGAACGAAGACAAACTGCTTTTAATCATCTCAAGGCTTATCAACAACGAATGAGTCGCAGCTACAATCACAAAGTCAAGCCTCGCACATTTGAGGTAGGTGACTTAGTTCTTAGAGAAAATCCTAAAAATCAACAAGATAGAGAGAAGAAGGGCAAGTTCGAACCAAATTGGCTTGGTCCCTACATTATTACAGCAGCATATGGATCTGGTGCATATTAGCTTTCAACTACAGAAGGTGAACCTTTGGAGGATCCTATCAACAGCATGCACCTTCGCAGGTTCTACACATAGCTCTTCGGAATATCCTAATTCAAAAACACAAAAAAATCAAAAAATTCAAAAACACAAAAAAATCAAAAAATTCAAAAATACAAAAAAATCAAAAATTCAAAAATACAAAAAAAAATTATAAAAATAAAAAATCATTACTTGGTGAAAACCTGGCAAACAGGCGCCTTGTGACACAAAAAAAAATAAAAAAAATTGAAAAATTGAAAAAAGTAAAGAGAAATAATTTTGTCCAATGGTGAAAACCACTTCGGTGGTGCCTTGGGCAAGTACCATGGTGAAAACTGGGTTACCAGCGCCATGCGTAGAGACATTGCTCCTCCCTCCTTCAGGATTCTCTTTCATACTTTCACTTTGCACACACTCACAACCTATTCGTTCATAATAAACTTACCCATTCCCATCATGGCTTGTTATTGATCTACCTAAGATTGGTTAGCCATTCATAATAAACCTCCCTTTTCATCCCTTTCCATCCATAATAAATCAGATCCTATCTGTGGCTAAGGCAAATCCTACATCTAGTGATGGGTGTGGAACTGAGAACATCACATGTTTCGAGGAGTACAGTTTCTTCTAGCTTCCTTCAGTCTATCTGCGCACAAATTCACAATAAAGCAACATTTGCATCACAGATCTGCAATAAAGTTTTATCTTCTCCGCAATAAAGTATTGGTTTCATTGATTCAGTCAATTTCAGATGAGACACAGCAGCAACAATGGGCTTCAACAAATCAAATCTTTCAACAGACTCAAACAATATATGGTTCAGTGCTATCTATCCTTTTTGTGACAGTAAACATTGTGACCACAATCAAATAAGACTTATACAAGTGACAAGAGACACTAAACTTGAGGACTACAGTGGATGTTGGTGTCAAGTCTTGGTTTTCTTTTGATTTTATCTTTTATCTTTTGGTGACATGTCTTTTAGCTTTTTCGGGATGTCTCTGACTAGAGATTCTATCTCCAGGATGTCTTTGACTAGAAAGGCGAGGATGGGGTATCGTCACCTATTGGTATTTGCTATCTGTGGATTGTCTCTTAGTAATGCTATGACTTGTCCAAGGATATGAGGACACTATGAGTCTAGTGTGAACTGGGGCATTCCTTGTTTGCGACTGTCTTATCTCCATGCAAATAGGTACAATGACTTTCTGGGTCGAACATATGCCTCGATTGTCATAACCTACTTGCCATAATAAAGCTCAATGATGATACCGTGCAAGAAGCTCTTTCACTTTCATATCTTATCTCTTTCATCCCCCTTTCTTGATTGACTTCCATCGTCCTTCTCAAGTCCGCGTAGCCTGCTATCACATGACTGAGTATAATGACACACCAAAAACATTTGCATTTCATGTAGTTTCACCTGCATTACCACATATAAGTATTTCATACATACATATATATATCACAACTGCATCACATCCTGCACACAACACCTGTTAGCACAATTTACATTTGCATTATCATATTCATTTACATTACATACATTTACATTTGCACCATGCATAACATTTTAAAACATAAAAGAACAAAAATATTGCATTGCATCATATACATATTTGCATCCATCTCATAAACAAACATCACATAAGAACATCTCATCACATAGGTACACATGCATATAGCTGCCGCAAAGATGAATCATCTCATATATATAAAAATAAAGTGTCATGATACAATGATGTCAAAATCATATGGCTACAAAAAGCACCCTCAGGTGTCTACAATACAAAAAATGGTACAAAACTGATACAAAGGGAGCCCTCTATGGCTATGATGAACTCCCTCCCTCGAAGCCACCTGGCCTCGGTGGAATCTGAGCCCCTGAAGGACCCACCCCAGGATCATCTCGCCTGTCTCCTCTATCTGGTGGTGGTGGAGGACCCATAACCCCACCACTCGATGCATGTCTCCTCCGACTCCCTTCCGTAGCTGTCTCTGTACGCGACGATCTATGGAAGCTCCTCGCCCGCTGATCTGCTAGCACTGCACCATAGTAGAGAGCCCTCCAGTAGGCTATCTCCTCTCCTGCCTGCAGGACATAAGCGTATCCTACCCCTGTATCCTCAGCTGCCTGTCTCCCTGCCCTTAGTGCTGTCTCAGCCTCTGTGTAGCGCTAGATAGCCTCATCCCGCTCTCGCTCAGTATCCCTGAGCCTCATCCTGAGCCAATCCCTCTCCCTCTCTAGCTCCTGGATCTCATCTGCCTGGCCCTAGCAGATCTCCCTTAGATCTAGCAGCTCCTCCTCCACTAGGTCAACCCCCTTTGCCTCTTCCTGTGGCTCCCCCTCTATAGGTGCCTGCCCCTGTGCCTATACCTGTACCTGTACTGGTGCCTGTACTGGTACCTATCTCTGTCCCTGTCCTTGTATCTATACCTGCCTGGGACCTTGTACTGCTGGCACCTGTAAAGGCAATCCACCGCAACCCTGCACCACCCGAGCCTGCCTCTCCCCTCCACCCTCCCTTCGAGGTGCAACCTGCCTCTCTCCAACTACTCCCCTCCTCCTCTGTCGGCCTCTACCACCATCACCTCCACCCTCCTCATCATCTCCCCCCCCATCTCCCTCCAATGCCTCTCCTGGATCTGTCAACCGTGGGAATGGATGCTCTGCCCAATAAGCTTATACTTGACATCCATGCTGGCATCCTCGATCTCTGGCCACATGTCCCAGGGTAGGGGTATCATCTCCACTAGCTGAGTCACTGTCTGATCATACAACAACAAGGGCCCAAACTGTGCGTGCATACCAGCTTGAGCCCCGTGGCATCCTCTGAATCCGGCCAAACTGCCGGCCAATCCTGTCTACAAGTTGTCTCTCTAGTACATAGGGCATCCGCCCAATCAGGTACCTACTCCAGAAGGTGTACAGCAACTAAACTACGTCATCCTCCCACTACTCGCAGCCCAGATATGGTCACCATATGACCTCATCAATGTCGTCCAACACTCACCGCCAATGCTCTAACCTACCAATCTGCAGCTGTGATGTGATCATATCATACAAATGTACAAAGCTGCGTCCATGACCTCTGCCCCTGAAGTGTATCGGTCGGGTAACCGGCAGATGCTCGTAGGCCCATACCTGCAGCAATGTAACTCCACAGCCCAATCCTACTGATCCATGATAAACAAACTGGTGAAGCTCTTAATACAAGTGTGCCAGCACACATGGTCCCCAGGCATATCTGGTGTGTTGCGTCACCAGTGTCTCCAGTGCTCCTCCCCAGCCCATAGCCAACCCCTGTGTCACCCTATCCAGACATAGGAACCCACTGATAGCTCCTTCGATCACTGCTAGCAGCGCTAGCCCTGTGGTTGTCATGGTATCCCATGCTACATGTCCTGCCCTCATCTCCAGTCCTGGGTCCTGGAACACCCGTCTCAGGGCCTCTCTGTCACCATCTCGATCATATGGGATCAGCTCCCCATCGATCGGTATCCTCAATATCCTGTATACATCCTCTAGGGTGACTGTCATCTCACCCATCGGCAAATGAAATCCCTTATCTACCAATTGTCCTACACTCAAAAGATTATACCTTAAACCTTCAACATAGTAAACATTATCAGTATTTTTCTTACCATCCAATGATATTGTTCCTTTTCCTTTTGTAGACACCTAAAATTGTCATGTCTAATTAAATAAATATTTTATTTATTTAATTACTTTAGCTTAATTCTTCTATTAATTAAATAAATCTTTATTTATTTAATTAATTCATTTATCCTCTTCTAGCCTTATTTCTCATTTAAATAAATACATTTATTTATTTAAATTATCCTTTTCCTAAATTAAATAAATATTTTATTTATTTAATTATCTCACTTCCTCTATTAATTAAATAAATCTTTATTTATTTAATTAATTCATTAACCTTTTCTACCTATGACACATGTCATTCATCTCTTAATTCATACACTACCTACCCCTTTCATTATTTTATTATTTCTTTTACCTACCCTCTAATCATAGCCGACCTCCTTTTACACCTCTCAATCTTATCCCTCCATTTCATATTGTGTCTTCTATATAAGGAGATGCTTCCTTCATTATCAAACCCGAATCATTCTATGCATTCTAATCATCTCTTATGCAATTGACTACACTACGATCCTACTTGCAACCACATTCCGTTCTTTGTTGAGCTCTTGTGCACATAAAATCTAAGAGCAAATATATCAAGCAAGATCAATGGAGATAGGAAGAATGGAGATCAAAACCCTATTGGACATGTGATGGTATAATCTTTGTGATTTCGTTTGATTTACATTGTCTTAGGTAATCTTCATATGTTATGGTGGATCTTTGTTGATTGTTAGGCTAGAGTTTTGTGGTTGAATTCATTTAGCCTTTCAATATTGTTATTATTGTTATCCATTTTCACCATATACACCTTTGATCATACATGCTTTGTCATCTCCAAATCTAACCACACCGCCTTCAAATTCTTGCAAAGATAGAAACTTCACTTTATCTCCAATCATATAATGTGAACAACCACTGTCAATTACCCATTCATCCTTGTCTTCAATTTTAGCACCAAGTGCCTTCTCTTCAGGTACATTCTCTTCTAGTGTCGGAAGATCTTCCTTGATAGCCAGGAACACCCATTCCTTCCCATTTCTAGAACCACTAGTAGAGTCTTCTATCAGTTCATCATCAAAATCAGTAACACCTTCCTCATGCGCTATGTAGCATGATTTGTCTTTGTTTTTCCCGGACTTATACTTGTTCTGATATCCAGGGTTAGGCTTAAAAGATATTCTCTCTCTTTCTTCAAATCTTGAATTCCTTTCAAGACATCTAGATGCAAAATGACTAATCTTATTACATGCAAAACATTTAAAAGGTGCTTTTCCTTCATACTTACTTCCTACCGGTTCTTTAGGTATTATTCTAGCAAATAGTGCTTCAAGTTGCTCAAACTCGTCATCTTCTCTCTTCATATCATCCAATTCCTTTGCATATAAAGCTTTCCAATCTTGCTTACCAGTTCCTAATGCAGATGCATGAAAATTAGGTTCAGACTTCACAGCTTCAGAAGGTCCAAATTCTTCAAGCTCAAAAGAAGATAATTTCCCAACCAAGGTCTCTCAGTTGACAAAAGTATTAGCCATTGTTCTCATTTCATTAATTGTAGTATCCTTCATTTTGTAAGCTGGTGGTAGGGCTCTCAAAACTTTAGAAATGATTTCATCTTCACTCAGAGTTCCACCACAACATTGAATTCCCATAACAATCTCATTTACCCTTTCCATGAATGCAGTAATCCTTTTATCTTCTTCCATCTTCAGGTTTTCATATCTCACCCATTAACCATCAAGTTTAGCAATCTTCATTGTAGGGTCACCTTCATTAAGAGTCTCCAGCTTATCCCATATAGCCTTTCTAGATGATTTGTCAGTCAATCCCATTATTTGTTGATCAGAAAGTGTACACATGAGGGCTTCTCTTTCTCTACAATCATTCTCAAGATCCTTATCCAAGTTTTTTGGAGGAGGATTGCCAGATGTTGTATTATGAGGTGTAACAACATTCTGTGTGATCTCCCAAATCTCCTTACTGAGACATCTCAGATGAGTCTCCATCTGAATCTTCCATGCTATGTAATTTATTCTATCAAGCCTAGGAATATCTCTCTAAAAGATAGCTCTAGATGAACTAGATGAGCTTGAACTGTTAGACACCATAGGATCTTCCTCAAGTGGTTAAGCTTTCTGCGGAGAGGACCAGAGCTCTGATACCAATTGTTAGACAATTCAAATAATCGGAAGACAACTGAGAGGGGGGAGGGTGAATCAATTGTCATAGATTAACAAAACATTTAGCAATAAAAACTTTAATACCAGAACCCAAAACATTAATACCGAAATGATTAAACCAAATAGTGGAATAGCAATTAAACCAATTAATCATAAACAATAATCAGAGAATAAATACCATGCACATGACACCAAGATTTATACGTGGAAAACCGGGTAAAGGGAAAAACCACGATGGGAATCCTACCCACAGTTAGATAATACTTATGCAGTAAGCATGTGAATTAAAATTGAGTGGCCTACACTTGTAGGAAGGCCAACATCCTAGACCGCACTGCTCATCACAAAAGGAGTCTCACTAACTACATAGAAATCCATACTACAATCTGTAAGAATGAATGAACTACAAAGATAGCATCTCTTATGCCCGAGTACAGTTCAGGTTAAGCTCAATACCGGAGGACTAAATCCTCTTACATAAACCCAATTTGATCTCCAATGATCAACCAAATCCTCTACCTGAATGATATTACATTATTCGCACATTACATATCCACCTCCCATTCCATGACCATTATCTACAATGAGATCTTACATTATATATATACAAACCCTCGACCATAAACAATCAGGTCAGCCACTAGATAATAAACCAATTACATAATTACAAAACATGTCGGTCTTAGACCAAACAAATAATATCCAACTCATAAGACATCTTGGAAACACATCAAGAGGTCCAATCCACATGTTACATTAAGCCAGTCCATAACCTAGATCAACCAGGACCCAATATAGGTCTACATGCTAAATAAATGATCCCAATCCTCCAAGTCTCAAACATGATCACCATCAGCATACTGAATCCATACCAAAAGTTGCACCAACACCACTTATGCATATCATCAAAGATCTTCAACAAAAGCTTTGTCATTGAAACCCTCACTAGAACCATAAACCAAGATTCCAAGCAAGCAAGATAGCATCCGATCACTAGACCAAAACCAACTGATTGAGTATGAACATGAGTAAGCCAATTCCATAGCCAAATCATATCGAAGTCATACCGGATCCAAACCAACCAGAAACCACTCAACCTATCAGGACCAGAAGGGTGTCGGTAAAGCATCCAAAACAACTAGTGTTGACATCAATGCAACACATAATCAATTCCTTCAAATGGCCAACAACTTCTACTTTGGATTCATCAACCTAGCCTACTTTGTCTTTGGATCTCCTTCATATGCCAAACACAACTTTTTCCATAAAATTTTTGCTTCCTTCAATCCTTTTACCCTTCAAAACATTGAATCACTTATACAACTTAAAATCATAGCTCTATCCTTTGCATTAGTCTCCTTCAACTTTATCTCATCTGGAATCTAAGAATCACACTATGGAGGTCTATATCTAGTCTAAATGATTTCCCAAATTCCATTTTGCAATTTCTCCAAATGCGACTCCATTCTCTCCTTCTAGTACATTAAGTTTATACTATCAAAGATCAAAACTTGGTAATGCACATCCTATGCCATACCAGATCTACCTCAAGTGGTTAAGTGTACTCAAGAGGAACCTTTCTCTGATATCAATTATTGAACCCAAGGCAAGACTGAGGGGGGGGAATCAGCCCAAAACAGAAATTAATGCAAAACATAAACAATTAAACATCAACACACATCCAACACATGAACACCAAGATTTTCTATGTGCAAAACCAATCAAGGAAAAGTTGTGGTGAGAACCTACCCACAAAATATATCCACTATGTATATCAGATTACAAAGTTAAGAGCTCACTACTCTGGACTTGCAAACCAAGGCTAGCTACTCATGGTGCAAGATACAAAAGAGACTTGCAAAATCTGAAGCTAACTACAACAAGGGAAGATACAAAAATGATATAAAAAGAAGGATCTCCTAATCATGAATCTATATTTGAACTCTACATCAAGTGACCAACATCAAAAAACACACAACTCAGACCTCAACTGCCAACACTTTGTCTCATGTCTCTTCCATAGTCTCAGCACAACTTCCATATCATTAAAACAAAACTCTTCTTCTCTTCTCTTTACTGAACCTCATTGATTATCTTCACATCACACATTCACTATACCACACTTCCTCTCTCTTTCTTATACCCATCTTACACACACAACTCAATCATACAAACTTCTTACATGGAAGATAGATCATCAAAGCTTGAACCAAGTTGGCCTGAACCAAAATATACCTTCCAAACAAAAAATGCACACATCGATCCACTCCAATAGAAAGAGGGAACCAAAACACATCTTCCAAAGATCAATTCACTGATCCATAATCACCCGAACATAACCAACAATATATCCATACACTACACACCCATATAAGCAATTAATAGTCAAAACATACTCTCCAATGTAAGCAACTCAAATTCAAATTTCCACATCCTATAGTGAGATCCATAATACATCAAACAATCTCCCACACATCATATTCAGACCTAAGAATAGGTCTAACATAGAATATCATGACCATCAACGAACAATGCTACAAAACCTATAGAATACAAAGATATTTTCAGACCACAGAACAATCATATCCATGAAACCAAAACTATATCCAACAAAGATAACCATAATAAGAAATGTTAGCAACACTTTCTAGACTTGAACACTTTCAGAACAACCAATTAACACCCGCAACACCAACACAACAAGATATATTTGTATCACAGACATTTTGAACCAATGCCAATCCAAAACAACAAGTTTGACATAAATGACAACCACAACAATACATGCTTCCAACACTTCCCCTTGCCAACCTGCAACAAGACTTATCAAATGGCACATGCATTCTAGAAACATTTAACTTGGAAATCAAAAGTAAACTTCTTGCAAGATCTAGAATATGTAAAACATTATCAATGGAAACAATCCTTCCATCATTGAAACACAACTTTATCTTTCCTTTACCAATAATCTTGAAATAAAGGAGGGGTTAAAATTTATTCAAAGCAAAACAAGTGCAAAGAAAGGGCATCAAAAATCCCTATCAAGGTCCACTAAGTGATCTAACTGATTATACAAATCTAGGGGTAATTGACCCTTATCCACAATATACCAATTATGCATGTGCTTAGAAGCACATTTGGCGAGACAATCGACAACACAGTTCCACTCCCTAGGGATATGCGTGAAAGAAACAAAAACCAAACAATCACACAAATGAAGAATCTGGTTAACAACCAAACTCAACTACCAACTAACATCCATAGAATGTTGTCGAGTCAGAAAATTCACCACCACCTAAGAATCAAATTCACAAATGAGCCTACTCTAGCCAAGAGTACAAGCATGCTCCACAACAAATAAAATGGCAAGAGCCTCCATCAAATTATTAGTGTGACAACCTTTATAAATAGAATAGAGAAACTGAACGGTCCCCAAGCTATCTCTACCAATGCCACCAATACTAGCAGGACCAGGGTTTCCCCGAGAAGACTCGTCTGTGTTAATTTTTAGAATGCCCTGTTGAGGAGGACACCACCTACCCACCTAATTTATCTTTTGAAGAGGGTTTCGACACCTATTTCTCATGAGTTGGCATTGTGGAGGAGGAAGATGGAGCCGGTTGTAGTAACTAACATCACTTGGATCCACAACCTCAGAACAATCACATTTTATAGAAATAGTTTCTCCCAAAGAGTGAAGAATTTTCCACCACAAGGGGTAGGTTCCCAACAACACAGCTTAAAAAATCCAACAATTCCTATCCAACCATATATGCCAAATAATAAAAGAAGGGCCAAGAGACCAAGCAACTTGAAGAAAAGTGGTTTTGGTCAGGGTCGTGCTCCAATGTGCAAAAAACTCAGCCAAAGAAGAGACATGCCAACAGGATTAGTTCCATAGCTCCCACCAAAAGTGCCAAATATGTCTAGAATACGAACATTGAAAGAATAGATGAGAGATACCCTCTTCACTTTTACAACACAACACACACATCGAGGGGCCCTGATGATCATGCTTACATAAATTATCCCAGGTGAGGCACCGGTTGTGGACCACAAGCCACATGAAAAAATTACACTTTGGCCAAGAGAACTTATACAAAACTTGCTTCCACCAAGGGACCTGAATGTCCCCAAAAGTCTACCACACCAACTCAACATAGCCAGTAGAAACAAAAAAATTTCCAGACAAATCATTACTTTCCCAAGACAAAACATCATTCCCTGCCAAGGTGGTGCACTCATGAGACTCAATAATTTGAGCTAGCTCTTTTCTATCTTCCGCAGAACCTCCAAGCAGCCATTCAGAAGGATTTTTCCAATGAAAATGAGCCACCAGCCATCCATTATGAGCCATCTTATAATGATCAACAATATCCCAACCAACAATAGTAAACATAACAGAAAGGGATTGAAGATGAGGATGAGTAGAAAGGATAGAAGGATGACCATCCTAGGAATCCAGCCAAAAAAGAGCTTGAAACCCTTTATGAAAGATCCAAAAGAGCCCATTCTTAACTAGTTGAGCCCCCCACTTCAAAGTATTCTAGATCTTAGAGCCATGACCCTCCATAGGAAAGCGATGAACATCAAACACATTAACATTTGGAAGATACTTATGGGTGAGAATACGAGCCCAAAGTTGATTCTGACTAGTGCACCAGTGCCAATATAACTTAGCAGCAAGAGCTTGCCCATTTAAAATAGTAGAACGTAAACCAAGTCCACCCTCATTCTTAGGCCTACACATAGTGTCCCACTTAACAAGGCTCCATTTAGCAGTTGACAAAGTCCCACTCCAAAGAAATTGTCGAGAGAGGGTATCAAATTCCTTAAGGAAATACATGGGAGAAGCTTGAACAAAACATATGTAAATAGGCAAAGCTTGAATAACAGATTTTAAAAGAGTCAATCTAGCAGTAGTAGATAGCTATCGGTGAGTCCAATGATTAACCTTCTGATGCAACTTGTCAAGAAGAATCTACCAAGAAGACCTGGGGTGTCTTCCAACAGTAAGAGGAATACCCAAATAAAAAGAGGGAAGAGACACAACCTGAAACCACAGAATATCAACAATTTGCCTCTAAATGGCCTGAGGAGCATTAAAGAAGATGGAAAATTTATGCTCATTGAATTTCTGACCAGAAGAAACAACGTAAATATCCAAGGCACGACGAAAAGATTCATCTTCCCTAATACAAGCCAAACCCATAATAGCAGTATCATCTACAAATTGGAGATGTGAGATTTGTGGCAAGCCATTTCCCCATTGCCAATCATGAATAAGGCCTTGAGAAGCACAAAACTTAAGAAAATGACCTAGACCCTCAGCCATAATAATGAATAGGTAAGGCGAAAGAGGATCCCCTTGGCGAAGACCACAGGAAACCCCAAAAGGCTCTGAAGGTTCGTCATTCACAATAATTGAGAAAGATGAAGAAGTAACACAACTCATAGTCCAATTCACCCACTCTATGATAAAACTAAAGGATAAAATAATTTTTTGAAGAAAACTCCACTTAACTTTGTCATATTCTTTGGCCATATCCAATTTGATGAACATAGATCGCTCCTTTGAGGTTGCCATAGAGTGAATAACCTCAGAAGCCACCACCACCCCATCCAGAATTTGTTTACCAGCCACAAAACCACCTTGTTCCTCAGAGATCACAAGAGAAAGATAGTTTTTGAGCCTCTCTACAATCAACTTAGTGATAATCTTATATACCACATTACAGAGAGCAATCGGGCAAAAAAAACTCAAGTCTATCAGCACCATCCTGTTTTGGGATAAGAATCAAGAAAGTAGAAGGAGAAAAAGAACCTTTCTTGAGAGGGCGTTGTTTCACGTCGAGACTCTGAGAAGAACCCTTACTCCTATCACAATCTGCCTTAGCCAAATCTGCAAGAACCATGTCATCTTGCAAAGGCTCATCCATGATCACATCTTGATCCTGAATAACATGTGGATCATGCACCACAACAATATCCTATGAAAATGTGGGAGTCAGAACCTGAATCCTTATTCAAAACAACATCCACTGGAATTCCCTACTCTAAGGCCAATGAATTCAATACCTCAAACCGATTGAGGCCCTCATCAGTTTTCCTATCTCTGAAAGATCTTTTCTGCCCATGAATCCTTGCCCAAGATTTAATAGGAACAAATCCTTCCTTATCCTTACCCAAATCAGTATCACTCATTGGAGATTTCCCTATGTCCACTTCAGCCTCCTTAGATGGCGAAGAAGGAGAAGACTTATCAAAATGGGAATTTTTATTAATCTTAGGACATTGTCATTGAAGATGTCCATATTCATGATAGACGTGACAATGGAAAGGCAAGGACTCATAATCAAGTGGCTAAACCCAAGAAGAGGAGCCAAGACAGATTTCAAGGGAATATGGCAAGGGGTTATTCAAGTCAATTTCCACACAAATACGAGCATAATAAATTACCTTATGATCAAGGGTTTGTTGAGCCACCGCAACAGGCTTCCCAAGAAGTGCCACAATCTATTGCAAAATATCATCCCTCCAAAACTCCAGTGGAAGCCGCGACAGGCGAACCCAAACAGGAACCCTAGAAGGTAATTCCTCAATAGAATTAAAACCCATATGCCAAGGTTTGATAAATATCCCCACATGATTATATAAATAGGGTCCTCACTCAAATATCCTATTTTGATTAGCAAGGTTGGAAAAAGAGACCATAAAGTAGCTATTTGCAGCAAGCATAATATCCATCTCACCCTCAACCTATTGTGATCTTCTTATCTAGGCTTCCAGTGCTGATAGAGGAATACGAATGCCAAGACATTTTCAAATGAGACGTGATGACTCCAATACGAGACATCATCCATAACTGAATCTGGAGAAATAACCAGAACCAAACGATCTTGACATCTAGGGAAGAAACCATTAACTTTCTTCAATTTTGAGCCCTCACCCTCATAAAAAGACTCTGGTTTTTGTGCATGCAAACCTAAAGAAGACCCATTATGGGGCATCTTAGCACTAGCTACCACCAGACTGGTAGATACCACCCGTGTCTCCATAAACAAAACCCCTGATAACCCACACACAAAACTGCTCACTCCCCAAAATAACAACACTGAGGAACATACCCCAACAGGGCATCACTCTCGAACGCCTCCACTCGCACCACAAATCCAGGTTCAGACCATACCAAAGACAACCACAGTACTAGCACCACCCACCAAGAAAGACCATCACCATAGGAAAAAGAAGAAAAGAGGTAAAAACAACACCCTGAATGCAAGAAGATCTCCCCTCATCGCATCAATAAGCAACACCAAAGAACAAGCTAGGGCATGGGCGCCCTAGCTCGACCAGCTGAGCACACAATCTTTATCAAGATTTCCCTTTACCAACAATCTTCATTGAGGTGTTATTAACAATAAAAACTTCTCCTCTATCCTATCCCTTATACTAATAAAACCACTCTTTGTGAGGAGTCATATGGCAGGAGACACCTGAATCAACAAGCCAAGAATAATTACTAATAGAGTTAGCTGAAATAAATTAAGCATCAAACTCACCATCATCTAAGGACTTACCTATGGAAGTATCAATTCCCTTTTTATTGTTTCTACACTCCTTCACATGCCCTCTTTTACCATAATTCCAACACTTCAGTTTCTCTTTTAGGGGATCTTAGAATGTCCTTTTGACTTATCCTTTTTTTAATCCCCTTTAGACCATTTTCCTTAAGCCTTCCTTGAACATGCAAGGAATCTTGGGAGCCAGAATTCATGATCTTGTTTCTCATCTCTTTTGAAAGAAGTATGGGAATCACATTATCCATCTTATGCTCTGCACCACTACTAATTATGGCAACAATTAGATTTTCCCAAGAATCGGTTAAAGAGCAAAGTAGTAGAATAAATTTATCTTTTTCATCAATACTAACATCTATTGATGAAAGTTGACTTAAAATAAAATTATAAGCGTTCAAATGTTCAGCAATAGAATCACCATCCCTCATTTTCAAATAATACAAATGTCTTTTCAAATAAATCTTGTTAGAAAAACTCTCAGTTTGATTGAACTCGCCTATTTTCCTACATAGCTTGTATGCAATGTCTCTTGTAGAGACATTCAAGAGGATAGAGTCATAAAGAAATAATAGAATGGTTCCTTGTGCCTTCTTCTCTATCTTTTTCCACTCATCATCTATCAATGAAGAATCCTCTAGTTTCTTTTCTTCTGAAACCGGCAACCATTGCTCTCTCTCTTCTAGGAAATCGTCAAATTTTAACTTCCACATCTCGTAACCAATGCCATTTGACTTCTCAATAACTTGATGAGAGGTGGAGGCCATGGTATACAACCTTTCTCAAATCTACAAAAAATCCACAAAATAAAATCTCCCACAATAAAAAACCTTCAACACTTATAGAGAAAGGTGTACCTTCCTCAACAGAACTATTAGCTCTGATACCAAATGTTGTAAAAAAAAGGTGAAGAAAGCTTGTAATATTAACTTTAAATGAATACTATTGCAAATATTAAACTAAAGATAAACCCTTAATGTAAAGTGATTGCAAAATCAAAACATGAAGAAGAAAACCATAACACACGAAACACCATATTTACGTGGAGAAACCCTTTTGATAAAAAAATCCACAACAAAAAGAGAGGGAAGTATATTACTAATAAAATGAAGATTACAACAACAATACACTTCTATTGTAGACCTCTGTAATATTTAACAACACTTCATTGTCCTATAAATTTAACAAGACTCAATGAATAACTTTAGCTTAAGGCCCCAATTTATATAGATTTGTGAGGATGAATACCACCATGGTGTCACCAAACAATAAGCTAACAAACCACCTAGAAAAAATCACATGTATCTTCTTGAAATGAGTCAAAAATACCCAAAGTAGCCTCTTACAGATTCTCTTAGAGTTTTCATAATCTCATGCATGGGCAAGTGCATAGGGATTCCATTATAAATGTTGACATATAATCAATAATGGCTTTCATAACCATCATAGATTCTATTATAACCCCTTACAAGTGTCCAACCACCTCAAAATAGAAGGTTCCAAAAGGGCTCACCTAACTATTTTTGTCCTTTTCCCCAATGACAAATAATAAAAGTAACTTTGCCTTTGCATGGTTTCTTTCACCATCATTTGTAAAATAGTTTAACCTCTTACATGGGTAAACTACAAAGATATTAGGAAAATAATAAGTTAAAGGATTTACAAGGTTGATGGAACCTAAAGCCTACATTACCATGGTTCCCTTGGGGACTACATCTTTATAACTATCTTTTTTCCATGAATGTCTCTAGGCTATCCTTATCATGTCCTATTCCCAAACTGCCTAATAGTGTTCTTTACATTACATTATTTTCTCCATATTGAATTCATGACTATTGATATAAGTCTCGGGTCTTCCACCATCCTATGACTTTCTATAGATTACTGGGATGGTTAACAATGTTCACTAGGACTGTCATTCATATCTCTTGCATTGTTCTCTCTTTGCCAATACCAAACTTTGCTATCCTTGAGTCTTTTCCACATATAGGTTTGCACAACATTATAGGGACTTTATTCATTCATGAATCTCTTTGTATATTACATATCTTAACAAATCATGATACAATCTTTAACTAATCACTATATTGTGCATTGTTCTTGATGTTTGTCTCTTTGTGTTGAGTCTACCCATTTGAAGATGGATTGTCATTGTGCATTTTGGTCACTTGAATTAATTCTCTTCACAATGATTCATGCTAGACTATCATGCATGATATTGTATCTCTCATCTATTTAAGTATTCAAATCTCAAAGGATCTCATTGGTCTGTCTTTTTTATCTCTTTATTATTGTTTATGTTACCTCTAATATTACATTTTTCCTCTCCTCACTTTCACCATTCTTGTTCGCTACCTTTGTAAATTGCTTCCCATGAATTTGACTTCTCTTTGCTCAGATAAACTAGACTCTTGACTTATTTATAATCACTACATCTTTCTTAAATATCCACTTCATCTTTTACATGGCTATCAAACTACACACATAAAGTACCTATGCCCCCTTAATGAATATCTCCTTGCACCATTTCCCTTATGAGCATTCTTAAAGCATGAGCACCTTATCTGTAGTGTCCACCCTTGATTTGACTTGTTTTGACTAGAGTTGACTTTTGATTCATGCATGATAGACATTATTGGGCATAGGCTATTTTAGATGATTTATATGATGTTGATACTATCATTATTGATCAAGTGATTTATTAGACACTATATATTTAATATGTGATATATTATTGAAAGATTATATTGATCATGTGATTTGAGGAGCATAAGTGTTGATGGATTTTACATGCCTTACTATAATCATGAATTATACTAATCATGCACTTGATGATATTTTTATGTACTGACCATATTTAATGATTATCTATGATGAGTTGATCATAGGGTGTGTTTGATTGTTGCATGATTGTCTTCGGGATAGAGACAATGCCACATCACTCATTGCAAGTGGGATGTGTCATTGCGATTCTCTAACCCTTATCTATTATAATATATAGATATATAGATATATAGATATATAGATAGATATATATATATATAGATATTTATATATATATATATATATATATCTATATATATATATATAGATATATATATATATCTATATATATATATATATGTCATATCGTTGCTTTGTGGATGCAGGATTTGCAGGTACCAGACACTGACTCCACCTGGCTCCACAGGTCTGAGCATGTCTTTAAATCCCAATGGCATGCGGTTCGGAGTTGACACAAGTTCCCCTCACATACTCTAGGTCTAAGTTGTGCACTATGAGTCGTCAACGTCTTGGCGCAAGTCGCCATGTCAGTTACTAAGCTTGATTTCTTCTGTGTTGTGAGTATGTTAGTATTGGTTGGTTAGTTCTATTATGTTGAGACTGATTGATGATTGATGCAAGATTAAATAGTTAATAATGTTTATTTTAATTATTTGATATTTAATGTTTACTTATTTTAATGATGATTTTATATTTATTGTTTAGCTTATGTTGTGGTTTTATATTTATTTGTGATTTGACCTTTTATTTGTATTTAAATGTTTATTTATTTACTTATTTATTTAATCGCCTATGGTTTAATATTTATTTGGTATTTAATGTTTATTTGGTTCTTTAATTCATTTATGAACCTTTGGTTTATTTAATTTAATTTCCCCATTTGATTCATTTAATTGTGGCTCATGTTTTATTTATTAGTTTGTCTCTTATATTAAGTGGGTTGTATAAATACACTTTAAAATGAAATAATAAAATATTCCCACCTAATTGTAAAAACATGATTTATATTTATCTTACCTACCCTCTTCTCTTATTGGTTGAATTTGAAAAGGGAGGTAAAATTATATTATATGGTGGGGTTGGTAAAATATATTATAGAATCAAATATTTTGATTGGCTGTTGTGGAGGCTAGGGTTTTTGGTTATTGTTTGGCTTTTTATTCTCATTCCCGTGATGTGTTTCGGGTTGTTTATTCTCTGGAAATTTCTCCAACAATTTTTCTTCCTTGGTTTTGGATTTCTTCACTCTTTCTTTTGGTTGGAGCTTGGTTGGATTTTGATTTGGCTTATTGGGAGCTCTTCTTCAACTTCATTCCATTACTTCAGGTTGCAGGTTGGAGCTTGAGCCTATGTATTTTAGTTTTAATGGCCTCTCTGTGTATGCACTGTGTCTGCAAGTGTATTGGGCTTGGGTTGAAATAAATATGTATTCCATATTCTTTAGTCTTAATATAGTTTTGGAAAAAAATATTTGGGGAGAAACTTTATGTTATGTGAGTTTCTATATAGTTGGCTGGAAAATATATTTTGGTTTTTCTAAGAATGTATTCACGACTCCATAGATTTTTATTCTCTAGGAATGTTCTTCTTGTGAGTTCCATTCGAGTTGTTTGAGGATATTTTTGCAATCCCCTCTTGAAGTGTGATTATTTTGTGAGGATTTTGTTGGGTTATTTGGATATTTGCCAAGTTTATCTGGTTCTCTCTATCAGTATTGCCATGAGAAAAACTTGATATATTTTGATTTATACTTGGCTAGATTTTATTTCATTTATGCCCTTTATTTCCATATTTCTAGGTGACCTTGTTGGTCTTTGTTTCGTAAAATTTGGTTAAGTGTAAGATTTTTTTTTTTTGTCGTAATTTTTTTGAGTATTTCGGTCAAATTTACTCATGTGCAATGTTTAAACATATGCACGAACCTGTTGAACATATGTGTGGACCTGTTGAACATATGCGCGGACTTGTTGAACATATGTGCGAACCTGTTGAACATATGCGCTAACCTGTTGAACATATGCACAAACCGGTTGAACAAAAGCATGATCCTATTGGACAAATGCGTGAATCTATCTGATTTATGTGTTTTTCACAGTTTTGCTTATTTTCACTAATTTTCCCAAATTGATTTTGTACCAGAGGCTTTATTTGAGGTCTACTAATATTTTCTAGATTTGGCTTTTATCAGTTTTGATGTATTTTGATGTTTTTATGTATATTTACTTCTCTACACCATCTTGGATATTTTAGACTCTCTTGCATGTGGATAGGCCATGGATGATTGAGATGATTACTATGTTGTTTTGGACCAACAAGTGAATAGGCCTTGTTGTGATGGTATCTTTTATTTGATGGCAACATTTGATGGCTTGATATGCCTTTGTTTATTGCTAGCCAAGAGGCTCGTTTTCCTAATATTGATGTTGTTGTAGCCTTGCATATGTTGTAAGAGTATGTGTGGAATTTTTTGGCTGTATTGAGTATTATTTTCATGTAATTATGTTGGTAGAGCCTCTTGTGATTTATTGTTGGGCCATGTTAGGAGGAGTGGGCTTCCTTGTGATGACCGGGGTCATGAGAGATAGGCTTGCATGAGGTTCCTTGTAAGGATGCATGAAGTCTAGACCACTAGGGCACATTGGAGTTTTCCATGATTTGTAAACAAGTGATAATATTGATAATGAATTAATTGGGATGGGTAATTATAACTCATTTAAACAAGATAATTAATAGTTTTGAGCCTCATGGCTTAGTCCTAGGGAGGATGTTTTAGGATAAGCATGAGAAGGTCATGAAGACAGTAAGCTAATCTCCCTTGGTCTCTCATAGGTTGATATGGCTCCACATGTCCATTAGGCTAGTGCCTTGTGTTATTATGTTATTATGTTATTATGTTATTATGTTATGAGGATGGCATGTGATGACACTCCACTCCTACATGTGTTCCCCCTTTCTGTTTTGTGATTCTTCTTATTGGATGCATTTATGTCTTGATGAGTTTTACACCTCTGGGAGTTTATTCTTGTGGTTCTGTGTGAGTTCTTTCTTGAGAGTCCTAGTGTGGTTAGTCTCCTTGGTTATAGGTTCCAACTTAGGTGTAGAGTGTGTGTTGGGACCTTGTGTCATCTCCTAGCATGGGGGGTGGTTCCTCTGGTTCCACATGGTCGGGTGGTTGGTGCTTTTAAACCACTGGGATGTTCCTATCTTTGGATTCTTCTTGCGTGGATGAGGATGCTTCTTCAGATTGTTCATGGATAATAATTGCACAAAGAATGTAAATGATGATGTGATTTATGTAATGGTTGTAAAAGAAATCATGCTTTTGAGAAATGACTATGTTGTTCTAGTTGTAGTGATAACTTTGGTTATGGTAGATGATTGTAATGATGAATCTTGAAGTTGAATTGTAACGTATTTATATTAAAAGAAATGGATGCATGAGATGTGGATAAGTATTATGGTTTGGAATTAAATGATGCAATTTGTATTCTTGATGAGCCATGTTAAAAGGAAATAGTATAAATATTATGATAATGGTATTAGTTTGAAATGATGTCTTTAACTAATTATTTAAGTACAAGAAATGCTATGCCTTGGTAGGATGCATGAGTATGATTAATATTGGAAGGTATCTTAGGACATGTTTATGAGTTGTGATTGAAGAATTTAAATTTATAGTATCATACTTCATAGTCAATGATCTAATGGTAGGATTGCAATCTTATAATGTTGGGGATGTAGTTGAATATACCTTATGAAAAATATTGTATGGATGTTCTTAATGAATGAATTACTAATCTTATTAATGGAAATTAATAGTAAGTGTATGGGTAGATGGTAAAATTAATTCTTGTCTTTTAGGAAAGGATTAGAATGTATCATGTGTTATGGTTTAAGATTATATCTCCATTTGGTGGATGCTATTAGTTGTTATGGAATTAGGATATTGTACCTTAATTTGTGTTGAGATGAATTCATGTAGTTACTTAATTTGTAATAAGATGATTGTTGGTTAAATGATATAGTGTAAGAGATTTTAGGAGTATTGAATGAGCAACGGGTTAAATGTTTAGGAAGAATCTGTGATTATTGCCTTATGTACTTTAGGAATCATGATGAAGTAATAAGCACTCTAGGAGCATAGAATCATAAATAATTATGTGGAAGATAATCGTAAATGGAAGTAGTTCTAATGCAATGTAAGGGTTAATCTTGGTATGTAAATGGTGATGTTGATAGTTGAAGGTTGGTTAATGGTAATAGGGACATTTGGACTTGGAGTATAAAATGAACCTAAGAGTAAAAGGGAAGTAGCTATGCATTGAAAGATATAATCTCATATTAAATGAAAGATTAAGTAGGGTGCATATCATGAGTGTTAGGTATTTCTATGATGCACCTATGTGTGTATAATGATTGATATTATGAGGTATTGATCTAGAAGAAAGTAAATGCTTATTGCTTATGTAGGTAGATTAAGTAATGGCGTTGAGATACCCTAGGGAGTTAGTAGAAATGATTTATTGTATTCCGCTTGCGTAATTGTTTAAATATCATGAGTGAATTATTCTATGTTCATAACACTCAAATGTTGTTGCGTGCTCACTGCATTGCTTAAGTGATGTTATGTCTTGTATTGTTAAATAAAAAAAAATTAAATTAGTGTGTTTTTAGCTATATTTATCTAGGGTATTTTGGCGGGCATTACATTATCACTATCATGATGGTATTTTATTCACTATAAATATCATCTCAAATTTCAAACTTCAAACTCCTTAGATCTTTGAACTATCTCTTCATGTGATTATGCTAACCTTACATGATTTCAAGTCCTTTTCATGCATATGGCCTTCACCTTTCACAAGCCTTTGTGCTACCTTTAATCTTCTAATTTAAGTATTTCCTACCAAACTAATTCTATCCCATTGTACCCTATAAATAATCTAAACATGATTGGAATTTTGGACTATGTCTCCATTGTTTTAGATTTCCATAGAGAGATTGAGCTTAGGTACTGTCTTCTTAAGCCATCCATGACCTCTCTTTGAACTCTTTCACTAGGATTTTTCTTTGAGCATTTTATACCATTATCCTTACTGATACTTAGCCTCATGATCACCTAGGAACATTCATTTTTTATTTTTGGGGTGTTATAAATTCTTAGTCACTCCTAAGATCGTACAAGTGTTATTGGAGTGTTGTTTGGTTGTCTCTTTCTTTATCTATATTATCCCATGTTTGGATCTTAGATTATCTATACACCATTATATACAATGCACAATGGTAGGAAACAAAGTTTATGAAACCTTACATCTTTTACTTGCACATAAACTTCTCAACTTTCTTAGTCCCCTTTAGTTTATGGGTGTTATATGTCTTTTCCATACTTTCATAGTAGAACTTATCTCTCATATGCATAAGAACTATCACACCTTCACTTGTATTAGCATTTTTTTTATTCCTCTTCTTACTTAATATGGTTGTCCTTTACATTCTTCTCACTATTTTACATCTGCACTCAACCACATGTGGCTATCTTTTGCAATATTTGTAGTGTGCTTTCATTTTCATTTGTTCTCATTTTCTTCCAAATTTTCCCCAACTTCATTTATCTTTCTAGTGGTATACCTTATGCTGAAACTCTTTATTGCTTTTATGGATGCATTTTACAATGGTTGTGAAAATAGGTCGCTTCTTGTCACATCTAATATACTATGATTGTCCCTTATGACCCGATCTTCTATGTGCTCTTATTTGCATAGTGATTATCCTCTTAATTATGTCCCCATTTCATTTGCAAGGTCTACTCTATAGCTTTCAATGTGCCTTTTCATGGACTCCCTTAGTGATTGTTACTCATTATGCTACTGTGTTTGTCCTTTTGTTTTTTGTTTATGACTTACAACCATGATGCATCATATATTAAATGATTTATTCTATAATTTTGGTGATTGTTTCCTTGATTGGCCTCCCACATACCATATGTTTTCTTTAGTAGATTTCCTTTTGATTCATAGCATCCATAAACCCCTCTTGTAGCACTTTCTAGTCCTTGTGAATGAGTGGCACTCTATCTCGTTCCTTTCCTTTTGTAATATCATTTTTTAATATTGCATTCTTTATGCCTTTTTTACCACCATATGGAATCTTTAGAGTGTCTCATCCTTGACTTTATGCACCTCAAGTATGCCCAAAACTATCTACATCATTGTCACATGTTTTTTGTTGAAGATATTCACTTGAATGTTTAAGCTTCTACATGGAAATAAAACTACGTGAATATCTATATATGAGAGGAAAATGCAATCAATTTCTAATGGTTCATTAATAAACTCAATTCTTTTTTGACCCATTTTTTCCTTCATTTGCATGCGAAAGATACTTGAAATAGACTTCCATGGCTTTGAAAACAAATAACAAAGTGAAATATATACATACAACATATTTATTTTTCTTTATTAAAGTTGATACCAAGGGCTTTCAAAACCTCCAAATGTATAGCATTACATCATCTTCTTAACCTTGATTCATAAAACCATAATATTTTCTCCCTACTACCTCTCTTTTCCCTTCTATTAGGAATCTTCTATCTTCTATTTTCCTCTATTCCACGTGGATATAAGGAAAGACTTCTTCAACCTTCCTTGCACACTTTTAGCCTCCTATATTGCCTCATAAATGTCACATCTACCATTTTAGCTCTTTGAATGATGTTGGAAACAAACTTGCAAGGAAAAATAGGGTTTCATGCAATTCAAAATTTGAAAGAATCAAAACATTTTGAAAAATACTAGTTAAAGTTTTGACCTTTCACATGCCCATGGATTGGGCTAAATAATAAGGCCCTTTGACACTTTTTCCTTCTCAATTTTTTTGACAAACTTAAGGTATTTGGCATTTAATAGAAGCTATATGAAAATTAAGACAACTTATTTATTTTCAAAGTCATGAATCAAGCACTTTACATAACCATAACCAGTGGAGACATTTTTAACTTTCTATGACTATTTTTTGATTAAGAGGGGGTGAGCCATTATATCCTAGATTTCACTTAATTAAACATTAATCATCATTAACAACTTATTTATATATTAACCCCAAACCATCAAAGCAACTTTTACTAATTTTATTTAATGATTAAATGAATATCTAACACACATACATGCATCCACACAAAGAAAAATAGATTTACATAGAAACCCAAAATGGGAAAAAACATAATGAGAATATCTGTTTGGATCTACTTCTCACATATAGCCTCACAATGCAAAAATATAATAATGGAATTAATAATATGAAGTAGGCACTATCCTATCAAAGACATCAATCCCTAACAATTCTAGGCACCAATGTAAAGGACACACCAATTCCCTACACCAAGATTTGAGCACCACACAAGACACCAATCCCAACAATATACAAGAGATATAAATTATGGATCTTCAAATGTATATACAAATTTATTTTTATATTAACACACTTTAGAACCTCCTCATATAGTGCATATGATCTTCTAATGAAACTACAAAATGATTGGAATGTAGCTTGCATTGCGTTGCTCCAACTCCATATCAAATATAACACATTCCAACTAATTACATTGACACACACTATAGGAATTAACCTAGATCATTTATATATATAAATTATAATGATAAATACATTCACATGTTGGGGTAGAATATGATTACTACATCTGCAAGTCGGCCACAAGAATAACCCTTAACCAAACCTATAATAGCCCATGTCAAAAAGCCCACACATTTCTAAAAAAGAAAGGACATATTGTGCATTATCCAATGTAGATTTATCTAGTCCCAATAGTCATCCATATGCTATCTCCAATGACCACACATTATAATCCTCTAGCACATCAATTTAGAACAACAACCTAGTCAACCAATTTGCATAGTGAACATTTTGTTACTTCTAATTTTTTTGCCCATTGATGACCAACTTTGAAAACTTGATAATTTGACACGTGTAGACAAACTATACTTCCAATCCAAGGGTCATAATACTCAAGTGTGGTAGAATTAGGAACATAACAATTTGCGAGTGTAAATATACTATTTGAGAAATATACCTCAATAATATACCACAAACACTTCCAAATTACCTTCAACAACTATAATAAATATAAGATTATATTACATACATACTTCAATTGATCTTACAATAATAACTTGTCATTTTACTTCCAAAACTCAAATGCTTAGAAATAAACATGACAAAAGTAAAGTAATTATGATAGTTGTGGATATATAATTACATTTTGATTTGATCCCACAGTGAGCTCCTTGACACCAAATAAACTCCTTTAACATCAATGACCACATATGTTCAACAATCTTCTCCAATAAAAAGATGTTGTTCACATATCAACACAAACCATACCTATCTATAACTCCACCTATGTGATGCAACTAAATCTTCTAAGTGCTTGAAGCATTTTGAGTTCCTTTCTCCCCCTTTAATATTGATGGAAAAAGACAATACTCTAGGGTATATTTCTCCCCTATATCACTACTCATCTAGAAAGGATTCTACAAGATCGCCAAGTCTACTTGTGGAAGGGAGTTAATACACCTTTTCATCCTATACTTCCTCTTTATTCAAGAGGAGGGAGAAAACACTCCCAACTTCTATTGGAGATACTCAAAAGTGTCATTGGGAAGAGATTTTGTGAAAATATTTACAATTTTCTCCTTTGTCTCAACATACTTTATCTTCGCATCTTTGTCTTCAACCTTCTCTCTTAAAAAATAATATTTAATTGCAATATGTTTTATCTTTGAATGCATCACCCAATTATTTGAAATATTTATGACACCTTTCTTGTCACAAAGAATAGAAATGGGCTCATCAAACTATACTTTCATCTCCTTCAAGTTTTGCTTCATCTATGCAACCTGAGTGTAATAGGAAATTGTTGCAATGTACTATGCTTCTGCTATAGACAAGGATATTAAATATTACTTCTTACCTAACCAAGACATAAGATTGTCACCAAGAAAGAAGATCCACTGCTTGTGCTCTTCTATTCATCGATACTTGTGACCCAATTTGCATTTGTATATGCAACCAAATTGAAAATTTTACTCTTTGGATACCAAAAACCAAAATCTTTTGTCTTTAGATACCTAAATATCCTTTTCACTGCCTTGACATGAGTTTCATTAGGTGCAACCTGAAATCTAACAACCATACCAACTCCCTACATGGCATTTTTTCTAGAGGTAGTAACATATAATAAAGTAACAATCATTGATCTATACATTATTTTATTTGTCAAAGAAGACAACATATTTACTCAATGTACACCGAGTAACCATGGGTATACATACCGGTTTACATTCTTCCATCTTGAAATTTCTCAACATCTCTTTTATACTTGGTCTGAGAGATAAATAATGCCCTTTTCTAACTGATAAATCTATAAACCAAGAAAGAATAAAAAATAGCTAATCATTGACATTTAAAACTCCTTTTTCATAACATCCCAAAAAATATTTCCATGTTGCATCACCACTACCTCCAAAGATAATGCCATCAACATAAACAACAACAATCAATAAATAATGACCTTCTATTTTTATGTATAAGTAGCTGTTTGCACTACCTCTCACAAATCCTTGTTGTTGCTAATATCCATCCAATCTAGAATACCTTTCTTTGGGGGCATGCTTGATTCCATAAAGAGCCTCCTTTAACTAGCACACAAAATCTTCCTTTTCTAAACATTGGAACCCTTCTAGTTGTTCAAAGTAGACTTCCTCTTTTAACTCTCCATTCAAAAATGAAAATTTTACATCCATTAGATATACCTTGAAATTATTAAATGCTGATAATGCTAAAAACATCTTGATTGCTTCTAATGTTGCTACCAAAGAAAATACCTCCTCAAAATCAATTACCTTCACTTGAGATTATCCTTTGCATACAATTCTAGCATTAATCTAAATCTATTTTCCATCCTCATTCAACTTTTTTCTAAAGAACCATTTAGTACCTATAAAATTCTTGTATTTATGTCTTGGAATCAATTTTTTATAGTAAAGAAAAATACACCTATTTATTTACTTTCTCAATTCATTTATGGGTTTGAACTTCATTGTCTTTACCTCTAATGATTTGATCTTTGGAATGATTCTTTTTCACATGCTTAACTAGAGTTTTGGCATTATTTATTTATAATTCACTTCATGTACCTTCATCTCCACTACGAAATGGTTCACATTGCCATCTTCATCTAGAAATTCACTTGACAATATTGTTACATAAACACTCACATTTACACTTTGAAATATTCTTTTCAATATTTTGTTATAACATCTATATGGTTTTCTTGTCATAGAATATACAATAAAATTACCTTTATCAAATTTGGAATTAAACTTACCCAAGTGTTCATCCATTTTGATATAACACTTCCGAAAAATCTAAGATGTCTAACTAATGTCAATCTTCCTTTCCATAATTCATATGGAATCATAGTGGTCCTTAGCCTAATTTTAGCTCTATTCAAAATATATTGTTTTGTTTGAACAACTTCTCTCTAATAGATATTTGATAATTGTGTTTTTTTATATTGTTATAATTCAATTCATTCTACAATAATCATCAATATGCATCATAAAATACATGTCACTTTGTAAGCTCCTTATCCTCACAAATCTACATAGATTTGTATGAGTCAAGTCCAACGGTCTTGTTGGGTCTCAAATCAACAGATTGGATAGGTTCTAAGGAAATGCCAACTCCTGTGATCAAACCTTCCAATTGACTTGGCCAACTTATAGAGTGAACCTGTTTAGTTGTTAACTCTCTCACTTCAGGCTCTGCAGGACCTAAGCGAGTGTACCTATTCACTAGTTATTTTTTAATGACCGGTGCTTTTTATAGCAGATTAGGTGTCCTGATCTGGTTCCCTCCTATCTCAGGATGACATAAATTCCTAGGATGGAGATATAGCAGATGAGTTCAAGATTGTCGTTGTAGAAGCTATTCGATCTATGTTTATTACTTAGTTACTCCGGTTGCTCTAAAAATGACATATGATGAATATAGTGATAAATGTAATCTGTAAATAACCAGTGCCTTCTTCGTTGTTTGGGCTACAGAGTCATTATATTTTCTTTAGGACTTATTATGCGAACCTATGAGATAGTTTTTTAACCCACCCCTTTATGGACCTGTCGATTATTATTTCTTTTGAGATCAATTGAATGCTTATATCATAAGTTGCTTGAACGAATTTAACCCTACCCTTAAGGGACCATTCAAGTAAGTACTGCGAAGAACAATTATAATTCGCAAGAAGAACTTTTATTTCAACTTTATAACATACAACATAAATTTCATTCAAAGAATATGAATAACCTTATCTCTTTAGATAATATCACAAGCGATTGCCAAAACAAAATGAAATAATCCACAACGCATACGCAAAGAAAAACAACTGATCATAGCATGTATTCCATCAAAATTTGTATAACAGAGAACTTACAGGTTGGCATACATTGCTATCTTGTTCCTATCTCTCTTGTTTTCATATTACAAAAACCTCTCACATATATATGAGAGCAAGAGTCATTTATGAAAAGACGTGTCTTTTCAAAACATTAATTGTTAATTTGAATATTCCTAACAAACTTAAGTAAAAAGAGATTAAGAATTCCTAAATGATGAATATAATCATCTTCTTTGAAAGTCTTGATCTTAACACTCTCTTTCTTCAATTCTTCTCCTTATGAAAGGTATTCGAAGATCATCTGGTTGACGGTAGGGGCCATGTCTTTTCTTCAGTCCAATCTTGACAGAGCCCGATCCTTGATGTTTACAAGCTCATTCCACAAATCTTCCATGGACAATACTCCTCCTTCTTTATAAAATGAGGGCATTCCAATAGGGCTCCCATCATCCAATTCTTTAAGATCTTGTTTTAGCATATCTTCGAATTTAACATGATCTTCTATGTATGAAGTCCCTTCAGCCTTCTCCTCTGGCGTCATCACATCAACACTGCTTATCACCTCATCCAATCATGATTTTAACCTTTCATGCTCTCTTAATGCTTTTATGGTTCCAGTGTACACCCTCCAGTAATGTTCGACATGTATAAGCATGGTGTTGAATCGGTGTTCAATGATGTCATTAACCAATTTATCCATTTTTTGTTGGATATTGTTTACCTGTTTGGTAGCCTTATCTGCTTGATACTTCCAATATAGAGCATCAGAAACATCATCCAAGCTCTGTCCTGTAGGATACGAGGCATATTCATTCAAGGGAGTCCCTATCTCAAGTTGTAATATTTTCGTTTGCAACTTCTAATTCTCCTCTTTAGATTTTTCATATAAGCCCTTATAAGTAATATTTTCTCTGACCAAAAACTCTGTCTGATCCATATTTAATTTGGCTACATCCAGGTTCAACTTTGCAGTGACCCTAGGGTCAGTCTTTCCAACCTGATGAATCATGAGGTGTCCAAAGGTTTCTTCGATATCTACAATAATTGGCCTTTTTCCCTTTGGATATAATGCCCATTGTAGGAGAGCCTTTTGATCAGGATCATACCCAGAGCCTAGGAACAATTTATCTACCTCTTGAGGCAACACCTATTGATTCAAGTCCTATTTTTTCAAGAATCCGTCAAAAAGAAGTGCTGAATTTATGTCCCAACCAGAGAAGATGATGACCCCAGCCTCTTTTAATATTTTCCTCCCTTTCTCAAGGGTCATATCCTTCATGAGGGTATCGATTTCATCCTGCAGTCTTTTCATCTGTTCTTCTTCTGGTCTTCCGGCCATGCTTCGTTTCACATGGGCCCCTTTATACTGGTACAAGAATGAAAGAAATTCCCTCGAAGAGGTGAATCCGTCATTAGCAATGAAATCCTCATGCTCTATCACCCTTATGTCAACTACATCTTTAATGTTGAATTCACCAGTGTCTACATCCACCTCTGCTTCAAAACCCGGGGGATAATCTTCTCTAGGAGAGTCAGCAGGGATGCTACTAGCAGCTGATCTTGGTGACATGTGAGCCAATGGTTGACTATCCTTTTCAGTATTGATAAAATGAAGGAACTGTGGGGGCACCCTATGCATAATCTCTACTTCATGTTGAAGTAGCCTTTTGGCTATCTCCATAGGGTCTTGGAGGTTTCCAAGCAAGTCTCCATCCACCATCCCCCTTGCTCTTTTCCATTTGAAGGCTTCCCAAGTCATTTCGCTTTTTTCTCTCAAAGCCCTGGCCTCTTCCCTTTCAAGGTTCTTGATCAAGTCATCTGGCATTTTAGCCACATGTATTCCGGCCTTTAGTTTTTGTGACGCCCTGGCAGCTCTTATATATCCCTCAGGATCAAAGTTTTCTCTAGGATCACCCAGAGTCATGCCATAATAATCTAATTTATTTTGAAGCAAATGATAACTTTTTGAACTTTTAACAATAAAATCAAAAAAACCAATAACCCTGGAACAATGGACTGTTTACCAAAATCCATAAGATTTTTGGCACTGACAGTAGATAATTGTCTCACAATCTCCAGGCTAGCCACCCGGTTTGGCACTATAATTGGAAGCATGTATGGCTTTCCTTCATACCCAAATACCCTGATTTCTGTATGATTATTATGGCAATACCAGTCACCCCAATTGTGATCAATCTGGGACTCCAGAGAGAAGTCTTTTGGCCTGAGGAATCTCTTAATTTTAGGGGACAGAGTATAATCTCTATGTTGCCCAAAGGCCGCACTAAGGGGTTTCACAAAATATTCCTGAAAGTGCCAGTACTGGTTGTTCATGAATCTTTGATCCCATGCAGAAACCCACAATTGAACTGGTTTCTTCAAACCATTCTTATCATAAGCTCTGATGCAGAAATCATCTGACCAGAAATTGATTTCTTGTCCACAATAAAGAATAATATGCATCAATAAAGAGTACAATGAAAAATGGATATTCACAAGGTCTCCTTTCAACTTCTCCAACCCATGATTTAGGGCATTTGCAACATAAGTGGCATAATCAAATGACCTAGGGTCTTTTGATTGTAAATCAGCACACAGAACCATAACCCCAATATCCATGAGAGGATGAGCCTCTAAGCCTAATACTTGGGCTGCAGCATAATATGTATACTTAAAATACGGATGGAAATGGTTGACATCAAATGGCACCTTGTAATTTTTGCTGAACGGAACAAAGGACCCGCCCACTTTTGGCCGGTGAATAGGTAATCTCCATGTCCTGTAGATGTTTTCCAAGCTAAAGAATTCTCACGACAATTTCTGCCTATCAATTTTCTCTTCTACTTCCCAGTCTAGATTAAATACCATGTCAATAGTCTGTTTGTTAATCACCACCAAGGGATTCCCTCGGTAGTCGCATATGGTTTTGGTTCTTGGATCATAGCAATCTACCAGAGCTTTCATCAATTCAACATCCACGAATACATTTGGGACTACCAATTTCCCTAAGTTTTTCTTCCATAGGTTACTTATGGGCTCAGGAGCATCCCTTCTCTTGTAACTAAATAGGAACAATTCATGTCCCCTGATTTTGGTCCATATGTCTCCCAGATGTTCAAATCTATCCTCCAATCCTTCTTTTCACTCTTGATCTTTTTAGACCTCACGTTGGATGTCGGGCACTGGTCTAGCAAATCCTGAGTCAAAGCTCTACCTTCCTTTTTCTGTCTTTTGGGCTTCTCTTCAGGGTTTGGCTCTTTCCCTTTCCTACTCTTTTTAGAAGAAGAAGACGGTTCCATAATTTCAGCAAATATGAGAAACCACACTTACTTGTAGAATTTGTCTAGCTCTTCTGATTGTCGTTCACGAATTCCAGCAAATTCCTTGCAGCTTTCAGTCTCTTGGCATCAATCTGGTTCTTATGAAAATTCGCTCAGTTCAGCTATAATTGCATGGGCAACTTGTGCACAGTTAATGTCTCTGCGTCTATGATGGCTATTCAAATGTTTAAACTTAATTGCAGATGTGACATTCTTCACTTGGGCTTTTAACTCTTTCGCGGGAAGTACTGTTCAACTGAAATGATCGTAAATCGAGTTTTCGATGAAACCCTTGTCTTCGGCCGAATACTTTAACCTTTCATTGAAAGCTTACTTTCCTCGATATCACTTCATCGGTGAATGGCCTATGTCGAAAAACCCTTTTCAAGTCTCCTCGAAATCATCTTTTCTTCGATGAACTTTCTTTCGATAAGTCACTCGCAAGTTTCCTCGAAATCATATTTTGATGAGTTCTGTTCTTCGGTGAAAGTTCATGCAGGCTCTTCGAAAGTCATTTTTCTTCGACATCCCCTTTATCGATAAAACCCCTCTATTTTTGTTCGATATAATGTTATTGATGAGTTTTGTATTTCGATGAATGCTTTTTGAATTTCTTCGGCAGTTGTTTCTCATCGAAATCACTTTTCGCTTTTTGCTTTTTGCTTTTTTCGATGAAACTGGAGTATCGATGAGCAGCTGCCTTCATTTATCGAAAGTTATATTCCACCGAAGACATCTTTACGTAGTGCTTTACACGTCATGCTTTATTTTGATGAAAGCATTCTTTCGGTTAAACCCCTTTTGAGATGCTCGATATGATATTTTGGCCGATAATCTTTTAGCTTCCACGCCTTTGGGAAGATTTTTTTATTTATTTCAAATGTAGTGTTCAACAGGTCTTATGGTGGAGTAATCCTTAGTTGGAAATATGGTCTTTGTCTATTTTCCTTCATGACATGGTTTGTAGCTAGTAGATAGACACTTCTTGATCTTTGTCATATCTCTAACCATTCCTTTTGAGCTAATTCATCATGAAAATTCATATGTCCCAACCTTCTTTGCCAAAGCCAACTCTCTTCCCTTTTTTTGGCAAAAAACATTGCCCATTGACCTCATTGAGATCATACACATCTATTATGTAGTGGAAATGGGATTCACTAGTTTAATCATGCAAAGAAGGAATAAAACCCAATCACATAAACATAAATTGGAGAAAAAATCAATATGACTAACTTCAAACCCTTGGGAGTTATAGGAACAATGAATTGATTATTCTTCTTTTACAATTTGATATGATTAGATAAGGTGAAATGGTAAAATAAAAGAGCTACACTTAAATATGTAAATTTGACAATAATCAACATGAACAAAAAGCCACAAAATATATAAGCAAATTGTGAAGAAATTTTTTAAAATAGGAATCAGAAAGGAACTTGTGTCTCCAATTTGATCTTGAAAGTATTGGTCAATCTGGCTAAGTGCCACTGACCTAAAGATTTATGATGCAAATACCCTAATCAAATTCTAGATCAATATGATTCCCACATTATCACCCTAAAATTTTGTTAGAAAATTGTTGGTCATTGTAGCTAGTTTCTAGTGACCAATGTTTTATGCTTCTTCAAATTCTAGATGTCTTTGTCTTAGTCTGTATTTCATGAATTTGTAATCCACCCTACCAAATTTGAATCTTATGCATTGCAGGGAGATAAAATATTGTTGGGCTACATAGGGGATTTCCTAAGTCAAACCCTAGGTAGGTGTTAACCTCCACTACAACAATGATGATTAGAAAAGAAGAGCTTACCCTTTCAAGGAAGATGCTAAATATAAAGTAAAATATTGAGTTGGCAAGATTATAATTCAAACACTATAATATTGACGATGTAATTCTCTTTGGATAGGACCCTCAATAGCTGATGTAACAAAACATGACATGATAAAACAAGATCAATCATGAAAACCACTTGCATGAAGATTGTTGTAGTCTATTGCTCCATAATATTGAACAAATTTGCTCATAATACTTTCTCTAGGAAGTGATTGGGACTGTGTAGGTATGAATTTATTAATTAGGAAAGATTCTCTTATATAGGGCTCCCAAGGTATTTCATAAGTTAGGCTAACCTCGAATAGTCATATTCAAAAACTGGGATCAAGTAACAACAAGTGAGAACTAGCACGCTGACAAATTCAATTTTGGGCCAAACCTAGGGCAACTATGATTTCTAGCACCCTAGTCAACCTATAAAGGGGTGGAACAAAGGCATGCATGGCATTCACAAGCTCAAAGTATATGGATCTTATCACCCCATGAGTTCATGACTATAGTTTTGCAATAAAGGGGCCAAAAATAGGATTGGAAAGAGCTTTGAGGAAGCGTATTAAGGAAAGGTCCCAAAAAGGAGTGTAAATTCTAATGGGTTACAATTTACATCACTATCAATCCTACTTCCTTTTACAACTAATTCATCAATATCAATTTTATTGATTTTACAACCCTTTGCATTAAAAGAGAGATTATATTATTTATTACACATATAAATCATACTTAAAAATTATGTTTCAAGGCTTCTACATATAGAACATTATAGGTTGTATTCCTTCCATCCTCAAGACTTGGAGTACCCTTACCAATAATCTTGGCAATTGAGTTATTACCAAGAGTTACAACTCCAACAAGTTTCTTGAAGTTCATGAACTTGATCTTGTCTCTGATCATGTGAATTGAACATCTATTGTCAATTATCCATAAATTATTTGAGCATGAAGTGCAATCTGAGTCATAGGGGACTTTTCTAATGTTTGTTCTTCTAGTTTCTTCTTCCAAACCTTCTTGTATTCACCACTCTAATTATTGTGTTGTTATCCTTAACATCTGATTTAGGAGAAATTAGAAAATTATTTCTATATTTTCTTAAAATATGTGAGGCCCTACCCCGAGCCGTCATAGCATTGCAGTTTTTCTCATGTTTCGAACTTATTATTGATACTTTATTTTGATGCATTATGGACATAGATTCTATATGATCCAATGATTGGATAATCTTGATATGGTGTATGTCACTTATCTCTGATTTGCAGTACTTTATTTTGATGTTAGAAATTATGGATGTACGCTTTATAAATGATTAAATTTTATGATGATTATGATGATGCCATTTAGTAGATTATTTTAAGTGGATTTTATTGGATAATTGTAAACTTGATTATTATAATTTAAATTGTGTGTGAATGTCTGAATTGTATTCTTTTCATATGATAATATTATATGTGATTATTGGAATTACTAATGTGTAAAGTGAGATGTGCAGGAAAACATATCCATGTGACCATGGAAACTATTCGGAGAATCAAGCCTAAACCTATGTGCGTTTGTGAAGCCAAGGGTTGTCTTTTTGGAGAGACAACACCTCGTGTGTAAATGTGTTTTATTTGTAAATGTTTATGCTTGGATGTGTGTTTAATTTGAAATTGTTAAATTTATTAATTCCAAAAAAAGGGACATTGTCATGTATATTTAAGTAATGTGTAATTTTGTGGTGTCACTTGACACATGTGTTGTGAAGTGAGTTGGAAGTGACATGTCTCTTGGAAAGAATTTGTTTTACCAATGCATTTTTCAAATATCCTAGTATGGTCCTAAGAAAGTCTTGGATAGGGAGCCATTAGAAAGGTCAACTCAAGTTTGACCCGTAGGTAAACTTTGGGTGAGTTTCTAGAGGGTTAAACTAGCTCCTAAGGTTAGGTTAGGAGCATTTTTAATGGGCCATATGTTATACCTATGGGTGAAGGCCAATTTTAGCCATGTGTCCACTCCCTAGTGACTGTCTAGTCACCTCAAAAGTTGAGTTTTTCAAGATGGCCGAATTTCAACTTTTGAGGATCTTACCTAGGTTAGACAACCTTCCTAATGAGTGATATTTTCTCTTCCCCATTTTCTTTAACCTTTTTAGGGTGCCTTTTATAGAGAGCTTGTAAGGTGTTGGGAAGACTAGCCTATGAAAATCCCTCACCCTTTCCAAGAGGATTGGAAAGAGTGAGGAGTGTCTTCTTAGCGAATGGTTTGAGAGGGAGAATTTTGATCACGCACTCTCCATTTTTGGGGACATAGAATCTTTAGAAATTTGGAATTTTGGTATTGAATTTTTTCGTTAAGTCTTGAGAAGGAAAAGATTAGTGGATTGAGAAACTCTCCTTTAACTTCTACTCATCCCATTTGCAGGTTTCAAGGTTGGTAGAAATACCTTCTTTATGTGTTGTTTTGTAAATTATTGAAAGATTGATTGTGCTCTTCTT